>NC_142017.1:16277189-16602189 GCF_049901735.1 Notechis scutatus
TTAGGAGATTTTTTAAAAATTTATTTTGTCAAGCATGTACTAGATCAGGGATCCCCAACCTTTCGACGCCTGCCCGGTTCCGGCGCCAGCTGGGCGCCGCGCCCGGTTCCGGCGTCAGCTGGGCGCCGCCATCTTTTGACGAAAAATCACTTCCGGTGATGTCACGAAGTGATTTTTCATCAAAAAATGGGCATCAGCGCTTCTGGTGAGCTTTTTCGGGCAGAAATGGCTTTCTACCCGAAAAGCTCACCAAGCGCTGGCGCCGCCATCTTTTTGATGAAAAATTGCTTTTTACCAAAAAGATGGCGGCGCCCAGCAACCAGCGGCCCGGTAAGGCTTGTTCATGGCCCGGTGCACGGTCCGCTGGACCGGCGGTTGGGGACCCCTGTACTAGATAACATATTATATTATATTATATTATATTATATTATATTATATTATATTATATTATATTATATTATATTATATTATATTATATTATTATATTATATTATATTATATTATATTATATTATATTATATTATATTATATTATATTATATTATATTATATTATATTATATTATTATATTATATTATATTATATTATATTATATTATATTATTATATTATATTATAATGTATTAGATAACAGGTGTATGTATAAACATGATTATGAATACATGAAATTGATATGAATAAAAAGGAACATTATGACAGGGACAGTAGGAAAGGGATGAGGTCAACAGTAGAAGCCTAAGGTTAAAGTTTTTGGGGTTTGGGGAAGAAACCACAGAGTCAGGTAGAGTATTCCAGACATTGACCACTCTGTTGCTGAAATCATATTTCCTGCAATCAAGTTTGATGCGATTAACCTTGAGTTTGTATCTATTGTTTGCTCTTGTGTTGTTATGGTTGAAGCTGAAGTATTGATTGACAGGTAGGACATTACAATGTATAATTTTATATACTATAGTTAGATTGGACCGAAGGCGGCATAGTTCTAGTTTTCTAGGTCTAGAATTTCGAGTCTGGTGGCATAAGGTATTCTGTTACGAGTAGAGGAGTAGAGAACTCTTCTCGTGAACTATCTCTGGACTCTCTCGATTGTGTTAATGTCCGATATGCAGTGCGGGTTCCAGACAGATGAGCTGTATTCAAGAATTGGTCTCGCAAATGTTTTGTATGCTCTAGTTTGCAGTACAATATTATTGGAGAGTCTATGTAAATAGCGTCTATTGCTTTGCCCTGATCGAGTTGTGTAGTCCATATGTTTTTGCAGTGTAGGGGTTGCAGATTACAGGATAATTTTTTTCTGAAACCAAATTGTTTGTTAGAGAGTAGGTTGTTTGTCTCTAAGTGGAGGGTAATGGATTGGTTAATAATTGATTCCATGACTTTGCAGATGATGCAACATAAAGAGATTGGTCTGTAATTTATATCTTGTAATTTATATATTTATTTATATATTGGTCTGTAATCTATATCTCTATGGATATAGAGAGTTTCAAAAGTTATGGGCAGTCATGGGAACTTGATGCTTTAACCACCATAGAGACAGTGGTTAGAAACTGGGAGAGTATGAGTTCTAGTTCTATCTTGGGCCCAAAGTCAGCTGGATGACCTTGGCCAGTCATTCTCTCTCAGCCCTGGGAAGGGGGGAATCATTATTATGTGTGTGTGTGTATGCGTGTGTGTGTATAAAAGAAGAAACAGACATCCTGCGATCTCCGGAACTTAAAATTACATTTATTGTACTTACTAAGCTTTCGTCAGCTTCTGCTGACATCATCAGAGTACTAAGCTACCATTACAGAGATCTCTGCCTTTATATATCATTAATCAATTTAGCCCTTGCACATGTGATAGGCCCTTTCAACCCCTCCCATTTGTAATTAGCTCTGTTGTTTTTGCTTCCCTCCTGTTGGTCAAAGGAGGCTTATCTCTTGTTATTGTTTCCTCCCTTGTCCGACCCAGCCTGGACTGCTTATCTCTAGGAGGTGATGTTAAACTGCCAGCTATTGCAATTTGTTGCTTTGCTCATGACCTTGTGGTCGGCCGGCTCGTTCTTCATTAGTCCTGTCTGTTATAACTTGAGGCAGCTCTGCCGGATTACTCTGTAGTTGGACAGGCCTGGCTGTGCCTTCATAGGATGAATCCACATGCCCAGGGATGGGGGTGCCATCGGTCTCTGCTCCCCAATAGGAAGTGGTCTCTGCCCCTCTTGCAGGATCTTTCCTGGTGTCTCAGTGCTTGGTAGGCTGGTGGTAGTTCGATATGCCTCTTGATAGAATTGCTGTTGGAAAACCAGGCTTCTTTTAGAAGGCGTCCTCCTTTAGTTATATCATGGGCAACAACCTCAGCCTCTTGAAAACTGAATGTGTGATTATGCTCCTGCATATGTGCCCAGATCTGAGACCGCTGTTCTTTGCACCAAACAGCCAGTTCATGTTCGTGTACTCTGGTCTGTAGCATCTTGGCCATTTCCCCTATATAATTGCTTACACAATCCACTACAGTTGACGCATCAAACAACCGAAGATGTCTTCTCCTTGGGTAGTGTTTCCATCACTCTCATTCTTAGAGTTTGGTCCAGTTTGTGCGCCACCTTGACTCCTTGCCCCAGGAGAATGCATGTAGCAGTTTCAGATACTCCCCCATATATACTGGAGCACCCTCCACGTAGCTGTTCCACTGGCACCTTCAATGGGTTGCCAGGCCCTGGGTGTAGTACACCTTCAGATGAAGTCCATGGAATAACCATTGAGCTTGCAGACCTGATAAAGATATGCCCGCTCCTTGGCTTTGGCTGTCAGTGTACTACAATGAGTACCCTACTAAACAGTACCTGAACACAACTGACTTTATGTGCAATGGGGTGATTGCTCTCATTGTGTAGGATACGGTCTGTGCTCGTGGTTTTTCAGTACACATCTGTGTTAAGGCTCCCATCCAGGTTGCGGCTGACTAGCACATCCAGGAAGGCCAGCGTGCTATTGGTCTCTTCTTCCATCGTAAACTGGATGTCAGGATATATGGAATAAAGGATTCTGGAGAGTGGTAATCTAGTTTCACAAATAATTAACATTCCATGGCTTTGTGACATTCACACATTCAATCTGATTTCTTTGAGGGTACCAACGAAGTGTTCCATTTTGTTGTTAGATTCACTGCAGCTTCAGCAATGCTGATAATTAAGTTTTGGGAGGGAAGAGCTGACATTTTGCCAACCGGTTTCACGGCCACTCCATTTTCTCACTCTCTAAATTAATAAAATGACATTAAATTACGAACTGCACTTGGACAAGGAAGAAGAAACAGTAGAGAAAAGGCACCACATTTGTTCCACAACTTGCTGGATCATCCTCAAAATCTAGAAACACCAAGCATGTCTCTTTCTGCTGTTTGTATCTCTTAGCAAATTAATGTGTCGCAGCTTTGAACATAAATAAGCAATAAAAAAAATTACTTCTTCTGGAGTCTGCCTTCCTACTCTTGGATATCTTGCCCTGATATAGGTAAATGATGGTTGTGATGATGGTGGTTTCTATTCGACTTTGCATCGATAAAAAATATTTTAGCAATCATTATGCATTATTTTAGACAGTCAGCTTGCTGTACTAGTTAAGGCTTTGGGATAGGGAGACCATGAATTTTAGTTTCCTCTTAGGCACAAAGTCAACTGGGTGACCTTGAGCCAGTCACTTTCTCTCTGTTCTGGGAAGGAAGAAGCACTGGCAAACCACTTCCGAAAAACCTTGCTAAGAAAACTGCAGGGACTCATCTAGGCAGCCACTAGGAATCAACATTGACTCGAAGGAGTGGGGGGACGTATTATTTCAGCAAGAAATGAAAAAAGAACAAAATACTGAAGTCTAAAGAGCAAACAAAGCTGGAAGATGATGATACCACCAGTCACATTTTGAATCAACGTGTTTAATAATCTAGCCCAGTGTTTCTCAACCTTAGCCACTTTAAGTTGTGTGAACTTCAGTTCCCAGAAATCTCCAATTAACATGCAATTCTTGTTGTTATTATTTATTTACTTACTTATTTATTTAGTATTACAACCTGCTCTGGAAGGTTCCCAATCACAAGATTGGCTATTTTTGTTTCTGTCTTATTCTGAAACAGGCCATTGAGGGAATAACACCATCAATTCGGAGCTTATCCTTCTCAGCTCTGCGGTATTAACTTGACAATCACAGAATCATATCATATCATAACACACAAAGTGTTCACTGACAGGTGCTCACCCGATTAACCTTACAACTTGAATTTTGTGTAAAAAATTTTTATTATTATTATAGTCAATAATTAACTATTATTCATGTTAGATGGCTTTTTCTTCTCAAAGGACAAAATATGAAAGTTAGTATATTTAGTCATGTGTAAAGTCACAAAATTAATAACTGAAGCTGTATTCTGTTTGCCTCATAGGTTTTTTTTTTTTTTTTGCAAATAGTGGGGGTCTTGATAACTTCTCTTTCTTTCTTTCATTTTATTTTTTGCCTTCTTTCCTTTTTCTTACCAACTCAATTTCTCTGGGCCAATTAGGTGATAGTGATGAGTCAGCATTGGTTGTTCCAATGATTCAAATCAGGAACTGATTGTACAGTGATGTGAGCAATGCATTTCCCTAGTCAAAATACTTTCACTTTGTATATGAAGAATGAAACAACTGGTTCTTAGAATTCTTGTTACAGTCTGTTCCCTTTTTCAAGCAAATGAAATGTGTACCGTTTCAGTGCTGAAGAAGCTGTACTGTGGGATTCTTTAAAACTGTATTCTTACTGTAAATCATAGCTTATGGACTATAAATTTGAGCTAAGTCATTCTGTAAGAATGAGGTGGTATAAGGAAGCAGTAAGTGGAGAACAGAATTAAATATAAGGCTGGATGACTCTATTTGTAGACTACAGTAGGTTTAGCTTTCATTCGTAAGTCTCTTCTGACTTGGATATCAAAAACCAAAGTTGACAATGAAATGCATATTTTTGAAGGATTTTTTTTTCTCTTTAAACAAGGGAGAAGAAGAAATTATTTTTCACAATCTTCTTGGACCAAAGGAGCAAGACAAAGAGCAATATTATTGATTTTTTTTTTCTTCTGAGGAGAAAAGGGTAAAAAAAAGTTACAGGAAATATATCCAGATCTCCTCCGATCTAAACTTTTTTCATGTTTGAGAAGAATCAGATCTCAGCGTCCTGCTTCCAAGGTCAACTTCTGAATTTGGCGGGAGGAACAGATATATTGTCTATCCACAGGCAGCCTTAGTTATCACTCCAGTTCCCATGGCATTTTATCCAAAATGCATTCTGACTTTAAATAGACAGGTTTGCAATGTTTCCCATTTAATAAAAGGTATCATAGCATTTGCAGAAATGCCAATTTGAGGGTCTTTCATATGTTAATTTGAGAATGAAGTTCAGATAGGTTGAAGGATTGAATAAAATCGTGGAATATCCCAAATTCAGGATTCCAATTGGAGAACTTATCACTTTGAAAAGTATGTCAATGTGAGGTTACTGGTCTGTTTAAATATTCATAAGGATCATAGGCCCGTTCAATTTAAAAGCATCACATACAAAAAAAACACGCTTCTCTAAAAATATGAAAAGTCAACAAGTGCAGGGGACATATTTGTTCTGACCTGGGCTTCCCAAGATCATGAAGCAGACTCCTCGTCCTGATAAAACCCCTTTTATTTAGGTTAAAGTGAATTCCTCTCCACACAGTCCCAGCAAACAGTCTTTCATGAGATTTCACAACTACAGACCTTTATCAGGCTTGAAGAGTTGCCAGGCCAATATCTTTCAAACGCCATGCTGTAGCAACAATTGTTTGGCAAGAAGTCAGGAACAGATATTCACCCTAATGAATTGAACTAATTGTCTCCTGCAAACACCACTTCCCTTTCATTCCTATTTATTCCCAATGTATTAAAATTAGTTCTAAATGGAAAATATAATTAAGTTTCTAGAATTCTTGTAATTGGGATTAGGTGACAATTATGCTTGGAAAATGTCCATAGACTGTGAAATTATTATTGAACCTCAAAAAGGATGAAAACTTTCTCTAAACATGTTTTTCATAGATAAGTTCTAATTAGAGAGATGAAATAGAGCTTACAAAAAAAAAAAGCTGGATTAGTGGAAGGTAAAAATACAAAACATTTAATAGTACATCTCATATCAGTCAATAAGCTGCAAGCTAATGTACATAATAAGGTTAATGCTATGTGAATCGTTGTTGTCGGTAGATCTATTTCCTGATTGGAATTCCCCAAATGAAAGCGATAAATATAGAAATACACATATAGAAAGGTAGAAATATTAAGAAAGTGAAATAAAACATAGAGAACCTCCAGTTAGTTTTTTTTTCTCTCATATCTCCTTATCTGTAAAATAGAATAGAATAGAATAGAATAGAATAGAATAGAATAGAATAGAATAGAATAGAATAGAATAGAATAGAATAGAATTCTTTATTGGCCAAGTGTGATTAGACAAAGAAGGAATTTGTCTTAGTGCATGTGTTCTCAGTGTACATAAAAGAAAAGATACATTTGTCAAGAGTCAGGAATCATAAGCTACAACACTTAATAATAGTCATAGGGTACAATAAGCCATCAAATCATACTAGGAAACAGTCAATATAAATCATAAGGATACAAGCAACAAAGTTACAGTGATACAGTCACAAGTGGGAGGGGATAGGTGATAAGGAGTGATGAGAAGATCAATAGTAATATAGTAATGCAGACTTTGTAAATAGCTGGACAGTGTTGAGGGAATTATTTGTTTAGCAGTGATGGCGTTCGGGGAAAAACTGTTCTTGTTCTGGTGTGCAGGGCTCTATAGCGTCATTTTGAGGGTAGGAGTTGAAACAGTTTATATCCAGGATGTGAGGGGTCTGTAAATATGTAAATATATGTAGTTGTTAAACCAGTAACAACTTCACAGCTTTACCTGTGAAGAATATGTATCCATTAAAAACAAGGCCAAATTTCCATGATACCATGTAAATTGAACATAATTCTTCCTGATTACCTGTCTCATGAAGTCCAACTGACCCAGGATATAATTCTTCTCTGCCATCCACCTCTATGGTACATCATCCCCACTCAAGGGAAGATTGGCCACGACTATACTGATTTTTCAGAAAACTCTTTTCTGAGGTTCTTGACCAATCTACATTCCTGTTGAACACTCAGCTGCCTTTAATTCAACCAATCCTTTGACTGAGTCTTTTTTTCCCCCTGTCTCCCAAAGTCATTCCCTCATGTCATTACAGTACCATTATATAATAAATGAAAAATCCAACTTTCTAATATCAGTTCTTTGGCAATATCCATTTCTATTGTATTTCAGATCCCCATGGTGTATATAACTTTTTAAAAGGAGCTTCCAAAGAAATGATATTTCTTTAGGATTAAAATTAAAAATCATGAAATAATTTCTCTGTAACTGAAAGGGATAATTGTGGTGCTGAGGTCTGAGCTTTACAAATCTATCACTTAAGTAAACCCACCATTTCCTCCTAACAATATGTATAAATGGATCCTATGGGTTCAAAAATATTACTGAATTCATCATAATTTTAAAGATGGAGAAATGTGACACTAGATGTGCAAAATGCAATATCTTCCAAAACAATCTGGAAGCCCAAATCAAATCAATTTGCTTGAATTATGCAATTTAGATACCTAAAATGCAGACCTATTTACTGAATTAGATCATCAATTCAAATCAAACTTGCTTATATCCCTCTAAGCTACAGGGTAGGGCAGAATTCTCATCTCTATCGTCTTCTGAAAGCATTGCTGCATCTAAGGAGAACAACTAGGCACAAGTCTTCTGTTCTGCATCCTATAGATTGCATTGAATCAACTTGATCTTGATCAACCTGATCCACACACTGCTAAAAACAATAAGTATGTGCTAGGCTTCAAGCATCTGTCCCTAAATGCACTGTATACATTTAAAATGTTTAAATTACATAGTATTTTCTGGTCACTGCTACTAAGGGTGTTGAGAGGACCCTGTAGTTAATGAACTGACTAGTTCTTTCTACATTCACTAGAAGAACTAGGAGTTCTTCTTAAGGTCCAAAAGGTGTTTTTTTTTTCAAAAGGCAACTGGACTTCGTTTTTCCTTGAAGACATTTCACTTCTCATCCAAGAAGCTTCAACAGTTCTGAAGAATTAAAGAATTTTCTGAAGAACTGAAGAAGCTTCCTGGATGAGAAGCAAAACATCTTCAAGGAAAAACAAAGTCCAGTTGCCTTTTGAAAAAGCACCTTTGGGACCACTGTCACCTGGATGACTGAGAATCCCCATAGATATTTTTCTCAAGGTCTTCTTTTCTAGCAAATTCTCAAGAGGGGAAAGGTGGGAATTAAAAAAAAGGTCAGGAGAGAGAAATCACTGTATGTTCTTAGACCTGCAGTCAACAGTGCTACTTAAGACAATAAAGTTAGAATGGCATGTTGACATACTGTAGATGATAGAAGTTTCCACATAGCATGGAAGACAACTTGCATCATTTTATAATCTAGGGATGGGCAAACTGTGGGCCTCTGGAGGTTGTTGAAGTACCACATCGCTTGGAAGCACACCCAACGGTGAGGAAACCTGAAAGTTGCAGATCAGCATCCTACCAGCAGTTATCCATCCTACCACCTTTTTGTTGTTGTTGTTATTGTTCCCAGAACATCCCGTTGTCAGTCTTAAAATTGCACCCTTGGCCCTTGTTAAGTTTTTGTTCAGTACAATTCCTCTTTCATGGTGTTTGATTTTCTCCTGCCAAATATTGGTCTCGTGCTGCAACCTGCCCTCAAACTTTTAAGATGAAGAACAGTTACTTTAAAAAAAAAAAAAACCAGAAATAAAGACATGGCTGGAAAGAGTATTTTTCTCTGCATTTTCGCAGTCACCAGTTTTATGGCTGAGCATCACAAGAATCATCGGTTCTTCAGCTTCGGGAGGGATTAAGGAATCTGAATTCCCTTCATGAATGCTCTTGAGAATTCACCAACCCAAACACCAAGAATAGCCTAATGTTCCTTGAGCTTTCCTTTCTTGTGTGTAATTTAAAGCGTAACAATGAATGGTGACTTAATAATATATCGAGGCTCAAATACATCTTAAGACCTTCAGAAATGTTTATCCTCCAAATATCCTGGATTAATTTACTAGACCACAGTTCCAGCAAGAACAAAGGCACAATAGCTATTAAGCCATAGTTTCATGATTAATAAATAAAAGGTGTAATACAGCTGAGAAGAGGACAACAGGAGTTAAAGGTGTGTTTGCTCAGCTTTTAGCAATAAAATAACTCTAATCATTTTGCAATGTTCAATTGCCTATGCAAGATGCTTCATAAAATCAGTCCTTCCCCTAAGTACCACCATTCAGAGGCTTGGCAAGCTTTACCAAAAAAAGTGGCATCATTTTCTATTTTACATACAACCCTATTGCATTTAGGAAATTACTTACAAAAGCATACTGTGCAATCAGTATCAGCATGAGGTAGCTGTCAGGAGGCAGACTACGTCAGAAACGGTCCTACTTTAAATTGCTGCTTACCC
This sequence comes from Notechis scutatus, assembly GCF_049901735.1. NCBI lineage: Eukaryota > Metazoa > Chordata > Lepidosauria > Squamata > Elapidae > Notechis > Notechis scutatus. Next base: position 16,286,758 of record NC_142017.1, read on the forward strand.
ATGAATCATTCTGAATAACTTTAGGTCACCTGCTTTCTTAACCAATGGACAACTGTCACAAGATTATTATGAGTAGCAGTGTGCAAAGATTTGAAATCTGAGACATTTCAGTGTGAAGCACTCAAGGTGGAGTTCAAAATTGCTGCTGTCCAATTTCCAATTTGTTCCATCCGTTTCAAGGTCAACAATGGTCTAGCTTCACGCTCAAAATATCTTTTTTCAAACCCCAAACACTTCTAGAAGGATGAGGACAAGCTGCTGCAAATTCAAAAGCAGTATTTTAAGCCTGAAATATTTCAAATATAAAAATGTTTTGCATGCCACTAATTGCAAGGATAGAATGAATAGAGCTCTCTGTACTAGCCTATGCATCTGAATGAAAGGCGGGAGATAAGTACGATTAATAGATACATCACACACAATATTTGCCAGGGATATGAAATTGGGCCTTTAGAGGAAAAATCAATAGAATTGAGATAGATGTGAGAAAAAGAAGAAAAGGAGAAATTTCTAACATCTTACGAAGATTATAATTCTGCAGCTGGAAGTCTTGATAGCCTTATTACAAAATAATATATTCTGGATGAGGTCAAGCATATGTCCACTTACCAGAAGCAAATCCTGCTTATTTGTATTTGCTTGCATATTTATTAGAATTACATCTCAACATTCCTCTAGATTTGTATAAGGTTCAACCGCACAGTATTGTTTTAACACTGCAACAGCTATAAACACCAAATTGCTGGAGAAAACATTTTGACTAGTACAGGTGCTGCCTTATGTGTACCAGAAATAAATAATACAGGCATTTCATTTGCATATTTTTTTTAATTTGCATTTCCAAGTTTATCTTTCGAATTAGCCTTTCTGGACAGAGTGTTACTACATGGTGGACATTGTGATGGGGACGCTAGGGATGAGGACGGCTCAAAAACAATGTACACTTTTCCAATTACAAAAATTAATAAAGCCGTAGCATTTCAAAGCATGTGTATTAGCTGTGATAAAATCATTATCGCAAACTCAAGTGATAAAGCAACTACTTTGGCCAATAAACGTCATGTCTTCAAAGCCACTTGTCTTCATTCGTTTTTAATCCCAGAGACCAAAATATGAACTTCATCTTGAAAAAAAAGCCAGTAATAGCCATGGCCATTCATGACTGTTCCATTTGTCTGTAGAGATTCATGTATGTATTAATAGTGAAGATTAATTTTATTAGCTTGGGTACTGGATCTCTGTCATGGTGGTATTCCAGCATAATTGTTCAGAAATGGAAATTTTATAAATCAAAGCTGGAGTGGGTATTCAAAGCTTGGTCGCCAAGGCTATATGAGTAATGTATGGTGGATAGAGGCTGGGCACAAAATGCAAATTCACCGGTCACATTTATATCCCACCTTTCAGTTTTAAAGTTTCTAAAATGAGATTACAGAGTAATGTCAACCAGTCATTAAGGGAAAGGAGGGGGGAAAGAGAAGAAAGGGAAATGAGAGAGTCCATCCTCCAATTCTTCATAGTTATGGTTCCTATGATCCTCAATTATGGTGAAAACAGCCTTTCCAAGGTAGAGCAATAAATCCACCGCTTATGGGACAGTTGGTCTTGTACCTTCTTTTTCACAAGGTTGGGATCTTAAGAGTGTCTGAGAAGAAAATGTGCCTGTTTTTGGCCTCCCCGGCCACCAGTACCACTCTGCCTGCCAAAAACAGGCCCACATGACCACCTAGCCATGCCCATCCAGTCACATGGCCCCCTAGTCATGCCCACTCAGCCAGTCTGCCCCCCAACAGTCTGAGGGACCGTGAATTGGCCCTCTGTTTAAAAAGGACTAGAAGCCCTCCGAGGTCCCTTCCAACTCTGTTCTGTGTTCTACTTTCTACCAATCTACTTCCTCTTTGCCATGAAATTCAAGATGCTAGTTGTGACTAAGAGTTTCCTGATGCAGGCCCAGGTTATTTGCAGATTGCCTCTCTCTGATTACTTTTGCCTGACTCATAAGATCAGATGGGATGGACATGGTTCAGGTCCCATCAATTAACCAGTGTCATCTGATGGGACTCTGCCCTGTGGTTAGCAGTTCTCCTGAGATGGATGATCCTGAACCCTACCTACCTTTCAAAAGACTCATAAGACCTAGATTATTCCCCAGGCACTGACTCAAGAGGTTTTATCCATCCTGATTGATCTGGGTTGGATGAAGTTGACTTGGGTGCAATATTCAATTACTTAAATATTTATTTATATCCTGCCTTTATTATTTGTATAACTCACTCAGGGTGGTGAACATACCTAATACTCCTCCCTCCTCCTATTTTCTCCACAGCATCAGCACTATGAGGTGGGTTGGACTGAGACTGAAGGGCCAACCCAAGGTCACCCAACTGGCTTTCAGGTGTAAGGCTGGCCTAGAACTCACCGCCTCCTAGTTTCTAGCCTAGTATCTTAACCACTAGATTAATCCAACTCTGTTTGTTTTCATGTATATTTCTCTTAAAAGCTTTCTTACATTTTTAAAAATATATTTGTTTGTTTTTAATGTTTCTTTGAGTTGTTATGCAATGTTTTTCTTTGTGCACCCTTCCCTGAGCTACTTATCAATTGGGAAACAATATAAATTGATTTAATAATAATAAAATAGATGAATGCTACTACCACCAATGTCTGTCTTTGTAAACCATAGAGAGTCTACTGGGTTTAGCAGCATGCACACCAAATAAATTTAAAATAAAAAAAATAATTGAGACTCAATTTTCAGCCTGCTTAGTTTGTTACTTATTGACGGAAGACAAGAGAAGGCAGGGGAAGAGGAAGTGTTAATTTTGGTTGGGTGTTTTAGCCTCAATATAACAAGTGTGCTACAGAAAAAAAAAATTCCTATCTGTTTTACTTATATGTCAATTTAATGAAAAAATGTTGTGGGGTCCTTGGTGCTCTCTGAGCTTGGTTGTGTTCTTGCAAGGATGTCATTATACAACTAGGTAACATCATCAGTGCTAGAAAGATATTTTGTTTTTGGGTATTCTTTCAAAAAGGGAAGAGCTTTTCAGTGAAATTCTGGTGGGTGCTGTAGGGTGCTTTTGCATATTCTTGGTTATGAGGTGGAAAGAGTATACTGAATACGAAACCCTGTTTTTCACTCTAAACTGGTCTCCCCAGGAATGTATAATTCAAATACTACTACTACTACTACTAATAGAAATAGTAATAAATTCAGTCCCAGTTGTATTGATAGAATCTAAAAACAAAAAAAACCTGAAGAAGGAAAACTCACTAGAACTTTAGATCTCATTTTTTCAGGCAAAGTAGTTGTCTGGTGTCGTTTTTTTTCATTCTTTGCTTCAGCTGTGAGGTGGGAAGGATTCCAGAATATTTTTACTGTAATCCAGATGGAATCAACTTTTTATGAAATTTGAAGGAATTTCACTGCAGGAATGGCAACAATCTTTTGGCCATCTTCACGGCTTGAATTACTAAGCCAGGGATTGCTATTCACATTTATTTACTTCATTGATTGAAGGCATTCTCTTCTCGGCATTTGGATCATTTCTATTAGTTGGATTGATGATGCATAAAATCATCAAAAGGAGCAGATGAAAATGTGCTTTTCTTTTGAATTAGCGAAACATTTCAGGGGCTTGGCAGAGTACACTTATGAGGTAACTGTGAATGAAGTAGTTGAGTTTCAGGAAGCAAAGACAAGCATGAACATAGAACAATAGGATTGGTAGGAATCTTGGAGGTCTTTTATTTCAACTCCCTGCTCAAGCAGGAGACTCTAAATCCTTCTGGACAATAGCTGTCCAGTCTTTTCTTGAGAACTTCTAGCATCCACAACTTCTACAGGCAACCCATTCCACTGATTAATTGTTCTGTGAGGAAATTTCTCCTTAATTCTCATTTGGCTCACTTCTAAAGATCTTTCATCCATCACTTCTTCTCCTTGCTTTGGAGAATAGGTCAACCCCTTCTTCTCTGGGACAGCCCCTCAAGTACTGGAAGACTGTTATCATATCACCCCTGGCCCTTCTCTTCATTGGACTAGACATACCTAGTTCCCTCAATCATTCATTGTACAGTATAGCTTCTAGACCTCTCGCCATCTTGTTGCTCTTCTCTGCACTCCCAACGTCTTTTTTGTATCATGGTGACCAGAACTAGATGCAGCATTCCAAATTTGGTCGCAGGTGAGATATCTATGTCCCAGATGCGAAAAAGTTTTAACCCAAGTCGGAGGCATACATTTTTACCTGGAAAAAATTCCAAGATCAATTGCTCAAACTGTCCTTAGAACACTTGAGAGAAATTGCAGCTGGTTACAAAACAGTGGTAACTAGGTTAGAAACGGTTAGAAGCTATGAGGGAGCTGAGCATGTTCATTCTTCAAAAGGAGTGGAGATAAGATACCACACTCCAAAAATCTGAAGGGATGTCACCTAAAAGGTGATCCAAAAGTAGAAAAATTGGCTTAAAGTAGAACCTGGCTGAACATTTGAGATTTTTCTAGCAATTTATCAGAGAAATTATGGTTCTTCTTTCTGACTTCAAGCATGGCTAGAACAGTGTAAAATGACCTCAACTCTCAGAATTCCCTCAGGGGAAGTTGGACTCTGTCTAGGTGTACATTCTGGTCCCTGATGCCAGACCACATCAGGTAAGGCTTATTATGAAATTCGGAAGAGTTACTCCTGACTCATTGGGACCAACCTAGGTGAGACCATCCAACAGGTTGCTCTGGCCTACAACATTTCTGTTGATTCAAGATGCTTCAAGCAGACTTGGCCTCCGCTTCATTTCCCACCATGCTGGTGAAACCTGCAGAGTGAAGCCAAGAAGATGCCACCTGGACCCTCGATAAGGCACATCCTTCTGGAACAGGCAGGAATCCTCACGTTCACCTCTTGCAGATCTTCTACCCCATAAGAGAAGATCTTGAGGAAGAACAAAGAGGACCTCCCCCATATCTGAAAAAAGCCAAGACTTCACCCACACTGGTGGCACTGGAGGTTGTGTGTGGATACCTACATGTGGCTCCTCATTTGGAAGCCCACCCCAAGACTTTCTTCTTCTTCTTCTTCTTCTTCTTCTTCTTCTTCTTCTTCTTCTTCTTCTTCTTCTTCTTCTTCTTCTTCTTCTTCCTCTTCTTCCTCTTCTTCCTCCTCCTCCTCCTCCTCTTCTTCTCATTTCTTTCTCCTCCTCCTCCTCTTCTTCTCCTTCTCTCTCCTCCTCCTCCTTCCTTCTCCTCCTCCAGGTGCAGAGAGATTTCTTTCAGCAAGGCGAGCTTAGGCTGGGAGGGGGAGGGCAGCGTGGGCACCCACAGCATCCAGAAAGAGACCCTCGGCAGATCCTGCAGACTTTCAACAGGCCCCCTTCCCCCACCCCCACCCCCACAAAAGCCCAACAAACCCATCCACCGCACCACCCTCACCCCAGCTCCGTGGGGCGAGTCAGGCTGCCCAGGACCGCCCCGGGCGTCCAAAGTGGCCCCAGGTGCGGGGTGGAGGTGGGTACTTTGCCCGGGCTGGGGGGGGCGGCGGCGAGGGCTGCGGGAGAACCCGCCTCCTTTTTAATCCCCCCACCCCACCCCGCCTGTGTCGCCTGGGCTGGGGGTGGTGGTGGTGGGTGGTGGGGAGGTTCCTGAAGGCAGCGTCTCACGCGCGCGCGCGAGGGCGCGCCTTCTACCCTCCCTGGCTCACACACACAGACACACACACACAGACACACACACACACACGGCACCGCCGGAGCGCTGCTCTCTGCTTCCCCGCCGCCGCCGCCGCCGCCGCTGCCGCTGCTCCCGGTTACGCCAGCCTGCCAGCCTTGCCTGCCTGCCTGCTGCCTCTCGCCCTCTGCCTTCGCCTCCGATTCTGCGCACAGGAGCCCCCAAGCCTGTCATTCTGCACGGCGGCACAGTTGTTGTCGGGTGGTTGTTTTGTTTGTTTTTTTGTTTTTTCTTCTTCTTCTTTTTCTTCTTCTTTCCGCTCGGGTCGGCGAGCGAGTGGGGAAAAGACACACACACACACACACACACACACCCTCGCACCCACCCGCGAGCAAGCCCACGCAGAGCCAGCCAGCCAGCCAGCCAGCCGCGGCGAGGAGAGCGGCGCCCAGGAGAGCCCCGCTGCTGCCCATCCAAGCCCCCTCTTTTTCCCCAGCCCAGCATGGCCCGGGGACCTTTACGAGTACGTCGCCCGGCGGAGCTTGGCCGGGCTTCTCCCCGAGGGCGGGCAGCCAGCCAGCCAGCCAGCCAGCCAGCCGGCGACGGGAGGCGGGCAAGGAAAAGGGAGGGGAAGGGAAGGGAGGCAGGGCGGCTTAGGGCGAGATCGAGCCCCGGCCGAGGCGGCTGGCGGGGGTGCTGGGGCTGCGGTTCCGCGAGGGGGTCTCTTCGTCGGAGTTGCCGGGGAGGCGAAAAAGGCAGAGCCGGAGGAAGAGAGGGAGCGATGGAGCCCTCCCCTCCCTCTGCTGCTACTCTTCCCCCCACACACTTCCCGTCGGGGGGGGGGAAAGGCTGGGGCGCGGATGAGGGGGCGGGATCCCGGGATGGAGAGGGGGCAACAAGAGCTCGAGGGGAGCCTGGACGACCCCGGACGGGTGCTTTCCCCGGGGCGGAAAAAGTCCAGGTGAAGTGGCCGAAGGGGAAGCTGCGCCTGGCCGAAGTCTTGGCTGGCACCAAACTCTGCTTCTTCTCCCCTTCTTCTTCTTCCTCTTCCTCTTCTGGGAGGGCGGGGGTGGGATTGGGTGGGTGGGGGGCTGTCGAACCTTGCAAGGCAAGGAGAGTGGGAGGGGTTGATCGGGTGGGAGGAGCTCCAGGGGTACAGATGCATGCTGGATATTCGGGGTTCCCCCCCTCCCCTCCCCTGGGGGAGGGCTCGGGTTGCAAGGAGGGTGGAGGGGGGGTTGTCCCAGGTTGGCAGTAGTGGTTGGGAGGTCTCAGAAATGAAGGCTTCTGGGGTTGGGTGGCAGAAGACCACCAAGGGTATGGCTTTGATTGACTCGTTGGTGCTGAAGGCTAGCCTGGACTTCTCTCCATGGATTTCCAATGTAAGGAGGAGTGCAAAGACAGGAATCATCCATCCAGTCTTATGGAAGGTGCTACCTTATTTATGGCTAGATTAGGTCAGTTGTGCGTGGAGTCAAGTCTTTGTAGAACCCATCTTTGCCATGTCTACCAACAGAAAAGAATATTTGTAGCTCAGGACTGAACTGGGGGGTCTTGGAACCTCTCTGAGCTCATTGGTGTCCTTCAACCCGATCATGTTCTTTCTTTTGGATCAGCCTTGGATCTCACCATGGTTGCCACCTCATGTGACGTAGGGACGTCCGCAACCCAGTCAAAATGTCCTGCCATTATGCCTTGGGCCACTACCAGAGCACACTTGTGGCCGCATTTTTCTCTTGAAGTACCATCCCATTTGACCTCATAGCTCATCTTATGGCCTAGTTTACCTCACCTCTTCAGAGAAGAGGCAACAGATGTTCCATAACATGTAATTATATTAAATACTATAGTATCAGAAGTTGTGGGAGCTTCATCACTGGAAGCTTTCAAGAAGAGACTAGACTGCTATCTGTCAGAAATGGTGTAGGGTCTCCTGCTTGGGCAGGGGAATGGACTAGATGACCTACAAGGTCCCTTCCAACTCTGTTATTCTATCATTTGGGATAGTCTTCTCCATACTTTCCACAATGAAAGAGGGACTTCCTGGGAGAAGAATGATCTAAACAATTTTCCCTCTATAATGTTCATTCATTCAGTTTTTCAGGCAACATTTTTAATTGTAGCCGATTATTGGATCAATTACTTGTTAATATTTTACTTGTGATTAATCCCAGTTGGACGTTTAGGTCATATTTTCTATTCAGCTCATGAGAAATGTGTTTATAATTCTAGAGATAAATACCCTACTTGATTGTGACAACTACTTCAAATAATTATTCTTTATCAAAAAGGTAATCTGTGTCAAAGGTGACAAGTGATATTAAACATGCCTGTATAACAGATCATGGTCTCAATCAAATATCATCCTGCCTGAGTCTATCCATTTCCTTCACATTATCTTTTAATAAAAAAACAAAATATGCAGAGTACACAAAGAGTAGTGGATAGTAAATGAAAAAAAATTAAAAGCATAAAACTAAAAAAAAGGAAAGAAAAGGAAATACAACTAACTTAGTTTACACCAACATATTTACTATAGCTCTCCATATCTTTCTTCTATTGCAATCTAGTCTTAATTCTGCCATGTCTATACATTGATTTATCCACTGTATTATTTTTTAAATCATTAGCTTCATCCAACCACTGATTCCTTGGCTTTTTCTCTTTATCAATTCACTTTTCCTACACAGAGGTGATCTGTACTTCAAATCAGTCAGGTTCCCATCCAACAACATGGCATCGTCTACCTATAAAATTATACACGCATGTATAGCCCTACCAAAAAAAAAAAAAAAAAAGGTCTCCGAATCATCACAACTTTCCAAATGTTTATCCATAAATACATTAAAACAACCAAGAGGACGCCCCACATCATTATCTTACCACACCGAACCAGTTATTAAGTACTCTATTTATCCTCACAAGTGTTTATTTACATTGTATACCTGCTACATCTTATTCAGCAACCAGTCCCCAGACAAAACATTCCATAAACTCAAAAAGCCTATTTATTTTATCATACGCCTTTTTTAAAAAAAATATCAAATACTATACTAAAGTACAGTGGTGCCTCAGTGGGAGGCTATAATGGATACTAAACTCAAACCAACCAACCAGGGGACTTACCACACGATGCTTTGTTTTGGCCAGGAAAAAACTTTCTACCTGCCATTTTTCCTGTCAGGGATTTTTCCAGCATGGCCGACTTCCTGTCTGCTCTCTGCGGCTGTCTCCCTCTTCCTTTCGCAGGCCGCTGAATACTAAAGAAACTGCCTGAAAAACATTTTCGCATCAAAATGCTTCAAGTAAATTTGAGGAGTTTTGAAGCGGCTGAATACCGAGGTGCCCCTGTACTCTAAATTTTCTCAAATCCACCTCTTAGCGACTTCCCCAAAAACAGATGTCTGTTCTGCCCACCATTCAACTAACATAAAACTACACTGTGTTTCCAAATGTTGTTCACTCCCATTGTTTCTACCTGTTCGATCAGAATTCCGCCAAAGATCTTCTCAGGCAAATTTAACAGATTTATTTTCCTGTGGCTTTTTGTTTACGCTTGTAACACTCTTGGTATTGAGGAACAATAATGGTGTGCTTTCCAATTAAAAACAAATGCAGTCATCAGAAACGCATGAACAAAGTTACAGAAAAGAATTTGTATTGTATTTTGTATTTTATTTTATAACCTAATAAAATGTTTAAAAATAAATTTTAAAAAATCCCAGCTAGATATACAACAATAATGATAACAATAATAACAATGATAACAATAACAATGATAACAATGATAAGGGTAACAATAACAATAACAATAATAACAATAATAAATAACGTAGGATGCTGGCAGCAACCTGTATCGACCATCAGTGCCAGTCAATAATATTTGTGACACATTTTTAAATATTCAGTTGACTGAGTTTCATATTTAATGAATAAAGTATAATAAAGTTACAGAAATACTCCAGAAGATAACATCCATATTTTGAACATTTCTCCAGTTATTATATTATCATTTATTAAATTTATTTGCCACCCATCTCTCCATAATCCATACTTACAATCTTTTTATTTCTCACAGTATTTATTTTTGGTTTCATCATTTGTCTTGAACGTTGAGTGATAACATTATTACCATTTTATTCTTCATCGTGTCTCTGTAATTCCTATAGAAAATTTTTAAATAGTCCATCCAGCATTCGCTCATTTTAGTTTTGTTTCAAATCATTTAATCACTTCTGTTTTTAATTCGACTCACTCTGCTGAAGACTCCTTGTTTACTCCTCTTTGCTCTCTTACTTTTTTTTTAAATGTTCATGCAAAAAAGTTTCTGTGTCTGTTTTTATTTTATTCAAGACAAAGTTAAAATTCAAAACTCCAAAAAAACACAAGAAAAAAACACAAAACAATTAAGACATTTAAAAAGGTGCATCAAAAAACCCCAACATATATAAACATATTATCCTCCCTAATTAAATACTGATTAACACATTATTACAAAAATTGATTTGCATTTACTCTGTTTTTAGTCTTATCTTTCTTGCTGTCCTTGACATTAGTAGCTAATTTTTCCCATATGCTTACTATACATTATCTTTCTCTCTTTCTCATATTTTTCAGTAATCATTTCCTCGCATGTGTTTTTTTCTCATCCACAGTTTCTTTCACTTCATCATCCTATCATGTATTTTATTAATTCTTGAAATCCATCTGTCTTAAAAGTTTCTAAAGTTGAGAAACGCTGCCCTGGATGACAACAAGAAATTCCTTACTGCAGTTTCATAACTCTTGTACAACTAAAGAAATATGTATTGATAATAAAGGCATGTGGAATGATTACTAACTACTCCTGCTATAAGAATTTGTCATCTTTCATAAGAAACAGTGTTGATTAAACCCCAGATTTTAAAGCAATGATAACTTAGTCAAAGTTCTTTATATAACTGAAGCAAAACACTCAATTTTTAATAAGGTGGTATTGAACATCAATTGCTTTTTCCTGAATTATGCTCATTTATTCCTAATTCCAGTGGTCCAAAATAACATAACATGTATTTATGCCATCAACATGCAAGCTCTGTGCTTTTGTACATGTTGCAATTTTACATCAGAAGCAGGGTTTTCATTGTAATACACAATGCACGTTTCATCACTTCTTCCACCTGTATATATCATCAACTATGCATGAATTCCTTGTTTTGAATTAGTTTGCATTTGAGCCTGTAAGCTTGTAATGAAAACCACAACTGGATGTTTAGTGGAAGACAGCTGTAAATGGAAGCACCTCTATCAAATTAATTATATTTCTTCTAAGCTTACGGTTTGTTTGTTTGTTTTTCTGAAATGAAAGAAGCATAGGCTTCCTTTGATAATTATTTAAGCTTTCTACAAAAAGCCAGAGGAGGCAATATGCAGTATGAAAGGAATATTTAAGATACAGTTTTAGCGTTGTGTTGTTCATTGATGTTTGCTTTTAATTAGTTCTGTGACCAATTGATATAACTTTTGATTTCTTCTGGACCAAACAGAAGCTTTCAAAGTGGCATTTCTTAAAAGTTACTATTCTCCAGTGTCATTAATGTCATGAGGTCCTCTAACCCAATTCCTTCAGTTTTTCATTGTTCATTTCTTTATAAAGTTTGTTTACTGTCTCAATCCCAGAAGATTTCAGGGCATTCCATAGAATTATGAACTTAGTTTGGTTTATCAAAAAATAAATAAATGAGATCCTTGTTGTCATTTTAGGCAAATGATTTTGCAAATGTTTATATTATTTTGTAATTTGGCGGTATTTCAGCATAGATGTCTCATCCATTTCTAAAATAAAGCATGCTTCTACAGAGTTGGCATGATAGGACACTGTCCTCACCACCAACATCCTAATTTTTTAGAAATATTAACCTGTATTGTGCTTAAGGAAAGAAGAGGATTGATGGTTGATTTTATGTTCCATGTAAAACATCTATGAACATTGAGTGGAATTTTTATGTGCATGCACCAGTACTGATAAGCTTATTTGGCTAACACCAATACTAGCAAAATGCTGAGTCAACAGCTAGGAATATTAATAGATTTTCAACTTTGGATTATGCTTTTTTTCCCCTCATAAAGTCTGCTTTCAGTTATAGTAATGTGCATGTTGGAAAGCCATAAAGTAAATAAAAACTCTCTCTCCCCTCTCACCTGATAATCACAATAGCTAAAACTATAGCTAAAATAATATCTCAGAGTCACTGGGAGTCAGGTGGCATATAAAATTGATTAATAATAATATTTTTTTAAAAAAATCTGAGATAATCCATAACATGGGCATCAATTTATAGAGTTCTTACTAAGGCTCAAACCTTCAAACCCTCTTTTAATATATAAGAAAAGGCCTTTCACACTGAGATACCCACGTTGACTTCAGATGCAAAATTGGATAAACCCTATGAGGAGTACAATATCATATTCTATGGCCATGTATAGAGAGATTAATGTTTTATTATGATTGCCTTCAAGAATTATGGAATGAAGGGTCCTTGGTGCTCTACCTGGGTTAATTTTTACTCCATTCATTACATCCTCTTTGAAAGTGCCTGCCAACCAATATCTCCTGACAATTACCATAGATTATTTTGCTATATGAAATTAATGAAAATTCACCACATCCTGAGCCATAAGATATTCAAAGTCACCAATCCATAAAATGCACACATAGAATAATAGGTAGGTTGAGCAAAGAATATGTATTCTACAATTATTTTTCTGTGTTTTTCTAAAAAGATGAGAAGCTATTTCTGCAGTTGCTGCAAATAGCTGTCAAACTTGTTCAAAACTAGATACTTTTGTTCATGTAAGCAATCTGTATCTTTTCCAATTATAAGTTTATATGAATGGATGAAATATCTTGTGATAAGTATGGCTAGCTCCAGAATAGCACCTGTTGGCCAGAATTCAAGAGGAATGGAAGACATTTCCCAGTCCAGAGATATACAGTACTTATTTGATACAGGAGAATATTTGTAGGTCAGGGTTGAAATGACGTGATGAAACTCTTTAATTTCACAAGATATGGACAGATTTCATGGGAAACCATGACCATCCTAGACCAAGCCAAGTCCATAAATATCATCTTTTTTCTGATTAAAAAAAAAAACAGTCAGTTTGGCCATTTCAGCAAATCCCATCATCTTCACCAAACATTCCTCTATTTTGAATTGCTGAATCTTTCCACCTTGGTGCATATAATAATTTCATTGCAGTTGTCATATTAAAAAAACCAACGTTCATGAATGTTTTTCCCACTGTCCATCCATCAGTCCCAAAAGACTTCTAACCCCAATTGTGTATTAATCTTTAAAATCTTCTGAATCAGTGTAAGAATTTGAATCCAAAATTTTCTAGCTTTTTTTAGATATCCACCATGATAATATATCCCTTGCCTCTTCATAGTTCCAACATGTATTTGAAATCCCTTTACTAGGCAATTTCTCCAGAAACATATACCAACAGTACATCATATAGAAAATCTCTTTAGGGTTATAACAATGTAAGTTTCAATCCTTTCAATCACATATTTTCCCACTGATCCATCTGTATACCATAACCAATTTTTAGCCGACTTTAAATCTTTTCACCACTTCTTCTGTTTCAAATTTCAACAGAGAAGTTTATACATTTTAACAAGAAGATGTTTATCTTTTGTACATAATTCCATTTCAAACTCAATCTAACCAATAACTCGATGCAGATACTTTCTGATGCAGATTACCGCAGGTATTAATGATAAACCGAATTAGTAGCATTGTCATAAGTGGTAGATTTCACGTTGTTGATGGATGCTTATTTAAGCTCTTGTAATTGACTTGGAAAATCTTTATACAGCCTCTATATTGCCTTCTGCTCTGTCATGTTAAGAATAATGAATGACTCAATCATAAAGGTATTTGATCAAAAAAAATAATACAGAGCAATTGTGATTATAGATATTTGAACATCTCACTGGTAAGCTCCAAATGAGGGAGGGAAATAAAAGTGTACTACAGGAAAATCACCATTAGGGTTATAAACTCAGGATTAACAATCCCAGTTTCATATCTTGACAAACAGGTATCTCTGTTTTTTAGTTTTTTGCAAAACTAATGGCCATTTAATCAGGGTATTATTAATTGACCTGCTTAAATAAATGCCGGGATTGGGCAGGCACACTAGTTTTTAAATCTGATGGTTTTGGAATAGATACGAGCATTTTTGGAGCAGAATTGAGAAGCAGCAGAACAAAAATTTCCCTTTTCTTTCCCTTTCCTTTTATTCTCAAAAAATCATTGAGAGAAATGAAAGCAGCTGATCTATTGTGTTGCTCCTACTCTGAACAGATTATCTTGCATAGTAATATCAAGCTTTAGAACATAGCGTTGCTGGTAATGGAATGCAGAACTCAAATTTGGTGGAGGTGGTTGAGCTTAGTGTGCATCTCAAGCCTATAACTTTTCCTATGATACAAAAATTTGGGTTCGGGTATCACTGTCACCACATCTTTTCATGCCACTGATGTTTACAAGCTGGTTCCTAGAAGAATAGAACCATTCATTCTGTATGGTCGGGTTCTTTAAGTAGTGAAGTTGTCTTTCTTCCTGAATTTTTTACAGTATAATAAGGTTGATATTTGTGCCTGGGGGAGGACACACACACATGATGATGATGATGATGATGATGATGATGATGATGATGATGATCACTTTAAACTTAATGTAAACTGCTTTAAATTTGATTGTAAAATATTTTTTGTAACTGTTCTGACCAAGCCTTCCTAAGACCATAATTAAGCACATGCTTAGTCCAAAGAACTCTTGTTTTATTTCAACGCTGGGAATTATGTTCATTCCCAGCCCGTAATGAGTCCCAAACAGTCCCTCGAGATAAGCACCCACCTTTCTCTCCTTTGAATTGCTGCCAACAACTAGAGTGCCAGATGAACTGTAAAAAGCCAAACGAAATACAAAGTCCACACAAAGTTTCCAGGTTTAATCTGAACAGAGTGAACAACTTTGCTTCCTGCAAAGGTTTCTCTACCTTGGCACTTCCTTTATACCTTACGGGAGGGGCAATCACCTCCAAGCCTTACTCCCGAGTTACCCCTTTTGTCTTTAGCTGCTCTTGCCTTCTGGCAGCTCTGTGCACATGCACACTGGGAACAGCTTCCCCTTGTTCCTCTGCCTCACTGCTACCAGATTCTGGAGGCTCCGGAGTTAGCATACAACCCCCAGATGCTCCTGGCTCCATCTCTGTATCAGAAGCAGGACCCTCGTCCAAGTCCTCCCCAGATTCCCAGACTGGTCCCTTTTCTTCCCCACTGTCTGATCCCACTGCCGGCTGCACCAGCTGCCGGTGAACCACAGCATTAACAGAGTGTTGAAGTCTGGAATAACTTACCCAGTTCAGTTGTTTCAGCTACTAACTACCACAATTTTCATTCCAACTTAACTTCTGTGGATCTCACAAAATATTTAACAGGTTCCTAAGAGGGCATGTGTAGGTGCTAATGTGCCTATCACCCCTGTCACATTTTAGGGTGGGTTTTTTTTTCTTTTTGTTCATTCAAATTTGTAATTTTTGTTAGATGAATAAATAAATGATGATGATGATGATGATGATGATGATGATGATGATGATGACGACGACAACAGTGACTGGGGGAGACTGACCAGAGGCTCGAACATTTGATCTGACTTTGCTCTCCTTCCCTTGTTTTTGCTTATTTTTGTCCCAAGCATCACTGGAAAATCGCACCATTTTTATTGTGATCTTGGAAACGCTGAGTGCTGCAAACAAGAGCTCAGGGATATAGATATATGATCTGCAGGCCATTGTTGTACATCTCTGCCTTTTGACAAACTTCTGAGCTCCATCAGACTGAGATAGCGTTGCGCTCAAGTCACCGTCATCTTTTGCTTCCCCCCCAAAAAAAAAAACATATATAGGAAACGATCCAGCTGGATCCATCCGTCAGCCAAAGTTGAAAATAATACAGAAGTTTAGCTGGCTGGCTGGTTTCCCCTCTCTTTGCTGACTATCCAGAAAGACATTTGGGATACTTGTGTGATTTTTGACTATTTTTGTTGTGAATTCGCTATGCTCCATTTGTAACATTTTTATGGGGGTTGACATCTGTCTCCTGTGTTTTCCCCCACGCTTCTTCCATCTTTTGGCTTTGAAAAGAAATTCTTTGATGGAAGGAAGGAGCAGGCAGCAAAGCTAGGAGCTGTTCTTCTAGAAACAGTAAATACTGCTAGTCCTGAGTCTACAAAACTAAAAAGGAAACATGTTCAGGTTCTTTGCATCAGCAAGTGGACCACCAGATTGTATATATGTGTAAAGTTGTTTCCCTTTGGCAGCACAGATGTTATAGAATTCCCCGTCCTCCGAAATCCAATTAATTCTTACCTTGTGAGGCCTGAGGAAATTCTTAAAAACAGAATTGCTTAAGAGGACTTTTGCTTGTAGAAGCTTTCATCTACTTTTATTGCTTTCTTGCTGTTTGGTTGATGATTTTTATTTGTGGCTTAATTTTTCCTGTTGCATACTCTGATGTAATTGTACCTTGGAGGTTTTAGAGTTACAATTGTAACCCATCAAGAGGCTCCCGCTTGCAGGGAACACGAAATCAATTGATCAATCAATCAATCAATCCATCATCTAAAAACAAATAATTCTAAAAGTTAGCTGGTTGAAGAGGAAATAATGTATTCAGTACAATAAAGCTTTAAATAAGTATAGTCGACGTACTAAATCTTCAATCCAAATTCAACTAAACTCAATGCTTATGTAGTCCTTATAGAATTGTGACATTGCTAAAAAGTAAGTTGAAAATGACTTGAACTAAGGATTAGCTGGTTTTTATGGTAATCTCTCAAGTTAGAGTTAGTGTCCTCCCAACTTAAAAAAAGAAGAAACCAAAACAATACTTTGAAAAATAGTCAAAAATCACACAAGCTTGGGAGGTTTCATGAGGTTTGCCATCTTCCTCTGAAATTTGCTGAGATTCCTCCATGAAATTTGGGGAAATATTTCAATTAATTTATGGTGTATGAGATTTGGTTTTGAGCTTTCAATGGACCCAACCAGGAGAGTTTTACAGCTGTGCATTAGCCCTACGGTCAGCTACTGATTAAATCAAGAATGTAAAAAACAGTATATTAAACAAGTTTGATGAAATGCTAGTCAGGCTTGTATTTCTGAGAGCTGTTGCCTTTCTTTTTAAAATGCATCCATTTATACTTGAAAGAACCCATTATCTTTCTTCAAGTCCTTGGGAAAAAAAACACCTTTGAGGTTGGTCTGTTTGTACATTTAATCAGCAAATGAAGTTATAAATCAAGCAGTTCGTAGTGTTTTCAGAAGATCTTCATTTCACTGCCAGGGCTAGTTAAAAACAGGCTAAATTACAGAGATGACTGTCCTAGCTCTAGTTAGGAGTTTCTGGAAATCTGGGATGAGCATGCAACACAGTGGATCCAAGTCTGGTGCTTCCCTAGGAAGTGCTGGACCAGAGATATTGCCTTGCCGGCTCAGATAAAAACAAGTATAGCTCTGTAAAGAACTGAAGCATGCGGCAGTGAGAAAAGCTGAGATAGGCAAACAAGAAAAATATTCTGCACTGAAGATCTGCAGGACACTGCAGCGAGAACCTAGAATAAGGTACACTGGGGCAAAACCTGGAACTCCTTCCAAGGAGTATATACTTCCACACACTTCCAGAGAGTGTATGGAGTCCTTAGTGTTCTCTGAGCTTGGCTGTTTGCTTGCAGATATTTGAGAGTGGCAGACTCGCTCCTCTGAGGAATTGGGACTGAATAGGAAGCATGAGCCTACCAATTGTTAGAGGTGAGAAAAATTAATTCCAAATCTAAGAGTTGTTGTTGTTCAGTTGCTAAGTCATCTTAGCATGCCACTGTCTCCCCGAGTCTGCCCAAATTCATGTTCATTGCATCAATGACCATCTAACCATCTCATTCATTGCTGTCCCCTTGTCATTTTGCCTTCCATTTTTCCCAACATCAGAGTCTTTTCCAAGGAATGCTGTCTTCTTATTTGGTGGCCGAAGTATTTGAGCTTCAGTTTTGCTATCTGTCCTTCCAAAGAACAGTCAGATTGATTTCCTTTAAGGTTGACTGATTTGATCTAGCAGTCCAAGGGATTCTCAAGTCTTCTTCAACACCACAATTTGAAGGCATCAATTCTTCGGCATTCAGCCTGCCTTATGGTCCAACTCTCACAGCCATGCATTACCATACCTTTGAATATCAGTCCCTAATGTAATATACAATAACCATAAAGTTAGTTAAGATGTTAGGCTGCATCAATAGAACAGTTGTCAAATCACAAGAAGTAATAATTTCATCCTGTTTGAACCTGGCCAGTTTCTACACTGAACAGTGTCTCCTTTTCTGGGTACTATATTTTAAGAAAGATCTACATGAGCTTGAAAACATAGGGAAGGACTGACAACAAGGATTATCCAAGGACTAGAAATGAAAGGCTTTGAAGAGAGATTGAGTGAACCTGTTAAGTTTCACCTTGGAAAGAAAAAATAATGAGGCTGGATGTGGGAGAAGTCTTCAGTTACATGTGTCACTCAGAAGAAGGCATCTTCACTTATCATCCCAGGATGTGGGACATGGAATCATTGTCTTAACTTACTGGAAGATTTGCCAACTGAATGTTAGGAAAAATATGCT
This sequence comes from Notechis scutatus, assembly GCF_049901735.1. Lineage (NCBI taxonomy): Eukaryota > Metazoa > Chordata > Lepidosauria > Squamata > Elapidae > Notechis > Notechis scutatus. The sequence goes on from NC_142017.1 coordinate 16,305,136, forward strand.
AAGTAGTAGCATTTGGACATAGGAACCAGTTCTTATGAGAGTTGTAGACTTTCAATTACTAGATAATTTCAAGCAAACACTAGACAGCCATCTTTTGAGGGTATTTTAACTTGGTCCCTATATTGAGGTTGGATTAAATGACCTCAAAGGCCCCTTTCTATAGCTTGATGAAGCCTTGAACTCCCTGAAAGATTGTATCTTTCCATGTGGATATCATGCCCTTTCAGATCAGCTGCTCTACATCCCTTATATAGAGATTTAATTCAAAGCTATGTAGGTGGGAATATGTGAGAAAGCTCCCTTGTCCCACTTCTTTAGAAGTCTGTGAACCAAATCAGTAATCTTCCTCTTTCAATTGCCAGTCAGCGAAGGCATTTCCATTTAGAAAGGCAGTTGATTCTATTCATGCTTGGTATCTTGACTTAGTTTAGCTCTTCGTTGTTCTTTTTCTGGTACTGATTTTACTTAGAGAACAGTTTGGTGTCATCATTGGTTAGTTGTTTTGTGCTATTTATAGTTTGTAAAGCTAGTTAGAGTGACTACCTTTTTTTTAAGATGGGGAAAAGTGGGGTAAAAAAAATAATCTTAATGGAATGAAGGACCTCTGAGTTGAAAGAATCAGAATTTAATTTGAATCCGGTTTAGAAAGTTGGGGTGTACATTAAAGGTCAATTTGGATTTAGTTCTGGGCTACATAATAAAAGTCATAGGAGATCTTAGCAAATAAACTCCTTTCTTATCTAATATACCAGTGATGGATGCCAAGTTCATGGAACAATTACACTGAAGGTTTTTCATTGCTGAATTGAACAGGATCTGATTGTGGTAGGAAGAAGTAGGAGGTGTCTTTGCTGAAAAACAGTTTAGTAATTGATGTGCAGAGATAGAAATATTTACTTCAGCGTTAATCTACATTGTTCCATATGAACAATGAGGAATATTAGTCCACCCCATTGTTAACAAAGATTCAAAGGTCTACAAAAAATTGACGTGGGACTTTATCTGGAACACAAATTGCAAATTCAAAAAGGAAGTCTATGTTCAATTAAGACAAGGGTCAGGGAACATTATGAGAGAAGGGGTTTTCCCCCATTTTTTAGTTTCAGAAATATCTGTAACACAGTTTTCTTAACATTTCTCACAATATTTTTGCCTCTGTTTGAAAACCACAATATTTTGTTCCTCTACCCGTTCATTCTTTTTCTTTGTTCTCACAGATTGCTATCAAATACACACACACACATACATACACTCACACACACATGTTACACAATAAAAACCATAACATATACATATGAAATGATGACTTATGGTGGGACATGAGTACGGAATTAATTAATGTTGAGGCATCCCCTACTTCTAAATTATAAAATTCAAATGTAATCAAAATTAGGCTTTTTCTAATCAAAAGGATGATTATGTGACAAAAAAGAGCTATGGAAAATTCTTTTGTCCGTTCATTAGAGTTTTAATGGTATAGCATATTCATAGCTTATTTTTTTATTTTTTTAAAGGATTAATAGGGCTACCCATCTTAAGCTACTCTGGGTGGCTCACCATAATAAGAAAAGCAATAAACAAAACAATTATAAAACAATAAAAACAGTGAAAGAATAATTTGCTTCTCTCTTTCTCTTGTTATTCATTATATTGGGGAGAAGTCAACATTACATCTATTTATAACATAAGGATCTTGGTTGTGTCAACCTTTTTTAATAAAAGATGAATTGCTCATTATTTTGAAGAGCACAAGAATAATCAGAAGTTAATAACCAATTATCTCAACAGATGAAAACAAAAGCATGTATGGAGCCATGAATATATTATGGATGGTCTTATTTTATACACATCAAAAGAAGAGTTTTGTTTAAGCTTTTTAAGTGAAAGAAGTTATTTAGAAGCAAATTTTATCCAGCAATTAATATAATGTCACATTTTCTTGGTCTACTAGAAAACGTAACTGTAGAGCATATCATTCAAGACATGCATTTTTTTCTCTCAATTTTCAAAATTTGTTCTTCAACTTCCCATCTCAATTTTCTTTCCTTGGTGCATACTCATTCCACAGTCCTTGTATAGGCTCTTCCTCATTTTTCCAGGTATTGTGATATACTTCCAGTAATCCTTGGGTTCTCTTTTTTTCTTGCCTATGCATGGATACTGTCGTGTTTCTTAATAATTTTGTGAATGTTTTTAACTAGAATTTGCAGCTAGCTAACTAACTTAGAAGCATCAGCTTACAAAGTCCTTCTCTGAGATGTACTAGTAAAGTGCTTTTAGAATCATGGTCAGCTGTTGATTTAGTCGACAAATCCATGTGGATTTTTAAGATTGTGCCATGATAGTTGGCCAATTTCATTCCATTTCTTCTCTGGGACATTATTGTGTCCACTTTTGTTATACCAAGCATGTTCAGTTCTGAAAAGTTATCTGATTTTTCAGCATATCTTGGGAGGACAATGGGTTCTCCACCCTAAAAACACAAAAGTGTGAAATTCATTTTTCAGTAAATGTAGTGAAGTATGAGTGGATATATATGGTTCATTGCTCCACAGTCTTTGTTTGTATGTATGTGTGTGTTCATATGCATGCATGGGTACACATTATATATCTACATGTATAAGTGCCAAGTAGAAAAAAAAACCTCTTGCATTTTTCATGTCTAGTTCTCATTCATTTGGATGAAAGACAATTTGTTGCAGAATAATTTTCAGGCGAGAAGAACATTTCTGAGAAATTCTCAGGGACAAAGGATAGAGTTTCTGCACAGGTTTCAATATGACAGTAAAAGTACCTGTATGAATATCTCATCTTTCATTGTATAATTGACATCTCCAGATTCCCTGGCTACCTACACTTCCATTAAAACCCAAGAGAAGACATCCCAGAGAACTATTTTAGGGAGGCTTTCTCAGTAGTGGAACCTACCTTTGAGGTCCTTCCCTTGACAGGTGTTTGGATAATTTCTTCTGCTTGTAGAGAAATTTGCAGAAAATGTTCCACCCAATTTCTCTAGCCATATATTTGGGGGGAAAGTTAGTTCCCCGTTATGATGTTAATTGCCCATGACTAGCATTAGAGTGAAAAAGTCATTCCAAAGTTATCTGATCAAAGGTAGGTAAAATAAAGGGTGCTTATTATTTAAGGGACTTTGTTTTTTCCTACAGATATAGTTCATTTGTTAAAGCTCATAATTCATTAAGATGGTAGTAAAGATGATTTCATGCATTGTCCTTCAGTATAACGATCAATAAGCTTATTTGACTACTCTGATAGATTTACCTATTTCAGTTTGGTCAAGAAGGAGCTGATGAAAACAGTGGTAAGCAAGCAAGCAAGAAATTCCACTGCAAGACTTTACAGGAAGCCTGTTATCCAGAATAAATTTATTTGGGAGGAGTCCTAACCCTCCCACCCTAAATATGGTCAAGGAACACAGAAAGAAAATATGAATAGCACTAAATACGTCATGCTAATAATAACAACAGAATTACATCAATAATGGGGAGTTAACTTTATAAACCAGACGGGCAACTAACTTCATTTACCTGTTTTCAAATATACTAAAAGACTCCCAAATACTGTGGCCTAAAAACGATCTTTACTTTTCAGTAAGGAAATCACAGAAGTGAGCCCAACTGTACAAAGTGAGGTGCACTTTCAGATATAGAATTGCCCGAGGCTCAACTTTATAGCAGAGGCATTCAAGTTACTAGTTAATCCCTTCAATTCAAATGAGACTGGTTGCATTGGAAGAAACATTGCATTCACAGGCTCTGATCTGTTGATCAATGCAGGAATACAAAAACATCTGCAATAAATGTTCAATTAGCCTTTGTTACAACAAACCTTACTATAATCCTGAGTGATGATGTCATTGTCTGTTCTTAGGACTAGGTGGAATCCCAAAGATCCAATCAGAATTCTATAATGTAAGACAGTTATTCTGTGCATTGGGTGATAGGTACACAAGAGTTAGATCATTCTGTAACTGCTAGGTATTGAACTGGGGGTATTCATATTCATTCATTCATTCATTCATTCATTAAATTTCTGTAGCCATCTAACTCAACTAAGTGACTCTGGACAGCTCACAATTATAAAATTATAGAAAAATAAAATAATAAAAAGATCCAAAAAATAAATACACATAGCAGCTGAGATAATTAATCAACTAACAGTAAAGCCAAGAAAAAGGATTCATATGCTTTTGAGTTGTGGTCTTTCACATATTGAGCATATTGAATGAGATGAGTGGACTGTAAAATGAAAAATAAATACATAAACACATAAACATCGTGTTATATATTCCATAATACAATATGCTTTTGAGCCATGGTCTTTCACCTTGCCTTGTTGTGCCTTGCCTTCATCACCTAAACTCCTTATTCATCCTTCTGCTACTTGCTATGTTTAATCAACACACACTGGAGAGAGAGAAGGCCTTCTGAATAATTGGAAAAATTGTATATCATACAACTGTTTGCTGCAGATTTAATTTAGACTTTTAGTTGGATTGATGGGAGAGCAGGCTTTTCCTCAAATATTTATTTCCTAGGCATCTGTATTGAACATACTAGTCTTTAGAAATGGCACGGATACAGATAATATCTTCCAATACAGATGTTGTAAACCCTTGTTTTTTGTTAACAGCATGCCTATCGAGAAGACTGATGATTCCCAGATTTACGTAATCGGTTCTGGCAAATCAATAAAGCCTATCATAATTTGCAGGAGCAAATTGTATTTTTACTATACTGTGGGGGTTTTTTTACTGAAAAAAGTTATATCTTCTAGCAACTTTAAGAATTACTGTGCGATGAGATTAGATTGCTTTGTTGAAATCAGTAGAAGCATTGAATCATAAAGAAGGCACTTCATTTAAAAAAAAAGCTTTTTCAATATATTGTCCTAATTGTGAGGATTAAATGCTGTTGTGCATATAAAGATATCTTCCAAAAAGGGCCCTTTTTAATATGAGAGCATTTAGGGAAATTGTGATTTTTAGAAGTCACCAAGGAAACTGAAGCAATAGATGCTTCAATAGATGGGTTGAAGATTTCTTCAAGGATCTCTTCAAAGTCAGTATGTGAATGATGAAAGAAGAACCGGCATTGATCTTTGGATTACAATATTGTTTTTTCTTGGGCACATCAGCATAAATATGCACTCATGCTCTCTGAATGGAATGACACTGTTGGAAAGGATTTTGTGGTCATGTCAAAAATGCATGATTCAGAAAGCACATAGCCCATGCATTCTTCTCCTCTCACTCTTCTCACCACTTCTGGCCAGAGAGTGACCTACTAACATACAGGAGTCATCACACATTCTATTTAGTGAGGCTCTTAAATGATGCATCAGGCATGGTGTCATACTGATGCTGTTTGTTAGTTGAGACTCTAGAAAGAGTGCAGAGAAGAGCAACAATGATTAAGGGACTGAAGGCTAAAACATGTAAAGAATGGTTGCTGGAATTGGGTATGTCTAGTTTATGAAAAGAAGGACTAGGGGAGGCATGATAGCAGTGTTCCAATATCTCAGGGGCTGCCCCAAAGAAGAGGGAGTCAAGCTATTCTCCAAAGCACCTGAAGGCAGGACAAGAAGCAATGAGTGGAAACTCATCAAGGAGAGAAGCAACCTAGAACTAAGGAGGAATTTCCTGACAGGGAGAACAATTAATCAGTGGAACAACTTGCCTCCAGAAGTTGTGAATGCTCCAACACTGGAAGTTTGTAAGAAGAGATTGGATAACCATTTGTCTGAAATGGTATAGGGTCTCCTGCTTGAGCAGGGGGTTGGACTAGAAGACCTCCAAGGTCCCTTCCAACTTTGTTATTCTATTCTGTTTGACATCAAGCAAGGCGTTTTCCATAGTACTTAACACCAATTGTTTCAGAAAGTTCTGACTGTACTTTTCATCAGCTGTCCATTTACAGCCCCGGGGGAAAGAAGATATTATATATATATTTTAAAAAAATGATATTCTGTTTGCTCCATGGAAGCAAGAGAAGGCATTTGTTGGTTTCTCATTGTCCTCCAACAGAAATTAAAGGTCAGAGCTGCTGCTCAGCCAGAACAAGGAAAGAAGGAAGCTTCAGAATGACTTCTGAGGAAATTCCTTGCAAAACCTCCAAAGGCTGATTGAAAAAGATCCATTGGGAGGATCATCCTGCCTCATTTCTTCCAGGCAAAGAAGAGTCAACTTCTTAGTTGCTTCAGCGGTGACATGCAGTTAAGGAATCATATAGCATAACTCTTGAGCCTGAGGGCTACACCCAGACTTTGAGGGATGAATCAGAAGATAAACTCTATCAAAAGGCAGGGGCAAACCAAATACATGTATTTGTTTTCCAAAAACAAATTTCTGCTACCCTTTAAAACATCTTTTAAAGTTAAAGTAAATCTGAATCCAGTCAAATTAATTACAGAGAGATAATTTGATTTGATCACAAATCGCACAGTGCTGTTCATGTGTATATATTGTATGTGGGTAGATTGCAAAAAAACCACTCAGTTCATTAGGAAATTTTCTTACCCCAAACAAAAAGAATCTGAACAAGGCATAACATGAATTGCATTTAGTGAAGATTGTATGTGTTCATTTTAGACTCCAGTGTTCTCTTTTCCCTATGTATATATGGTTTATTATATTTATATCTTAGCTTTCCTCTGGGATCTCAAGATAAATATGTTGTCCTTCAATTTGTCTCCTCAACAAACTTGTGGAGTGGGTTGAGTTTGAGTGATAAGGACTGGCCCATCATCACCTGATGAGGTTGAATCAGAAATAGAACATAGAGGTCTTCTCCATCTCAATCCAACACCTTAGCCACTTCATCACTCTGGATTTCAGTATTTTCAAAGAGTAATGAGATATATTTTCAAAAAAAGGGAGCAAATTACTACTAAAACAAAAGAACTGATTGTCCCCTCATCCCGAACGGAAGTGACCAACCCAGCATTTCTTCTGCTGGGGGAAATTCTAATCCATTTAGAAATCTGGGGTCAACTGCCATGAGCAGTAGAGAACCAACAATCTACTCCCCAAGGAAGGACTTCAGTGTGAAAGCTCTGGATGGAGAGACTCAGCATTCTTCCAGAACTTCCACATGATATCTTGGAGAAGATTTCGACAAGCAGAGATATCATGGATAGGAAGCTCGGGTTCCGTGTGACTGGGGATGAGGGGAGGTCCAAGGGGGGATTGGAGGATCCTCTCAAAGGATTGGTTGGCTCGTGGGTTGGCTCCAAAATCAGAACATTCCATTCTTTAAGCTATTTACTCAAGTTATGGACTCTAGCAGGGCTGTCATCCAACTTTCCTCTACCCGCATCAGCTCAGTTTCCTTGGTGAGGAAATATATTTGGATTCTTTTAGATTGTACCATTCTATTTTGGATACAACTGTTGAAATGATTTGGAAGCAGTAAATGAAATTTGTGGTCTCTTATCGGGCTTATATCAGTAGTATTCAGCTATCCAAAAAAGAGCAAATATTTCTTACTCACTAGCATATGCTGACCTCAATTTATGGCATCATAAATAACTATCAGGTGTATAATTTTACTATTTACAAGGAGATGTATTTTCTCAGCACAATACTCATAACTATGGTCTGTACCTTTCTTCATTCTATGGTTGGTTGGTTGATTAGTCAATCTCTTTATTGTTTTGACCACCAGTCATAACAAATAAGATAAAACTTGCACAACAGTTGCCACACATTAATAAAATACATTAAAATGTACAAAAAAATCAGAACATTCAGTGTTATTAAACTCTTTCAATAGCAAATGCAATATTAGAAAGCATTAAAACTTTTGATAAATTATTCTCTGTTTGCAAGCAGCCTGTGTAAAGCTTGCTGATTTCCAGAGCGATGTCTCCTTGTCTAAATTTATTAGATTAGGTTTTAGGTAATTCCATTAATTTTTTTCCAGCCCTATAGTACTTGAAGTATAGTGTTCTTTCAAGCCTATCCCCCCCAAAAAAGGAAGAAATGGGTGATCTCTCGTATACATCAGCTGAGACAAGCTTCCAGAAATGCAAACCTACCACTGAAAAGAGTTATTATGTGCTACATTCTCAGAAGAAGCACTGGTGTTTTTATTTCCAGCTGAAGTAAATCTTAGATTTTATAGAATGCTTAATGTACTTTGGATGCAACAGATAAATGTTGAGTTCAGGCTTTGCTGCCAATAATGGACAAAATCTAACGTATCTGAAATAATCCAAGCCATTGACATAATTTACTTAACTTCCATCATTTAGCATCCCTGATGTAATGCCTAATTGACATCATTTGTGAGAGTCACATGAGTAGGCAGTATGCCAAATAGGGCAAATAATTGCAAACTAACCCACATTATATATAAGTACACCCATTACACTTAACAGACATTCAAATTCAACATCACCCCTTCTTTCCAAATGGCCCATTAGATTGAGCTTGGACTGTAGTTGAATAATGATTACATCTAACATCAGAAATGGAAAACATGGCATCTTAAGTCATAAGAAGGTGGATTCTGATTGAATGTTGCAAACAAAAGTTTCCCAACAGTAAATTCAGTTGGAAGCGTTTGTTTGTTTGTTTACTTTACCCTGTTTATAAGCCTCCCTAATCAACTAAGAATCTGGATGGCAAGCCACCCAATGGGTATACACAATTAAAACTAAATTATGAAGTCCAAACAAATTAAAACTAAACTCAAAATGTATAAGAAGTACCTGCAGAAGGAGTGGCAGAATCTGGGGGTGGAGTTAAAAGAGAGATCAGCCTAGAATCCCTACGTAGCTACAAGCGAACTAAGTCCAATCTCCCTTGAATTCAGTGGACACTTATCTAAGTCCAAACAGGTGCTAACCATTAGTTGGGCAGAGTCCTGTGCATAGGCTACGTAGCAATTGGACTTTTGCACCTGACAGCACTAGAACTAACAAGAGGGTCCATTAGAATGCCCATTAGAATAACATGGTTTTAAATTGCATCTTAAATGCATAGAGGGAGAGGGCCATCTCCATCCTAGGAATAAGGTGTTCCAAAGAGTAAGGGGTGCCATTGAAACACATTCGAGCAAAGAGAGGACAATCATTTATCAAGAATGGTTTAATTTGAATTCCTGCATTAGGCAAATATTAGACTCCTACATAAGCTTCCTGTGCTGGGATTCTAATGTTGACTAATATAACTCACTCATCCCAGAACCACACCCCAAAACCTGTTCCCCGGGTGTCATATTTAATTTGACCAAAAGGGAAGCATTAAATATATACAGAGTAATCATCTAGCTGTAATTCACTGCAGACTACATTTGAAATGAAATCAGATCAAAATGTTGTTTTGTCTAGACTAGTCCAGATCTTGGTGTGTCATTGGTTGGTCAACCTCCTAAAGATTGCCCTTCTGTAACAGCAGAGAAATTATTTGGTGGAATTTTCTATAAAAAGGAGAAAACACGATTCTTCACAGCAAGCTCACAATTTCATTTTTTTTTTAAAAAAAACATATTTTTATTTCATGTTTTTATTGTTCAGACTTTTCTACAGATAGATCAACAAATTAAGAAAGACATCAAGTCTAGCCAGTAGTAGTTGTGGAGATTGTGGGTCCATTTGATCAGGGAACTAATGGCTAGGCTACATGAGATTCTAGTAGCATGATTACAGGGCACTCCAAAGAGTGATAAAAAGGGCACAAAAGATCAGCGGATGTTCTCTTCCCTCATTGGAGGATTTGTACAACATGGGATGTAGAAGGAAGACACAAAGATCTTGAGAGACCCTTCACATCCAGGCCACTCGTTGTTTGAGATCCTACCATCAGGAAGACGATATAGAGTGCTGAAAGCCAGGACAAGTAGATTTAAACATAGCTTTTACCCAAGTGTTGTGATCAGGTTAAATGCAGAGTTATGAATCTGGTGGTCTTAACATATATATATCCTGGTTGTATAGTTTTTAACTGTTAATTGTTTCAATTTGTTTTACATTGTTGTTTGTATATATCTTTTGGTGTTGTTCAGTTGAATGTTGTGAAAGAGCACCTTATTTCGTTGTTCTCAGGTTCTGAGTACAATGACAATAAATTTATCTTATCTTATCTTATCTTATCTTATCTTTAACATATTTAGGCTGTAAAATTGAAAGAGACCCCACTGGATTAAACCCAAAAGACATGAAGTTTCCACTTTCTGCTTAAACCATCATTTCCCACATTATCAGAGGTTACTATGCCCTCTCAAGGTTAACAAATAGGAAGAAATAAATAATAAATAATAGTAACAGCAGTGGCTTTAGATACGGAGCTGTTTCCATGTATATGGTGCAGAGGAACAAATTAACCCATGACCACCTATTAATGTTATATTCCCTAAAAAAGTTGTTCATTATATTTTAAAAATTGTCATTTATTCTATGAATATATGAGTCATGTCTTGTTTTGATAGGAAAAAAAATAGGAGAAATTTAAACCAACATAGGATAAGGATAGGAGAAGCCTGGTGATGGTGTCAAGAGAGGAATAAGCCTAGAATCAGTAGGTTCCCACAAGCAACCCAAGTCTAGTCCACCTTGAATTCCATTGACTCTTATATAGCACCAGTTAAGTGCTGAGCATTAGTTCGCTAGATTCTTGTGACTCTGAATCAAGTCTTTTATGCTCCTCTTCTAGAGTCTTTTGATATTGTTTCTTCTTATTATTTTTTTTCATTGTATAAGTTATAGCTAACCCCCTAATATATGCTTTCGCTGTGTCCCAAACATTTTGTAGTGAAGTCTCTTCTTTCCTATTCTCTTTGAAGAAGAATCCCATTTCCTTTTCCATCTTATGTATAAATTTTTTTGTCTTTTAATATAGATTGGTTCAATGTCCATCTTACTTTTCTCTTTTGTCCCTTCCAGCTAACATTTATTGGATTATGGTCAGCCCATATGTTTGTTTCTACCTCTATCTCTTGCACCTTTGCTCTTAATTCTTCCGACATCCAAATCACATCTATTCTAGACCATTGCATAATTTTGTGCAGGATGATCCAACCAACCCTTTCTGCAAAATTAATGATAGCCTACAAGTTTGCTAAAATTTTGTGTGAGAGCCCCAAGCTAGCTTAGGATAACCTACTAATCTTTATGCAGTGTATAATTTTAGGAGGAGTATGCTTTTTAAGATGTTTACCAATTATTAAAAGTACGGTCATGCAAAACCAGAAGTCCATTCTTTTTACTCTTCCCCGAATGATCCATTTCCATTGCTGTTAGTGAGATAGCAGATAAACAGCCACAATCAGCACACAGTCTCCACTGTAAGGCAGGGAAAGAATGCAGTCCATTAAGAGCACTTACACAATCTCTCTTTCTCTCAAATTTAATAGTAGAAATGTCCGTTGGGTTAAATGACAAAGTTCCTTTTGCTTTAAGAATTCTCTTTGAATTTAGTAGGATGCTTGAGTTGCCCCTTTGTGATGTATGGCCTAGGGAGATTCCACTGTAGGGTAGTCAAGATTAGATTATCGTATTGGGTCAACTGAATTGTAATTGTACCCAAATTCTTTTCATGGGCAAAAATAAGGCCTCATTAACAAGTACTGCAGTCGCCTTCTCTTTTCGGTAAGCAAAGGTGGGAGAGCAGTAACTTCATTCACAAACTACAATGTGAGAACTAATGGAAGTTCAAAATCATACAGATCTTTGGCAACAGTCAACTATAGTATTGTGGAACTATTTAGGTAGCAAAACGGTCATATATTTATTTATTTACATGTTCGTTTATTTATTCATTTACATGTACAAGATAACAAATATGAACATAAATGAAAACAACGGGAGTAAATACAGATAAATGGGGACAGTAAGACAGGGATGGTAGGCATGCTGGTATGCTGATGCATGCCCCCTTTAAGGACCTCTTAGGAATGGGGTGAGGCCCATAGTATGATATCATACAAAAGAGTAACAGAATAGCAAGAGTTGGAAGGCATCTTGGAGGTCTTCTAATTTAACTGTATAGGAGACCCTATACCATTTCAGACAAATGAGTGTTCAGTCAGCTCGCTGCCTTTAGAAGAGTAAGGAAAATCCTCAGGGACGACTCACACCCTGGTCAGCCCTTCTTCACTCTCCTACCATTGGGTAAGAGATATAGAAGCATAGCCAGCCGCACCAACAGGCTGAAGAACAGTTTCTACCTGTGGGCTGTCAGACTCCTGAATGGACAATAACTTCATGTCAACATAGTATGATAGACTTGCAGGTCCGGCACGTTGTACAACAAGGTCACATAGTGGGACTGGGTTAAGGACTTCTGTCCTCACTGTGAGTTGTGTGTGGGGGGGGTGCACAAAGGGAGGCTCAGCCAATCTCATTGTACACATGTTCTACTCTGACAATAAAGGTAATTAATTACTCTTTTCTTAAAAACCTCCAGTGATGGACCACCTACAGTTCTAGAGCCAAGCCCTTCTACTAATTAATTGTTCTAACTGTCAGTAAATTTCTTTTTAGTTCTAGGTTAAATCTCTCTTTAATGTCTTTCACCCAGTACTTTTTGTCCTGCCTTCAAGTGTTTTGGAGAATAGATTGACCCCCTCTTTGTGGCAGCCTCTTAGATATTGGAAGACTGCTATCATGTCACCCTTAGTTCTTCTTTTCATTAAACTAGACATACTCAATTCTTGCAACCGTTCTTCATATGCTTTAGCCTTCTGTTCCCGAATCCTCTTTCTTGCTCTTCTCTGTCCTCTTTCTAGAATCTCAACATCTTTTTTATATTGTGATTCTTTCATATCTGTGAGACTGGTAAGATTACAGGAAATGTTAAGAAATAGAGATCAAAGAAAAGATATGTTCTGTATCTGCTGGGTCACTAGAAATGAGAGATATTTTAGATTCTAGTAGCTGAAAAAAATCAATCACTCTTACAATACTGTCTCTCAAGTGCAGAGGTGTACAAACTGGAGGCCTAGGATTGCTCACAGTTCCTCACAAGCTTTGAATAGGATCTTGGTAGTTTATCATTAGAATTGTCACACATAGAGTCATCAGTGGAAATTGTTTTCATTGAATGAAATGATCAAGTCTGTAGTTTGTTCACTCAATAAATTTCATTGTTTGCTTCTTCAGGCTAAAATGGTTGGTCTCCAGAGGATTTTTAGCTGTTAAAAAACTTCCAGATATCTTAAGCTAAAAAGCATGTTCTATATACTTTATGATGCAAAGTTTATTCATTTTATTTTAACTGTTTAGTTAGGGGAATGCCCTGTGTATTGGTGATTATTCTCTTTCCTTGTTCCTTGAACTTTATGTCATTTTGTTTTCCAGTAAAACAATAAAGTTCAATATAGCTCATCAAGATTTTCACTTTGTTGAGGTGAAAAAATCCAGCTTTTCCAAGTTTTCAGGACATGGTTGTTATTAGTTTTGCTTGAGATTCTTTTCCCATATATGTTTTCCCTAATTCAATATTCATTTAGTGTGTGTTGAGAGCCATCTATATATCCAGGGGTGGAATATTCTCAAGAGATGTTTGAAATCTGTTTGAAATTTGAGATCTGTTGAAACAGATGTTTCCTTGCCTCGCTAGTTTGCAAGAAGTGTAAATTTTTGGGAAATTTTGATGCAATACAGAAAGAAAGGGTTGGTCCTTTCTTCCCCATATGGATTTGGGGAAAATTAATCTATATTTAATTTGTAGTACATTTTACTTTAGCTTTCATATATAAAAGTCTCCATAAAATATGAATCAATAAATAACTGGATGACCATACGTAAAAATGAAAAGTTGGGTTCTTTCAGACAGTTAAGGTACAGTTTGCTGAATATTTTAACCATTACTACAAATTGCACAATGAAATACTGAATTCTAAAGAAAGTCATGTACCTCAATTTTAGCATGTTTAGGAGAAGACAGAAAGTTTGTACACTGAAAACAAAAGAAGCAATCAGTATTGCAGTAAATCAAACAAATTTATATAATCTATTTGCCTTCCACAGTATTATAAATATACAAAAACATATTAGAAAAAACTGAAAGGAATAGACTAGGGCTCAGAATACTTGCTTTGCAATGTAAAATCTTTAATAAATTCCATTTCCTGATTTTGAATTATTATCACTTATCAACAGTTTCAGCATATTCTGATCGATTGTATTTTTTTTTTTATCATATTCATTAATTTTGGGGCCATTGCAAGTTTCTCTATCTTCTACATTTGATTTGATGTATTTTCAAAAACAGTTCAATTTCTATGATTCCGTTCAAAATGAAAATATCCTTTGGAAATTGGAAAATATAAACACTGATGTTTCCAAAATTACAGAGAAAGAATAGCTATAGTGCTTTAGGAGAGCCATTAAAGACAGGATTTTTGAGAAAGCTCTGAGGAATGTCTAACTTAGTCTAACTTAGATCCCCGTAGCTTGGGCTGTACTCAGAAAGTTTTGTTCTGGGTGATTATCATTTCTTTCTTAGTAGCTTTTGTTATTATTTATCTCTTGTTATTCTCTTGTACTGTGTATTTCACACTTCTACCATAAAAGTTAAAAAGTCAAAGAAATGTACCGTATTTGCCGGCGTATAAGACGACTTTTTGCCCTGAAAAACATGCCTCCAAGTGGGGGGTCGTCTTATACGCCGGGAGGACTCCGACTCCCACTTCGAGCTTGAGTTGCAGCCGGGAGGAAGGCTGGGGGGAGCGTGTGTGTGTGTGTGTGTGTGTGGCGGGTGTCACTCGCCACGCGCTGCGCAACCTTTCCCCTCTTCCTTCCTTAGCGGTGTGGGGAGGAGAGGATTCAAGATCCTCACGTGCGGCGTACTTTTCTTTTTCTTTTTTTCTTTTTGCATGAGGTTTTGCATGCGGGCGGCTGTCAGAGTTAAGGATGGGGAGCCCCGGGTGGGTTATCAGGTTTTACAGTGCTTCCAACATGTGCGAACGGTGGGAGAGCGGAGAAGAGAAAGCGAGCAGCGCCCGCTGTGTGAAATCCTGCCGTCAAAGCAACACTGGGGGAGGCAGGGTATAAATTTACCAGGTTAATGTAGCAATGGTGATTAATGCCAGAACATTGTTTTGCGGGTATTGGGGTGTGTGTGTGTGTGTGTGGTGGTGGTGAGGAGAGGTTGTCCTTTGAATGCGGAAAAGTAGGTGTGACCTTGTGTAGGAAAATAAAGAGATCCTTTTAGCGTGTTTGGCTTCTTTGCCTCCCTCGTTCGTTTGACGTGGAGATAATGGCCTTCGGCAGAAAAGTGCGTCAAAAAAAAAAAAAGTGCAAAAGTGGAAGGTGTGTGGAAGAGGGGGTAGTCTTATACGGCGAGTATATAACAAACTCTATATTTTGAGTGGAAATGTTGGGGGTCGTCTTATACGCCCAGTCGTCTTATACGCCCGGCAAATACGGTAAGTTATTCAAGCCTCCGGACTGCAGTGATAGATAAACTCCAGTACAGAAGCACTAAGTACAAGTGTTAAAATACACACTAGGTGTTTTAAATTCACATTTAAACATGCCAAGTTCTATACTTTTAACTGGGAGTGTACAATATTATGCTTAAAAACTCTGCTAAGCTTCCCTGAATGTCATTAATTTTTAATCATTTGTAGCATTCTTAAAAGCTACCACAAAACACCAAGCAGGATCCTCAGAGTTGTATCATATGTTACCAGAAAAGCTGGAACAATAAATTTGACCACCACTCTCCTTAAAAAGTAGCTATGATGAACCAGTAAATACTTTCTCCCTGCTTAGAACCAGTTGAGAGAAAACATTTAAAGCATTCAAGTTCATAAAGAATTCTGGTAAAAATAAAGACTTCTGGTATCATTTGTGGTCCAGAAAAATCCATTCTCCCTTGGTGTTACTTTAATCTCTTTATTTATTTTTTCTTATTTGTATTATAGTGTTGTTTTATCTTTGTTTATTTGACTGTGTTATTGGACACCACCCAGAGTCATGTGTGTGAGATAAGCAACTATAAAAAATTAATAAATAAAAGAAAAAAGAAAAATGGCACAAACTAGTTCTAACAATAAAGCATCTGTAGACAAGAATACGTTTTGTACAACACAACTTGGTGACTTGAATTAACCCATTTTCTGCTTTTACCAATATGTCACAACAACTTAATGTTTATATCACTATTTTAAGGAACAATTAAGAATATTTGTGCTTGAATTTTTACTTACTCCACTTTTTGCAATTAAAATATTAATTGCAGGAAATTGGATTAGAGGACCCCCAAGGTCCCTTCTAACTCTATTATTCAATTACTCTGTTAATTGAATTTATTTTCAACTCATAACAATAAAAACACTTGACTAAATTCAAAGGCTGTGTGTGTATGTGAATTTTACACTAGTTAGTAATTCACACTGTATCATACATTAAGCTGGCCTGGAATATGGACTTGTAGATAACTTTCTTTGTATACCTTTGTGATTAAGTTCACCTAGCATTAGACAGTTAAAAGAAGCATTCTTTCTGCTGCTGGGAATGAGTTGGGAATCTAAGCTGACTATGCATATTTCAAAAGTAAAGAAAACAGATATTTTTATTTATTTATTTACAATTACAGTGCTGAATTGGATCCTTGTTTAGCATGGTTAACATATCTAATTAGATTAATGAGATAAGTTATCCATGATTGAATGAACTTCCCGTGATTATAGTGAGAACGGAATTCATTCTGGATGCAACCTGTTGTTTCCTCTCATGTACAAATTAATGCAGATCAATTAATCAACCGAAATGCACAGAAGCCATTGATTTAGGCTCATACATGTCAAAGTTGAAAATGCGCCTGAGGGCAAGGACATGAATGGAAGTCCTACCTCCAATGGTGTCTCTCACCACATAGAGTTTTGTTCAGAATCTTTCAGGATGCTTGCTAAGTTCTAAACAAGGTTCCTGTCCACAGCTGATGGACAGTCAAAGATGATTCTTTGCTTTTAAAAGAAACCTTGCAGTTCTCTGTCGGCCACAGAAAATTTCAGAAGTGCTCAGGAATAGCCATTTGCAGAGAAAGAAGGGGAGGGAAAGTCACAAAATACCTTGTGATGCAAATGATGTATCTTAGGTACTTCCATGTAACACTGCAACGCAAGTACAAAAGTACAGGGTTTACCTTTCACTATCAAAATGATGCTTGTTTTGTCATTTGGTTTTTCTCAGGGGTCGGAATGTCTCACAATGCACCCAGGAATGTTTCAGCAACAGCTCAACCCTAACCTTTGTCCTTTCCAGATTTTGAATCCTCACCTGGATAATTTATTTATGGAGTTGTTGTTTTTCATTCTTTAACAATGCAATGGGTTTGCTTATTGACCAAGTTATTCTATCACTATTCATATGCATATTTTCTCAGAAATAATCCCCATTGAGGTCACTGAAATTTCCAAGTTAACATGCCTGGGATTACCAACAGTTATGTTGGTAAACTGCCAGCCAGGCTAGAAGGAGGAATTAAGCAAGGACCTTGACTGGAGTTCTTGCACAGTGGCAAGAGGCATAAGCTTCAACTCCCGCAGGATCCACGAAATCTTATCTGATAGTTCCCAGGGAAAATCTAGCAGTCTGGGGAGATTCTTGTAACATGGGCAGAAGTCAATCAAGTTGCTAACTTAAAGCTATTCATGAATGACTCTAGTTGCTTATGCCTGACGTGTTATTATTTATTTTTTGCCTGGCAGATTACATTTTTTTCCTTTTCCTATGTTTTCCTGTTAGGTTGAAAGGATTGTAGACAAAAGGAAGAATAAAAAGGGCAAATGGGAATATCTCATACGGTGGAAAGGTTATGGAAGCAATGAAGACACATGGGAACCAGAGCATCACTTATTGCACTGTGAGGAATTCATTGATGAATTCAATGGACTGCACGTCACGAGGGAAAAGCGAGCTAAACACGGGAAACAAGCCAACGTGCCCAAATTTTTACGTGAAAGCCGGGGGTCATCTCTGGACAAAATAACCCACAGACCCTCAGACTCTGGGAAAAGCAAAGGACTCTCCCATAAAAGGAAGCGCATGACTTCCACCTTTCAGAAGCCAAAAAAAAGCTATGGAGCAAAAGCTGCCTCTTCCAACGACAGAGCTGCTAAAACCGTATCATACCGGACTACGCCCAGTGGCTTGCAAATCATGCCTCTGAAAAAGCCACACAACGGCTTGCAGAATGGAGATGCCACTTTTGAGAAGGATTCTACTCACTTGGGGAATGGCTCTCAAAAGGCCAACGAGGATCTGAATGAACCTGAAGGAGAAGCCAATTTGCCCGGCATTCTTGAAGAGAACAACGAGGCGCCCATCATGAATGGTATCAGTATGTGGATTATCTTTATTTGAAGCCATCTTAATTTTTTCTTGTAACTTGGAATAGTATTGCAATAATGACGTAATACTTTAATTGATTGAGTGGTTGTGTGCCATCAAGTCATTGATGACTCTTAGCAATCATATAGATTTTTTTTTCCAGGGCAGTCTGTTCCTAACTTGGTCCTTCAGGTCTTCCAACAATACATCCATCACCACTGTGACTGAGTCTATCCACCTTTCTGCTGGTTGACCTCTTCTTTTTCCTTCCACTTTTCTGCTAATTTGGCCTATTGGACAGCAGGTTAGAAACCAGGAGACCGTGAGTTCTAGTCTTGCCTTAGGCATGAAAATCCAGCTGGGTGACCTTGGACCAATCCCTCTGCCTCAACCAAACCCACCTCAGAGGTTGATTGTTGTGGGGAAAATAGGGGGAGAAAAGAGTATTCTTTATGTTCACTGCCTTAAGTTATTTACAAAAATAATAAAGATGTCAATATCAAAAATAGAAATGAGATAAATAAATATTAGATCCTCCTCTAAAGGGCTTTGCTTTATTGGATGGATGGATGGGTGGATGGATGGATGGATGGATGGATGGATAATCAATTGGAGAGTGAATGGCTAGAACTTTGTCATGATGATCTCTCCTCAGCCACAGAGGTCCAGGATAGTTATGATGTCATGGAATTGATTGAGTCTCCCATTTTCAGTGGTTTTCTTGATGTATTTTGCTGATTTAAGTAAGGACTTGATATTCTAAAGTCAAGTGCATCTTATTTTTTTAGTGTCCTGCTAAAAATTATAGGAAAATGGACTGCTGGTTTTGGATAATTTACCAAAATTCAGTAGTGTTAATCTAGGTTTTCTCTTGCATTTGCGACCCATCAAAAACTCATGGACATGAATTTCTGTTTCTGTTCTACTGTTTCATTTTGAGACTGAGCGGTTTTCTTTGCCATGAATCTCACAGATTCTTCTCAACTTTTAAAACTCGGGAATTGACTTGAGTCAGGAGAAATAGCTGTAATTCCCCTTTGGGGAGTAAGGAGGGCAGAAACCATGTGTCAGCTGGTGCTCCATTCAAAATCCAAGAAAGAAATACTTAGACTCTTTTAATCAGAGATAAGATATCTTTTATTGGAAATCAAGTGGTAGCAACAAAAGAATTCTGAATCTGAGAAAATGGGCACGTAAATCACATATACAAAGTAATGGCAACGTTCCCACCCCCAATAGTTCAATTGGCTCATCCAGTTAAAAGTTGTGTATATCATCATGTGGGCATCTCCAGGTGGTGATGAGGCTTCTGTCCGTTGACCTTGACATAGTTTGATAAAGGGTTGCAGCTGCGCATAGCATAGGATAGAAACCTAAGCAAGAATGTACCCACCCCCCAGCTTATACAGTTCTGGTTTGTAACACCTCCATCTCACTTCCCATAACCATTCCCCCCTCCCCCCCCCCCCGTTACTTATGACAGCCGAAAGATGCAAAGCAAAGGGAGAAAAATCTTGAAGGAAAAATCTTAAAGGCTGACACCATGATGCTTCTCGGTGGTAGCATCAACCCTCTGAAACACTCTTGCAAGTAAAATCAAAGTGCTCCCCTACCTGACTGCATTTAGGAAAATGCAAAAATGGAGCTTTTTTGGAAAGCATCTTTGGTTCAAAATTAGCATGTGTTTTTATTTAATTAATGTGTTTGATTCCTTTATGATGTGTTCATTTTAGATGTTTTTAATTAGAAGAACTATAAATGGAGTAGGCTTTTTTGTACAGTATCTTGTAAACTGTTGAGGACCATTCTTGATTACAGGAGAATATGCATGCAATTAATTAAACTGTGAGAATCACTGGTTGACTATTCTTTTTTCTTGTGCTACCCAATATCCAATTCTTGTTATGTTTTTGTTTTTTAACTTAGTTGATCTAATCTTTGCTAAACTGTTTTTAAAATTCAGAATATTATTCTTTGTATCTTTTTAATCAACACTGAGCCAAAAAAAAATAAGATGGGAAAGAGAAAGTGGATGTAAGGATAAGAAGGGATCAGCAGTCAAATGTCCAATGATGGCAAAATCCCAACACGGATGAATTATTGTTTCACTGTGAGCATAATAATCTGTGAAAAACCTGACCAAATAGCTTTATGCATGTTCACACCTTAGCGTAAGTTGTCAGTGCATTGAGTGACAAGGAAAGAAATGTTTCAGTTACCTGCTGCATCAGCAGCATGGATTTTTCTTTCAAGAATGTTGCAAAATGAGCCCCTAGGATGTACTGAAGAGACATTCATCTCTAAGAGCTAAATAAACATGTAAAACTGTGGCTTCCTACCGATCACTATGGAAAGTTTTTGACAGATGTGTTTAGACAAGATGTGATAAAACTTCAGAAGGAGACAGAGTTGCATTAAGGAAAATGTTCTGTTCTTGCCATACCACCAAGTTCTATTATACATAAGGCCTTCAGTTTCCATTATCTCAACCATCATGGTTAATGAGAAAGGAACAAAGAAATCATAGTCACACATATCAGAAAATCGCCCTGTTGCTTAGCTAGGATCCAGTTTTTTATCCCAAATATGTGAACAGTGTTGCATGGGACATTCTTTTTCGACCTAAATTCATATAGTGTTGAAGGTTGAAATCACATAGTTGAAAGAAAGTGTTGCTTCAGGGTGAGCCTGTTTCATATCTGGCATATAATTAAGATCATTGTCCGCATCCAGAAAATGTAATTTTGCTTGGACTTGGTCTGCAGCAATATGTCCTTGAGTTGAGGGTCAGAGCCAATGTGAGAACATCAGTTGGGATGGAGTTGTTGCTCTCATAATTTGATAATGGTAATTCTACAAACATCTGGTTGGTCTCCTTGAATGTTAGATAAAATGGACTTTTGTGGTGATGAACTCTTTCAGAAGGGTCAGTGCAGTGTGTAAGTTCAGTAGTCAAAGGTAGATGAGTCTAAATCAGAAGAAGATTAGGCCAGAGAAATAGCAGTGACTTGAGACTTGTAAGAGCAAGCCGTGCTAAGGATATTACCATTATTTTATTGAGGGTCATCTAGGAAGATTTGGTGCTGTACATTAAGTTCTGCAATGGAATAAAAACAAAGTGGTTAGAGTGCAGGACTGCAGGCTACTTCTGCTGCCTGCCTGCTGCCTGCAATTTGGCAGTTCAAATTTCACCAGGCTCAAGGTTTACTCAGCTTTCCATCCTTCCGAGATGGGTAAAATGAGAACTTAAATTGTTGGGGGCGATATATTGAGGTCACATGGCCTAATCAATGGATCTATCACTTGAAACCTTGACAGCTGACTCTGTAAACCTCTTAGAGAGGGCTGTAAAACTCTAGAGTCCTCAACGCTAGCTATATTGATATCTATGAGCATAGTGGTGCAGTGGTTAGAGTGCAGTACTGCAGGCTACTTCTGCTGCCTGCCTACTGCCTGCAATGTGGCAGTTCAAATCTCATCAGGCTCAAGGTTGACTCAGCCTTCTATCCTTCTGAAGTGGGTAAAATGAGGACTCAGATTTTGGGGGGCAATAGGCTGACTCTGTAAACCACTTAGAGAGGGCTGTAAAGCACTGTAAAGTGGTATATAAGTCTAAATACCATTGCTATTGCCCTTCCTTCCTTCCTTCCTTCCTTCCTTCCTTCCTTCCTTCCTTCCTTCCTTCCTTCCTTCCTTCCTTCCATCCATCCATCCATCCATCCATCTATCCATCCGGTATTGCAGGCTGACTCTGCCCACTGCCAACACTTCAATCCTGACCAGTTCAAGGTTGACTCAGCCTTCCATCCTTCCGAGGTGGGTAAAATGAGGACTCAGATTGTTGGGGGCAATAGGCTGACTCTGTAAACCACTTTGAGAGGGCTGTAAAACACTATAAAGTGGTATATAAGTCTAAATGCTATTGCTATTGTTATCTTTGGGCCAATTACTTAATTTTCATTTTGACATTATAATGTATCCATTTCATGATGAGTTAGTACACAATTCCAGTTAGTACCTTGATTTATCTAGACTATGCAATTATAATGATGATGAAATTGTTGTTAATAGTTGAATCCACACTTAATCATACTTAGCAGGGACTTCTTGAAACCATTAATATTTAACATAATTATGAGTAGCAAGTCCCGTTGATTTCATTGGGTCCACTCTAAGTATGATCATTTTTGTTTGCCAGCAGTCCAAGTAAAACTATTGGTTCTCATTTTCCAGCTATTGGGCACTATGTAACTTGAAGCATCAAGGAAGTTTGCTATTTTTAGATGGCTTTGGAGCCTGTTAACTGACAAAAGGCTTTCCAGCATGTATTCAGGTGAAATGTCCTCTCTTCTTCACACTCCTACTCTATTTGTTCCTTCAGAACTTTATGCTTTGCTGCTCTCATTCAAGTCAATTCACTCCTGCTGGTAGCCACAAAAGGGAAGCTGGATTCTTTTATTATCATTTTTTTATCCCAACTTCTCTGAGGCAGACATTTTCCTCATGAGGTAGGACGCCAGCCTGCATAGCTTGCTTTGGCCAACCATGCAGTCTCGTGTACAAGAGCACAGCCAAAAGGAGAAAAATGAGTCCACAAAATATAAGAGGTAGAGAAGAACAAAAGCATCAGACCGCCACTTGAAAAAAGGGAGGGGAGAACTCATGCACGTATTAATTAGCTTAATTCATGAATGATGGCGCTAATTTTTTATCTGATTTTATTAAAAAGCCACTCAAGGGCTGGGTGAGCAGTGAAATCAACTAGTTCAGAGAAGAGTGACAAAGATGATTTTGTTTAAATGGATATATTTTTTTTAATTTTACACATCTCTTCACGTGAGCAACATGATTCCGGATTACAACACTTGTACATAGTCATGTTTTCATTTCCATTAATCTTATATAATATCATCTCATATCATTATCCATTTCACTCATCTTTAAATAAAATTGCATTTCATATTTCAGTTCATTAATTCAGTATCAATATCATTTCATCCACACATAGGTTTTTAATTCTTTATCCCCTATTATTTCCATTTTCAGCTTACCATCTATTTTATTTTACATTACACATTGTTACTATCCTTAATTTTCTCTAAGCCGATATATAATAAACAATCTAAAAAGAGTAAAAGTAAAATAAAGTCAATATATTTAGGATCCACATGGTATTTTTCATTCCCCTACTTTAATCATAATAAAATACTCTCATTGTACACTTCTAATATCCATTAAATAATCAACTGTATATTTTAAAATGTATATATTTTGAAGTATCCCCTCCAGTAAATCGCTAAAGTAACTTCTTTTTTTTTAAAAAAAAAAAACAAGTTTTATTAATTTTTAAAACACACAAATTATCATTATTCATTACATGTTTAAACCTTTTTCCCTTGTAAATTTAACAAGTCAGATAAATTATGATTCTGTTTTAAACCATTTCCATATAATATACCAAAACCTCTTATTCAATTTCTCTTTACTTCTCTTTACTCTTATTCAATATCATTATTATTATTTCATCTGTTTCTTTCTGACTTAGTTACCATTATTCTCATTCTATATTTCTACAAGTTTTTACCAATTCTCCCCCAAAAAGACATATACACACAACACACAAAACATAAAAATATCTTTTTGGAAAGTAACTTGGACCCAGGTGTCTCTCTCTTCATGGACTTCAATTATATTCATGCTCATCTTACATATCATTACTTATTTTATTTACCATTCTAAGCCTTCTATATTAACTTCTCCACATATTTCACACTTCTTAATTCTACCTTAATTAATCATCTTAGTTTAAATCATTATATTTGTATCTTTTGTCCATTTTTATCATCCCTTTGTCTCATCCCTTATGAAAAAAAAAGAAAATCAGTTTCTCCTGAAATCATTAATCAGAGTATGATGCCTTTCTATCTCCCCCTAAGTTAATCAAATTAATCTTTAAAATAATATCTAATACCCAATCAGATTTTGCTTGGTACATTCTATCTAACTAATACATCCAACATAATTAAGTGCATAATTAGGGAATAAATCCAAATATTAAAAAGAAATACTATAATAAAAATTTTATAATAACATCAATACCATAATTTTATTAAACTCTTTAATTAAAACAATATTCTAAACCTCTCCTATTATTAAGTTTTAAAACCAATCATTTTTAAACATTTTAACATTTTAATCTCTTATCAACTCTTAAACCATTGCAATACTACCATCTCATCTTATGTACCTTGCAAAATCTTTTTTAAAAAAAAAAAAATTATACTTTATCCATTATCCATAAAAAATTCCTTTTTTCCATTTAATTTCAAAACGTTGTAGCTTTTCTCCACCTTTTCCCTTTCTTTCTTTTCCCAACAAACCTTTCTACCCCCTTCTTCTAGCCTCTGCCTTACCGGCTTCCCTTCTCTGTCGTATTTCTTTTCCCTTTGTTTACAATCATCATATTGGTTTTGCACTTTATTTTTCCCTTTCTTAAATGTTTTTTAGATCTTAAGTCCTTAAATCCTTTAGTTTTCTTCTTTTCTCTTCTTTTCTTTTCTTTCTCTCTTCCTTTTTCTGGATCAAATTCTGAGATTCATTAAAGATGGCTCCTTCCTTTCTTTCTTGTTCCTCTGCTGTCTTCATCTGTTGTAATTTTTGTTGATAATTAGTAAGCGCCATTTCTAAGAAAAGGAAAGCTTCTTCCACACCATTTCTTAGTTCCTCAACAGAAAGAGCCATTATAAATCTTTTCTTTTCTTTTTCTCCTTCTTTCTTCTTACAACAACCAGAATATTCAAAAGAAAATAAAAAAGATAAAACAGTCCCAAAGTTATCAATCAGTCCAGACCAAGGCAGAGTTCTCACTTTCTCCTTCTGGGGTGATATCAATCAAAGAGAAAGAAAGTCCAAATCTGTTTAAAGTCTTGTTACAATATATTCTAGTCTTCAAATGCTTAAGGCATCTGCTCCAACAAATCTTAGCATACAAATATTTTCTTTTTAATCCTCTCTCTTCCCACTCATCGCTTAAAACCAATTTCCACCTAAAAAATAGGTTTCTTAATATCCAGTTATTTATTCCGTAGGAAAAGAGGGAAAGCTATCCTTTCAGCACCTTCAAGCAGCCGCTTTTTCCTCTTCTGGCAGGTATTATTCAGAAAGTCATACTTTTCAGGAATTTTATTAAATATGTCTTAGAGTCCTAGGAGCCAAGAAAAACTTTCTCCTCTCAATCACTTTCTCCACTTCCTCCCGCATTCTTACCCGGCTGCCAGCTTCTTTGTGGCGGCCATTACGGACTGCCGCTGCACTGGCTCCTGGGAAAAGGGGGTTCTGCCGGCCAGGAGGTATGCAGCACCCCAAACCCTTCTCCGGATCCCCTACCTTCAGCTGCCCCTGCAGGCAGCCTAGCTCCCGATGCCCGGCTGGGTCGGAGCCCCAAAACGGCTAGCGCGGCAGGGATCGCGTAGCTTCTCGGCAAATCCCTGCCGCCGCCGGGGTTTGGCCGACAAACCGGAAGTCCCGCTAAAGTAACTTCTTAATATGTCTCATTTTATCTTCACTTTACTTATAATCATTAATAATCATATTTTTTCTTCCTTTCCACTTTGCCAAAGTTTATCTATACATTTTACTTCATTTCTATTCCCCTGTTTTTAATCCTCCAAAGAAAGAGCTTATAACAGCATAATTCATATATATATATGTATGTATATATGTATGTATGTATGTATGTATGTATGTATGTATATGTATATGTATATGTATATGTATATGTATATGTATATGTATATGTATACATGTGTGTGTGTGTGTGTGTGTGTGTGTATTCTCTTAAGTTTTCACAGGTACTTACATTTATGGTATTCAGCTTTGTTCGGGTATTTTCCCACGTCATTATAGTTGTGCTTTTAAAGTTGTAGCAACGTTTCGGCAGAATCTCATCTGCCATCATCAGGCTTCTGTATTGTGTTCATCTGTGAGTCAGACTTTCACAGCCGTTTCTGTTTTAAATTTGGGGCTAGCCTATTGCTGTGCCAGAATGGTTGTTTCTTCATCCTGATTGGTTGGGAGTCTTGGTCTGTGTTTATTGGTCTTGGAGTTTGCTGTGTTCTGCTTGATTGGTGTTTCTAATATCTTCTGTCTGTTTTGTAGCTTTTTTTGTCTTGATTGGCTGGCAACATTGTGTTTCCTGTATTTTATTGTGTTTCCTGAAATTATTTTATTGTGTTTCCTGAAATTATTATTTCTTTTAATTTTAACCAGCTTTCCCTTTTCTAAGTTTCCCTGGTCTTTCTTCTTTTTTCCTTCTGGTATTATTTTTATTCCCCTCTGCCTGTCAACCATGTTTTCCCCCACCCTTTCCAGTTCTCTTTTTTGCGGTTTCTTCTTATATAATTCCTTCTTCTTCTTCTTCTTAGTCTTGGGAGCCTTATCTCTTTTATTTGTTGTCTCTGTTGTCAATGTCTCTATTTTAAATCCTTTTATATCCTTTGGCAATGATCCTTGTTCTCCATATTCATCTGGGCTGTTGTTTCCCTCTTCCGGCTCGTCATCTCTGAGCTTTCTTTGTTCTTCTGCAAGCTGCAATGCCATTACTTTACTAATCATTGTGTCCAGCAATTTCATTCTTTCTTTTAACATACCTCTCACAGTTTGCAGCTCCGACTTAAATTCTTTGCTTATTTCTTCCATTTCTTTATTAAAAATCTAATTTTTCTATTATAGTCCTTGCCAAAAGTTTCCATTTCTCTCACTTTCTCTTTCTTCTGTTTTCTTGTCACAGTCAACCTCCAACAGTCCCAAATTATTGTATTCCTTTATATTTTATTATAGTCCCCTTTTTAAAAAAAAACAAAAAAAACTTCTGGGTTTTTTGTTGTATTAATAATCTTTCATTCCATTTCTTTTCTCTTTCAAATATTTATGCGACCAGTAACTCTCCATAAAAACATAAAAGAGAAAAATCTTTAACCATTAGGTGATGGTCTTTATCACTTTCTTTTCAAAGCTTTTTTAATTCTCTTTTCTGTAGTATTAATGTTAATTTTTATCCATTCCAAATAAGTCCAGCATTTTATCCAATGCCTAATTAATGTCCATTTCTGTATATTAGTTCAAATTTAATATCTGATTTCATATAATTCTTTTATTTCTGGTTTTTCCTTTACCTTATATTTTCCTCTTATTCTCCATTCACCGCTACCATTCTTCCAAGCAAGGACTCTTTCTTTCCGCTTTTTGGGTTTTTTCTTAAAAAAAAATTCAAAGTCTTTTATCCAGTTACACGCTGCTCATCACTTCCACTCTCCAGCACAAACTTAGGTCCCGGCAGCTTCCCGTCTTCAGGGCAGCCATTAAACTGCCGCTTCTCCGTGTCTTCTAGAGGAGTAAGTACCAAGCCAGAGAGGGGAGATGTGGCTCCCCTCAACCCAGCTGGTGGTCTCCCCCTCTTCCCCCACTGCTACAAGGTGGTTCAGATGGTTCCGGTCCCTCAGGGACCCCTCCAACAGGGCAAACAAGGATCAAAGCCGCACACAATCGCGGTCTCTGGTCCGGAAGTCTGATAAAGATGACTGAGGAGCTGAAGGCTAAAACGTATGAAGAATGTTTGCTGGGATTGGGTATATCTGGTCTAGAACTAGGGGTGACGTGATAGCAGCCTTCCAGTATTTGAGGGGCTGCCACAAATAAGAGGGGGTCAACTTATTTTCCAAAGCACCAGAAGGTAAGACAAGAAGCAATGGATGGAAACTGAGCAAAGAGAGAACCAACCTAGATCTAAGGAGAAGCTTTCTAACAGTGAGAACAATTAACCAGTGGAATGGCTGGCCTCCAGAAGATGTGTGTACCCCAACACTGGAGGCTTTTAAGAAGGGAATGGACAACCACTTGTCTAAAATGATATAGGATCTCCTACTTGAGCAGGGCGTTGGACTAGGGGGTTGAAGACCTCCAAGGTGACTTCCAACTTTGCTAGTCTGTTATTCTGAAATTAATTCAGCAATTTGAGGATAAATGTTTGCTTTAATTGGTCTTTCTGCCACTCTTTGAGTTTCAAAGGGCAAAATTTTCAGGACGTTTCTTATTCAAACAAAGAACCCTTTACAAAAATATTGATCCTGGCAATTCAAATGTAAAAATAGCACTGGATGGGTACGCGGTGGCTTAATCTTTTTAACCCGGTTGCTTTAACTCCTCGGTCCTTTCATTGGAAGAACATTTAAGATAGTGCCTTCTTAATAAAATGAAGTGCAGGGCAAATGAAAATCACTCCAGAAAGACCCTCCTAAAATTTTGCTCACTAGCTCATTTGTTCTTAAAATCCACTTACCCCTGCAGCTAGTTATAAAAAATTTAAATTTCATACATACAGCAATGTCCTTGTGACTTGTCAAGGATTTTACTTATCTTTTACATCTCCAAGCTAATTTGTCCAAGTTCCTCCTGCTGACTGCTCTGCAGCTATTCATTGAATGAATGAATGAATGAATGAGCTATTTGTGATGGCAGCAGCCATTCTGAAGTTCTGAAGAACCCCAAAGTATCTCTGAACCAAATTCTCTGGAAGAGAATCATCACTTTGATCTTCTCAAATGAATTTCACATCCTTCCTGGAACAAAAGAGCAATAAAAAAAAAAACTTCTTTACCCATTCAAAACACTGTTAAATAATAATGACAGTCCCTGGTCTACTCAATCTTCTGTGATGTGTTTCTCCTTTCTAAACATTGTTTATTACTTTAGGAAATCTTGATGTAGCTCCACATCTGCTGATGGACCCTTTTTGTGTCCAGATGCTACTGCTGTCTTGGCAACATCAGAATTTGTCTTGGTTCCAAGTTTCAGAAATAGTAAGAAAGATAAAAAGAGAAGCAGATTTTGCTTGCAGTGACATTCTGGAGAAGTAGAGGAAGAGGAGGAAGAGCAAAGTGGAGTACGATTATCACCCTTTGCAGCTCAAGGGCTTTACAACCAGTTTCTGCCCTAATGACTTCTTCCAACAACAAGCTCACCAAACTTAACAACCGGTTCTCCCAAAGTGGCTTATACTGGCTGAATCCCACTACTGTAATAGTGGGGAAATGCTTATTGAACCAATTGAGGATTTTCAAAAGAATGTGAAGATTTTTAACTTTCCAAAAAGTTTTAGGAGACTAAATAAATTTAAAAATAGAATATAAGCATGTGTGGATGGGAGAGACTTTCCTGTAATTGACAGCTAAAGATGTTTTAAGTTATCTATTTAAGGATTTATTTTAATAAATCTTTTTCAGCATTAAAAATAAAAGGGCGACTAGAATGTTGATTTTAGAAAGTTATAAATGGACTACAGGTCCAGATGGATTTAATAAAATTTGAAAATTTATTACAAACCTTCCTACTGGAAACTATTGGAAAGGAAAGGGAAGGGAAAAGAAGGGAAGGGAAGGGAAAGGAAGGGAAAAGAAGGGAAAGGGAAAGGAAAGGAAAGGAAGGAAAGGAAGGAAAGGAAAGGAAAGGAAAGGAAAGTAGGAAAGGAAAGGAAAGAAAGGAAAGGAAAGGAGGAAAGGAAGGGAAAGGAAAGGGAAGGAAAGGAAAGGAAAGGAAAGGAAAGGAAAGTAGGAAAGGAAGGGAAGGGAAAGGAAAGAAAAGTAGGAAAGGAAGGGAAAGGAAAGGGAAAGGAAGGGAAAGGAAAAGGAAAGGAAAGGAAAGGAAAGGAAAGGAAAGGAAAGGAAAGGAAAAAGACGTTGCATTATTTAGAAGATGGTCTCAGTTGCCTTGGATTCTTTTCCTTGCACCAAAGAGAGAACTTTGTCCTATTGTCTCTGGGCATAACTTTGATCCACCTTTCCATCACCACCATACATAGGTGTATTCAATATTTATTTAAGACACAGCAGGCCACGACCCACTACCATGTGTTCGTAAGCTCTCTGTTTTTCACTTTGCCCAATTAAAAGAAATGATCACCTGCAGGTGAAATATTGCTTGAATGCCTATCAATGGGGGTTGCTGGCTGAGCTTAGGGTTGGGGAAGCTTTCTGGCCCTTTATTCCTTTTTTTCAATCACTCAGCGAGCTGCACAGCTTTCAGCAAATGAGGAAACAACCAATTATAACGATAAGCTGATTGATGAAAAGGTTTATGTTGTGTTGCATTTCCCTCAAGGATTAACCCCCCCTGCCCTCTTCTGTTACACTCCATGTTGCCAGCAGCTGTTGCTTCCTCTTCAAAAACAAGTCGATACTCATCACCAGAAGCCTACAAGTCTATTTTTCTTCCATTGTCCCGCTCGTTTGTCATGGCTTTTTCCCTAAGCAGTGCAGATTTTAGACAGTTTTGTTTCGGTTTCATTATAACTACCGAGCCACTTAATTTTTTTTTTATTGAGGGCTGTTGGTCACCTGGTTAAGGAAATCTTATTCCAAAAAACTGTGTGTTGTCAGTCATTAAAAAAAGGAGGATTTTTTTGTTGGTTTGTTTTAAGTATCTTGCTTTTAAATGCTTGCTTCCCAACCAGGATGGTCTTTAGTGAAGACTGTTCACTTATACATGGGAAATGACATCAAGGGTCTTCAAACATGACAGCTTTAAGACTTGTGGACTTCAACTCCCAGAATTCCATCTCCAGTCATATTAGCTCAGGAATTCTGGGAGTTGAAGTCAACAAGTCTTAAACTTGCCAAGTTTGAAGACCCTTCTTTTACATGATGCTTATTGCCTTGTTATTCATCTTAAACTTCCTATTTTTTAAAGTGTTGTTTTTTTTTTTACGGGTAATAAACTTTCCATCTATCAAAGGATAAATGTACTTCTCAAAGGACGGGAAGGGTTGAGTTTGACTATTGAATTTTATATTTCCAGAATTGAGAGAAACGGAATTATTGGCATATTTCTCCATCTCAGAAAATATTGAAAGAGTGATTGGTGTAAATGAGCACTACAACCTAGTCCTACAGAAGTCCTGTTCTGCTGTAATATGGCAGAGACATAACTTAATACCACTTTTTTTCCTTTAAAATATCTGCCTAATGGACAGTGCTTCAAAGCTGTTTCGTCAACCTTCATTTTACTTCAGAAAGATAGTGCTGCAAAACACATTTCAGAATTTTTTTCTGAGCAGTGGTAACTGTCCTTGGTTTTCATGCCCTGCATTAATAAAGGGGAATGTTTAATTGGTTAACCTAGCCTATTGATTTTATTGGAGAAACTGCTCCAACCTGGCATGCTCCAAAAGTTGGATTACAACCCCCATCCTCACAATGGCTGCTCAATACTAACATTTCATATTGCAGAAGTCTGGATTTTCATCCAGACCATTCTTTTTCTTATATTTTATTTTATTTCCTTTGTGAAAGAAAGCCAATCACTTACAGGATATAGCCATGAATATTCCTTTAACCTTTCTAACTGTGAGGACAATTAACCAGTGGAATGATTTGCCTTCAGAAGTTGTTGGTGCTGCATCACTGGAGGTTTTTAAGAAGAGACTGGATGGCCACTTGTCTGATATGCTATAGGGTCTCTGCTTGATCAGGGGGCTGGACTAGAAGACCTCCAAGGTCCCTTTCAGCTCTATTTTGATTGATCTTCCACAAAGAATACAGACCTGCTTTGATACAAAGGCTGTAGATATCCAGATGTGGTCTAAAAACCTCTTTTATTCTCAAAATCCATAACGAAGGAGGAAAAAAAGTAACCATGGATTTAAATGTTCATTAAATTATAGGTAGCCCTCATTTAATAACCATAATTGGAACTGGTAACCCGGCCGTTAAGCAAAGCAATTGTTTGGTGAAACTGCAACTATGCTTAAGATCTTATGATCTTACTTCAGCTTTCCTTTATGAAGGTCGTAAATGCAGGATCTGGTCATAAGGGCTACTTTTTCATAAACCTTGCAGCTCTGAACAGTTGCTAAATGATGCAGTCACTAAGCAAGGTCCACCTCTAAAATCAGTTAATATCTGTGCATTGCTAGTATTTAACAATATCCTCCTGTTCTCCAAAGATTTGAGAGTAGCCCTTCTAAATAAATAAAATAAATAAAGAAGGATGGTCCCTTCAGGTTTTGACTTTGGGCTGAAGGCTTAGTAGCAAGCGTTCTTCTTACAAAGAGAGGAAGGGCAGCTTCTCACAGTGTTGCCTGCAGGGTGGGCAAGGATTGACAAGATGGCAGATGGGGTCTTGAGATGAAAGACCGGCCCATTTTGCACATGTGCAACCAGCTCCCCAACAAGAAGTACTAGACCAGAAGATACCGGAAAACTTTGGGTTCTTGCTCCTTCTCTTTGTTCCCTTCTGCGTTTTTGCTGTTCTGCTTGGTGCTCAGAACTGTATTTGCACAAAATTGGAAGAGTGAAGAGATACGTACAGATGAGAATGTGATTAGGAAAATTACTAGAATATACAGAAATGAATAGCTTAACATTGGCAATTAAAGAGAAAGAGCAAACTGAATATTTTATGGTATGGGATTTATTCTATCAATGATTAAATAATAGAAATGGAAGTTAGAAATAAGGAAACAAAATAAAGATGATGTGTTAAAAGTGATAAGTTAATATAATGGCAAATATGTTGAATATTACCATGTTAATATTGTATAATTAATTAGTGTAATTAATAGGTGATTGTTAAATATGTAGAATTAATATGCAATGAAGGATGTTACAATTTTGATTATTATTTAGCAAAGATACTGTTCAACTGAAGATGGAATGATTGCATAAAAATAAAAAAACTTCTTATTAAAAAAAAAAAAACAGAACTGGCCAGGACAGAGATAAAACCTTATCTTGTGCTCATAAATTACAGTTCATATATGAGAGCCAAAACAAAATTTAGCAATTTGGGATGTCCCTCTTCAGCATTGAAGTCACTAGAGATGGTCCAAAGTACTGCATTATCTTACCCAGGCTCCATCATGTCCCATCGCCCCCATTGCCACTTATTTCTATGGAAACCCAGCATGATCCATCTCTGGGGAGAGGGGGATGAGAAGGTCTTTTTGGATCATTATTTCTCTGAAGTAATGTTTTTCTACTTGAGGAAGCCCCGTGTTTTCCCCAAGCTGTCCAATTCCTTTCTCTTGTTGCCTAGCCTGTTGTTTTAGGCAGGCTTTTGCTAGCCTTCCAACTGCATCCATTGTTGAAGGGTATATAGTGATTATCTGAAGAGTGTATTTTGAGACTGGAAAGGAATACTCCCAGAGTGAATTGTTTTAACAGGTTTACCAAAGTGAATTCATGGAGGTTCTTGTTCCTGAGGGACCTGGCTCTCAAAAAACATCTCACAAAATTTCAATAAATTGTTGTTTTTCCAGCAACGGTCAGGAAGTTTCAACTTTAAGGTGTTTTCTCCCATTTTTACTTTCCTTATTCTTTATATATAGAGAACATAAAAGTGGTTTCAGCAGTCGTATCTTGTACCTCACACCAATGGCAATTTTAATTTTTTTTTTTTATACTTCTAAACGTGCCACAAAAGAAAAGATATTCTTTCTTTCATTTTTCCACGCAGAGCTTTGTGTTCTCATGCTGTTCTTGAAAGAATATAATGAACATCATGTCAAGGAGCACGCTGGCACCAAAAACATTGAAACAAGGTCGTCAAAGACTGTTTTTCAAATTGCCATTTTTAACAACAGAAGTAGAAAATTCTTAAATACCATACATAAGGATCAATTGTGTGAACTACATTAAATTAGTGTAATTTAATTTTTACAAGATTTAACAATATGAAACTTTGTTTTTGTCCTGCCCTACAGTCTGTAAGATACTTAGAGTCAGGTATATTTGTGGGTGTGGGTATGTTGGATGGAGACTGGCAGGGACAGGGGGAGGAGTCAAACATGGCATCAGTTTAGAGTCTCTACGTAGTCACAAGAGGATGAAGTAACTCTTCTTGAAAACCGTTGATCTTTATCTAGTTTTACCCAGGTTCAAACTGTTAATCTGAGAAGATTCCTGTGCATAGGCTTGAGCAATGAATCAGGAAGAAGGATTTTCAGCTCTTTGGACTCATATTGTTTGGTGTGATTTACCACTGAGCTTTGGCATGCTTTGTTGCAATTTCCTCCTTGCTAACATCAGTATTACATGATGAGCTTCAGAGTTCCTTACTTTCTGGACAATGCAGTGCCTCCAGCGAGAGCCTGGAGATCTTAATTTAAGACAGACTGAAAGTAGCTCTTGCCAACAGCTATATTAGCGTTTTCACATCCCCAGTAAAACTTTTTCTGTAGAGTTGTAATTGCAGGAATGTTCTAATCTCGGATGGCAAACCTCAGATAAAGAATGTTTCCAAGCAAATATAACTCAGGTAAACAAAGTCACTAATCTAAAGGAGGATTAGAGAGAGGAAGTAAACATATGTTAGACTTTAACTAGAGATAATTAATTACTGTGCTAAACAGTAACGAAAGTTAAGCAGTAACAAAAGTTAACCAATGGAGGATAATTAAAAATGTGTATAAATGCAAGACTAGACTCCAATAAAGATCATCATGATTCAGTTGTTCATGATCAAACAACTAGACTGCCTCGTCATTACAACAAGTGGCGTATGAACAGGGACCCTCTTACTTCGTCCGGCAAGGATTTGGTGCACCTTCAACCCTTTGTGGTTTCTTCAACCTTTTGGTTTCACAACTCTACATTTTTCCAGCTGCCCCAATGACAGAAATTGCTATGGATACAATCCCAATCTAAGCACTGTTGTTTTTCCAAGCATTGAAAGGAGCAAGTACTGTCCTAGGAATGATGAATAGTGGTCAAGATGGAGGGAATAACCTTCTGTGACCAAGTCATAGGAGACCAACCCATATGTCTTAATAAGGTGGCATTAAAACCCTGGACAAAGGAACTCCAGAAGAGGAGATAAGGCAAGTGTACCAAAGACTTAAGAAAGTTCAAAACATACTCAAAGATCCATCTCATCCTGGGCATCCTTTTTTTTTTTTTTTTTTTTTTTTGAACTATTACCATGTGGCAGAATAAAAACAAGTACAAATGGGCTGGAAAACAGCTTCTATCCCAGGGCAGTAACTCTATTGAATTCTTCTGTATAGTGCAATATTAATGCAATATCAGAGGTTTTCAATTCAATGAATAGAATGTGAAGGATGTGTGTTTGTGTTTATTTTCAGTCATAATGTACATTGAAGATGGTGTTTAATTTCATTGTACAAGGTGCAATGACAATAAAGTAAACTAAACTAAACTAAACTATATTCTTATACCCTGACAAATGCTTGGTGGACTGGAAAAGGTCTGAAGAGCATTAGATGATCACAAGGACATAGAAGATTCCAAATCTCTGCTACCATCTTTTGGTCATCTTAATTTTTGAAGTTCATTAATGCTGGGAAGCACTTTTCCTTCCTACTTCTGGTCATGGTGAAGAATTGAAGAATATGCCCTTGATGGGGTATATTTTGATTCCCATCCCAGTGCTTCAAATCAGGTCTGTCCTACCTGAGACCCACAAGGCCACATAAGGTCCTGCATTTGATCTCACAAAATCGTAAACATTTAATATTATTATGGGATTTATGTACATTAGCACATAATGTATATGTTATATATTTTATATGTGATTCTCGACAATTACTCTTCACTCAGTGCAGCCCAGGCAAGCCAAAAGGTTGGTCAAGCAGTTTTGATTGAAGCTAAAATATAAAAAAATGGGATTTCTCCATTTTCTATAGGGAATTTAAGAGACTTTTGAATAGTGACCGGAGAGCTAAAGCCAATAATTTTTACCTCTGATGGATTTAAAATCTGCTTTTTATTTCTACTTTTCACACTAACTTTTAGAGCAAATTAGATTAGTCTGAGGAAAAGCTGTCACTTTTGATCGTGTTTGTCAAGCCATAATACTTTGTGTACGTACGGCTGTGAAAGTTGCACCATAAGGAAGGCTGAGCACCAAAGAATGGAGGCCTTTGAACTCTGGTGCTGGAGAAGAAGATTCCTGTGAGTCCCTTGGACTGCAAGGCGATCCAACCGGTCAGTCCTGGAGGAGATCAACCCTGACTGCTCTTTAGAAGGCCAGATCCTGAAGATGAAACTCAAAGACTTTGGCCACCTCATGAGAAGGAAGGACTCACATGGGGCGAGTGGGGCAAGTTCTCCCCTCCGCTCTTTTTCTCCTCCCCTCACTACTTCGTGTTGTTCACAATGCAAGTGACGCAAGCCTTGTGTTCTCATGGGCCATGTGGGCGGCGCAGCCTTGTGTTCCTGCGCAGCCTGGATTATTTGCTTGTGGGGTGACATTTCTCTGCGGACCACCAAAATTTTCTTACGGACCACCAGTGGTCTTCGCCCCACTGGTTGGCAACCACTGCACTAAACGAATGCTTGTAAGTCGAGGCATTACCTGTACACAGTCATACTGGGTAAGATCATGACAGAACACCTCAACAAACCTAATCCATGGACCATGTAAATTTTGTGTGATTCCCAAAAGCACAGAATTATTATTATTATTATTTGCATTCCCTGACAATGAGCTCTGCAGTGAAAGGAGCAGTGCTTCCCTGAAAATAAAAATGTGAACATTTTAAACCAGTTCCCAATTCTCGCTCCGACTGCCTCTTTAGTGCAACAGATTAAATGCCAATGTTTTTCCCAGCGTGATTCTGAAAGGTTGCACTTCTCCGTCATTCCATTTTATAAGCCAACACTACAAACACGCTTGGATACATGAGGTTTTATACACACATCGTATCCACTTTTTCACCGTAAAGAGAGCTTGTGCAAAAACCAACATCTACATGATTACAGCTAGCAATTTTAACTGGGAGAAGCACTGATAAGAAATGGAGATTACCTGGAAATCGTTGTTGAAATGAGTGCAGGATGTCGACCACTGAGGAAGAATTCTGCCAGAATTGCTCCCAAAATGATCAGATCTGCAAAACAGAACCCACATTTTACTGTGAAGGACATGCTGATTTTTTTTTAAAATGAGCCTGGAATCCTTCCTTCCTTCCTTCCTTCCTTCCTTCCTTCCTTCCTTCCTTCCTTCCTTCCTTCCTTCCTTCTTTTCTCTATTGTCTCCCCCTCCTTTCCTTGATTCTCTCCTTCCTTCCTTCCTCCATCCCTCCTCCATCTCCCTCATTCTCTTCCTTCTTTCTTTTCTTTCCTTCCTTCTCTTTTTCTTTTCTTTTCTTTCTCTTTACAAACAAAAAGAACGTCCTCAAAGTGCATAACAGCACAGGATTGAATCAGACTGAAACAGCAGAAAAGATGTTTTAATCACACTGAGGAATGTGAGGAAGGAGATGGAGTAAAAAGTTTTACAACATGGGAGGGTAGGGCTAAATTAAAATGGTCTGCCTAGTAATTAGGTCCCCTAACTTCCCATTCGGAGTGAGAA
Source organism: Notechis scutatus (assembly GCF_049901735.1). Lineage (NCBI taxonomy): Eukaryota > Metazoa > Chordata > Lepidosauria > Squamata > Elapidae > Notechis > Notechis scutatus. The sequence continues at coordinate 16,342,807 of NC_142017.1, forward strand.
CACAAAGCTCAAATATTCTTACCAGGCAATCGGAAAGAAGTATTTTATCCAATCAACTCACAAAAGTCATTGTGTGCAAAAATAAAACCTTAATGAGCCTGAAATATTTTGGAACAAATGAAACCAATATTGAATTGTTAGCCAAAACCTCACATTTATTTATTTTTATTTATTTATTATTGATTTGCAATTGTTTAAAGAAATAGTAAGTGATCATATGGAATTGAAATTTTTTTTTGGTGGCATGGGGAGCATATCTCTTTGAAGAAAAAGACACCTTGCTAACCATTAAGTATCAACATAGTTTTATTATGGATTGAAGCAGTGGGGTGCAAGGAAAAATGGATTCAACTAAATAGCAACATATCCTAAAAGATAATGTCCATGATGAAATTGAAGCTAAAAAATAAGCTGGATATTTCTGCTACAAATCAATGATGGGATACTTACAGGAAACAGAGATGAAAATTTTGGAGAATGTTTTATTGAAAGCCTATTGGGAAGATCGGACCATGCTATACTTCTGCAGGAAAAGTTTCAAAATATTTCTAAGCCAGATGAGTTCTCCAAACAAGAGTTGAGAAAGTGAGAAAGAAGTTGAAAAGCAAGAACTGAAAGATTCTTAGCTGGCTACAAGAAACATTTGGAAACTATACATCCTATCTGGGAGGCATTACAAACTATTGACTGAAAGGGTGTGTTCATTTCTGCGCTTCCTATGGTCACTGTTTGCAGAGAAATGTGCATGCGTAAAAATGTGTCCGGCTAGTCTGGAGAGAAGAGGAATTAGGGGGGACATGATAGCAGTGTTTCAGTATTTGAGGGGCTGCCACAAAGAAGAGGGGGTCAAATTATTTTCCAAAGCACCAGAGGGCAGGACAAGAAATAATGGATGGAAACTAATCAAGGAAAGAAACAACCTGGAATTAAGGAGAAACTTCCTAACAGTGTGGACAATTAACCAGTGGAACAGCTTGGCTTCAGAAATAGGAAATTTTAAACTTGAAATTATCCACATTCAAAGCTCATGCACATCATCGATGAATAAATACTCAAGGTTTTCTGCATAGGCGTATAAAACTGTCAACTATGTGTCATATTCCAATATTTTAATGTTAGCTTCTTATATTATTTTTTAAAAGAAAATACAAATACTAGCTTGATACCTGTGCTTCATTATGAAACTATGCAGTCGGGCTTAGTTTTTGGGGAGGAAAATGGGGGGGGGGAGAATTCTGCCTCTGCCTACCAGCATCCATCGGTATTCATCTAGCTAGCATCCTGTCAGTGTGTGAGAGAGTTGAGGGCTGTTTGGAAAGTGAAACCATATTTGCTGTGTGAGCAAGAAGACAGTAAGGAGCCTGGGTGTGGCTTAGCTCAACGGTTCTGTACTAAAGCTGTTTGGTGCTGTCAAACTGAAACTGAAACTGAAACTGAAACTCCTCTCCTCTGCATGTGCTTTACATTTGGAACAGATTTCTTTTCAGGTGGGGAGGGGGAGTAGAACTTCTTAGCATCAGAGCGTGTTAATAATAACATAGGAAATACTAATGCTCAGATGGTCATTTCGAAAAATCCTTTCTTAGTGAGCACCTAGAAGCCAAGAGGAACATACGTGCCAAATTTCAAGTTTGTAGGCTTTACGGTTATGGAGATTTTGTGATGGTACATGAGTGACATTTCGCTTTTATATATGTAGATTTATGACATCTGCAAAACACTCCATTTTTGGCTTAATCTGACTTTATTTTTATTTTTTTTCATCAACTTACTTTAACTTTGTCTATTTGACCTGCAGAGTCCTCAAAGTTTCTGTTCCAAGTTTTGCTAGAAGATCTAGGACAGGAGTCCCCAAACTTGGCAAGTTTAAGACTTGTGGATTTCAACTCCCAGAATTCTCCAGCCATTTGCTAAGTTTGGAGACTTCTGATCTAGGAGATAAATGAAATAGGACTTTCGGTCTTATTCTCATATTCTACTTGCTAATAACTCTCCTCTTGTTCGGCTTTATTACATGTTAACTATATTTCCATAGCCCATTTAATTTTGATATTAAGTTTAAAACTAACCAAGCTGGACATTTTTGTGTGTGACTGCAATTGCTGCTTCTTTAACTAATCTAAACACGCTGGACAAACACATGTGGGAGATAACTCATAGTACCCAACTGTAATTTGTAGATTATATCAATGACATTATATGCACCAATAAATCACATATTAGTGTTCTTCCACTTAACACTTGTGGAAGGGAGAAGGAGAGGATAATAAAATTTCATTACTAACTTCAGATGGACTCGTACAAACTAATTGGAGGGATTCCTCTGTATGATTAATAATCACCATCTGTAATCACTCCATAAACTTATTCAAATAGGACTCCATTAAATGTATTGCATATTTCACTCAGGAGAAGAATTAATTAAAGTCTGCTTAGAGAGATAGAAGGAATTCTATAATAATAATAATAACAATCAAGTAGATGAAAGCTCTCTGGTACTGGATGTTTAAACTAACTTCAAAATAATTTAATGAGCATGATAATGGTGAGGAATGGTCCAGTGTATTAAGTTAGATGCACAGTTAAAATGGACCCATTGAAATCAAGTTTGTTGAAATGGAAACAAATTCTATTTGTTGCAATCAGTGGGTTATTCTCAGTATGGGTCCAGTCTTTTTCTTGCTGGAATGTAATACTTATAGAGATGTCAATGTGTTTTGGGATTGTGCAATCCACAAATTCTATTGACATTTTTTTTTCTTTCAACAGCCTCATAGGACTGTAGTCAGATCCCAGTTATGTTAAGTGAAAGACTTCTATTACCTTTGGTTATTCCCAGAGAGACTAATTTACTTTGAATTTGCTTAGCAGTCCATCTGGTCTTTAACTAAGCAAAGATGAAGCCAGTTCAAATCAAGATCCCATTGGTATAACATTTGATGCTAACTGAAATTACAGTAGACTATTCATCTTCATTTGTTCCAGCTCAATATATATAAAGCCTCCTTCAGTTGAGTTTGAGTCTTCATCAAACGTCATGATGCACCAATGCAATTTTCTTGGAATGTTGTTGATGTCCAGTTTAGAAATAATTTTATCAACTTCCCTGTCTGTCTCTTCAGTGACTCTCTTCTAAGGAGCCCAATCCACCAAAGTTCTCCCTGTCCAGACAAGGATAACTATTTCATAAGATCTAGTGACAAACAATTAAGCTCAAGGTGAATACAAATCCATTAAAATATGTGTTGCTTAATATATTTCTAGCCAGACTTTTATGATAGAACTATTCTAATTTGCACAGTTTGTAGAAATCAATATGTACATCACAAATTAGGAAACTAGTATATAAATGATTAAAGAATAGCAATGAAATAATAATCAAATAAAGCTATAATGGAAAAAAACTTAATAGCTAACTGTAGTAATCTCTTGAACCATCACTGAAAACAGCTTTGGACATTTATAAGGGATGGACAAATTATTCATTCATTCATTATTTATTCATTAAATTGATTGTATCAAAATATTTTACACTTTCTACTTTAAAAGCATTCAAAAGGGCTTAGACATAATCTTCCATACACGATTTTATTTAAATCTGTACAAGAGTTCATATTTAAATGCATATTCTCTAAATGCATTTTGCTCGACCTAGATTAAATAGTATTTCATAGTAAGTTTTAAGAATGTTTCAAACACACATTTCAAAATGTGTCCCTCCCCCAAGACATATTTTGGTAATTCTTTGGATTTCTTTAAAACTAACTGCCTTACAAAATTCAGAGAAAAATAATATGCAGAGAAGTAGCCATATTTAGACCAAATGTTAGACCCACAAATTTGGGTTGGATCTTGAATACTTTACAATCCTGCTTTCCAACAGATTAATAGATTATTTAACAAACTGAAGTCTCTAAAATGGCTTTAGTGGCCAGGACTTTTAATATATCGGCTATCTGATACATAGATATGTATATATCAAGATTATAAAGAACAATAGTAAACAGTGAAAATAGAAACAGAAAACAAAAGGAAAGGAAAATAAAGAATATAAAGAAGCAGCTTATGATCTTCTTGACAGTGGTTATAAATACATTTATATTTTGCCCTCATTCTGTGAAGCTAACTCATCATTTCCGTTCTTCCACAAGCTACCATTTCTAATCTTAAAACCCATAAATCTCAAGTTCATGTTTCTCTTTTTTCAGCAAGACTTCTATAAAGATTGCATTGGGGGCCACTATCAATTGCCCTAATTTATTAGGTCAATCTCTATTTGTTGGGACTGTAAATTCCTCACTGCAACGCAAAATGAGAAAGGAGGAGATGATCAGCCTTACTTATCAAAAGTGGCATTTTGGGTGAATTGCTCTTTGGTATCAAAATATCAAGGAAAATTGACATGTTCCTGTTTTCTGATCCAAAATTAATCCACACATTCCTGCCATTTTGAAGCAGGAGACATACCATCATTACAGTGGTCTGATTAATTGAAGATAGTACATACCCAGGAAGGAAAGAAAATCCAAGCCATCAGTCCCATTCATTGTGAGAACCTCACATTTTATAGCAGCACCTCATCATTGGTTTATCCAGTAGACAGTCAAAAAAATATCTAGTGTAGTGAAGACCCAAGCCAAATAATTTTCTTTTTTCTTTTAATATAAATTTTATTGAATTTTCACCTTTAAAAACAAATTCTATATACATTTTTTGCAGTTATTTGTGGCATCAGTTATTCCATTTTCCTGTACATACATACATATATATATCCACTATTTTCAATTACACTTTTATACTTTTACTTTTACATTATCTTTACTTTCTATTGTCTAACCAGACATACCATTTTTCCCAGATTGTATAGTATTTTTTTCTTCCCTCTGCACAATCCATTACTTTTTTTATGCTCATATTATCTGTGGGACTAATTTCCAGTTTTGAGCATATAGTATTCTAACCACTGTTAATATATGTATTAAGCATTCAATATCCTTTGTATATTCATCTTTAGTTATCCCTAGTAGAAATGTTTCCGGTTTGGGTACTATCTTTGAGCCTGTCATTTCCTCTAATCAGATCTTTACCTTATTCCAAAATTTCTTCGCTTTTGGGCAAGTCCACCTCATGTGAAAGAAGGTACCAGGGGTTTTGCATTTCCAACATTCAGGTTTTAAATTTGGGTAGATTTTGGCCAATCTCGCTGGCGCTAGAGGCCAACGATGAAACATTTTGTACAAATTTTCTTTATATGAGGCTGCCAATGTTTCAAACCAAATAATTTTCAATGGATGGGATTGTCGAAGGCTGAAGCAGCATCATTTCCACTGACTATATTTCCACTGATAGATGGAACATGGGTTGACTCCCATGCACTAGTGAAGACATCTATTTCTGTTGGTTGGAGTAAAGTCAAATGAATCGAAAGCCAGAAGTTTATGGAGATTCTCAATCATCCAGGTCATGGTTGTCCCAAAGGTGCTTTTTCAAGAGACAACTGGACTTTCTGGTTTTTCTTTGAAGACCTTTCACTTCTCATCCAAGAATCTTCTTCAGCTCTCTTATCAGCAGAGCTGAAGAAGCTTCTTGGATGAGAAGCGAAACATCTTTAAAGAAAAAGCAGAAAGTCCACTTGCCTCTTGAAAAAGCACCTCTGGGCCAAAGCCAGAAGATGTTCAGAGAAGGTAGAACTTGTTTAGGTTGAACTTCCGCAGCCTGATGCCTTCCAAATATTTGATGTTGATATTCATTCAATCATGTCCAGCTTTTTTTTCCCCCGAAAGCCATCACTCTGCTAAACAAATAATTCCCTCACATTGTTCAACTATTTACAAAGTGTACTATTACTGTTAATCTTCTCATCACCCATCTCCTCCCACTTGTGACTGTAGTACTGTAACTTTGTTGCTTGTGTCCTAACGATTTATATTGACTGTTTCCTAGTATGATTTGATTGTTGATTGTACCCTATGACTATCATTAAGTGTTGTACGTTATGATTCTTGATTCTTAACGAATGTACCTTTTCTTTATGTATAGTGAGAGTATTTACACCAAGACAAATTCCTTGTGTGTCCAATCACACTTGGCCAATAAAGAATTCTATTCCATTCCATTCCATTCTATTCTATTCCATTCCATTCTATTATCTTGGCAATTCTACTGTATGAGCCAGGTCTCTCTATGTCTTCCAATCTTGCAGTACTTTTTTTGAGTTTTTCTACACTCTGGCTGGTGTCAGCTTTGATGGTGTCCTTTGGCAGCCTGGTTTATTTCTACCGCTAACTCTTCCAAGCATAATTTAAAATATTTTTAAATATTTTTTAAAATATAGAAATGCTCAGTTTCAACTCCCCTCCCCCAGCCAGTACCAATAGGATAATACCCTCATATATTTGTGACTCATCCTCCTGTCCCCTTTTCCCACTTTTGGTGTGTCTTCCACCCTTTCCTTGTTTCCCGAGAAGTGGGAGTTACCAAAAAAACACAACAACAACTATTTCACCAACAGACACGTTGATTACATGTCACCCACGGCTAATCAAAATTAAGTGCCCACTTGGGTGTTTAAAGGGATCCATCTTTAGAAAAGAGCATGGAGTCAGTTTGAAGGCAAAGCCTCAGGGCTCTCTAATTTTTATCCACCTGTTCCCTGTTATTTATTTACTGGGGTGAGTTTTGCAGAAACAGCTGGCAAATCCAGACAAATGGGACTTGAGACGACATCTGTCATTGTTTGGGTGCTATTTAAATGGATCTTCTACAAAATGAGACCCATAAATTTGATTCCATCCCTCCCTAAAAGGCAGAGGGGGAGGGCAAATAGAACCTAATGGGCCATGTGCACCCAGACACACACACACACGGATGCACACAAATATCCCCCAAACTTTGTTTTGAATTCCTCTACTCGGGTGGCAAAAATCACAGTCACATGTCTGTGAGACATGCAAATGGCCATAAATGTGAGCTGTTTGCCAAGCACCCAAAAAGTCCAAAAATGCAGTCATATGATCCCTAGGTAGCTCTGTGTAGTTCTGTCATACCTTTGAATCTCTAGTGTCATTAAGCGAAGGCTACCTGTACAGAAGGCCTTCAGCAGAGTGAACGCCTTACCTCTGGTCAGCCAAACAAAGGTTTGAGTGGAGGAGACATCAGCCAAAAGAGAAAAGTGAGATGTAGCTGGTCAGTTCTGGAGGAGGAAACAGGCTTTGCCTAAGGCAGGGGTGTCCAACCTTGGCAACTTTAAGACTTGTGGACTTCAACTCCCAGAATTCCTCAGCCAGCATGACGTGGCCAAAACAAGTGAGAGGCAGTTTTGTGATTTTTGCCTTCCAGTGACATGTCTGCTGTTAACGCACTCCAGTATTTCCTTGTTTGGGCATTTATAGTTAGAACAGGTACTTAGGACAATAAATTCTTTCCATCCTGAATTGGTGATGAGGGATGAGATGAATAGGGAATCAACCCAAAAAAGACATTCGCAGGGTTGGGCTGCTGAGTGTTTGAAGGAGTTCAGGAGAGCCCCTAGCTAAGATTATGTGCAGTTTGGAGAACCCCCAAATCCCACTCCTGGCTGGCCCCGCCCATGCCACTGCGCCCCTCCCAGCCCATTTTGGATGCAGGTAAGTGCAGGGCATGTGTGAAGGATCGGAGAGGGTGAAAAATGGGTCTCCCGGAAGTTCGGTAAGTTCCAGAGAGCCTCCGGAGCCTGAGGAGGCCATTTTCACCCTCCCAGAGGCTCAAGGAAAGCCTCCAGATCCTGGGAAAGGCAAAAGCGCCCCCCCCCCCCACCAGCCATGGTGCAGGAGGCCGACTAGGCCATGCCCACCATAGCCACGCCCACCTTAGCAGCTGGGCAGAGAACACTTTGCTAAAATGTTTGAAGCCCACTCCTGGACTTTGGGCAAGTTTATCTCTACTTTGGTTGGTTCAACTGAGACATTAATTTGTGTTTCTACTTCCCCTTTGTTTGTTTGTTTTTGAAAGGTTCCTCTCTTGCAAATGGAGGCCTGACTCTTCATACCACTGTGAAACGGAAACTGGAGAGTGAAAAGGGTTACGTCTTCGATAAGAGACTCAGGTACAGCGTGCGTCAGAATGAAAGCAACTGTCGGTTTAGAGACATTGTTGTACGCAAAGAAGATGGATTCACACACATCCTCCTGTCCAGTCAGACCTCAGATAACAATGCACTGACTCCAGAGGTACGCAGGTGAACATCCAATCTGTCATGCCCCTGTTAAAATCTGACTCCGAGGGAGAGGAGGAACAACCGACAGGGAGTGGGAGTGTGGCTTCGGAGGTTGTGGAGGAAACTGGGGAAGGGCACAGGCTGGCTGGGCATTCAGAGGAAGACCCAGGCCCATCCCCTCTTCATTTTAGGGCACACAGGGAGGAGCAGATAAAGGAGAAACGTGAATGGCGTGGTCTATGGGGGAGGAAAGGGCCTTGATCCCCTTCATGGGCTGCAGCTGGGAGGACTGTTTAAAAGGACAAACTGTGCATGGCCTGGTGCTGGAAGTAAAGCGTAAAATAATTCTAGTCTGTTCTTATTTGAGTTTTGGCGTCCTTCCCAGTATGTATATTTCAATATCTGTGAACGTCTTCAAGCCCTTATCCTGTCTTGTCTCATTAATTGCTTCACTGTGGTTTGTGTGGTTTTTTTCTATTTATAATTTATATGTATTTTGAGTTTGAACAGAATTTCCTCCTTTTCACAACTGTTCGTGGGGGAGTTTTTTCTCCAGTCAATGATAATTGGACCTTGGAGACCAAGTTGAAGGAATTAAAAGGACTTTGCCTGTTTTTGTGACTTTGTTGCTTTTGTATCCCACCCTGGGTCATCACACAATCGAAGAGAACAGTGGGAAGTGATCAATAGCTGTAAAAGCATCCCTCTGTTGATAATTTATCCCCTAATGAAATAACTCCCTCAAATTCCATTTCTGATTTTAATTTTGAAGGGAAGACCGAAATGGGGGCTGCAGATTTGAAGTACATGCACAACTTTTTCAATGTTTACTTATTATTTTACCTTTCATGTCACATTCATATGTAGAAGTTAGATTCAGCTCCAGGTATCAAGTTCTTGAGGTTTCCTATAATTTGGATTTATTTATTTATTTTGAGCTTTCATTCTTTATCAAGGGTGCAAAATCGATCTGAAGGACATAAATATTGGAGAGATTAACTGGAAGGCAGAGAAAAAGTTAACTCTTAGGACAATTACAAATTAGATGTCAACTTGTAAAACATTCCTACACTTCTTTCCAAGTTGGCGTAAGAAAGGGATTGGGGGAAGGACTGGAGAAGCATCCGGCAAATGAACTTAGAAGCACATTCCAACTTTATCTTTAAAAAGACTGTAGCTAAGCACTGAAGCTTTTGCCCACGAAAAACTTTAATTGGAGAACATGATGGATGACACTTCGCCCATGTACATGCTTAATTGGAGAAACTGATTTTGTGGCACACCCAGGGGTGGGGAGCAGGGTCACAGGTGACTATAATTACGTATGTCAGAATCAGCTTCATACAGGTCATGCCAGTACGTCACGCCTAATGAATTCTTTGAAGTTTGGCCTGAGGCTCGTGATTTAATTAGGGCAATCGCTGGAATCCTGACATTAGACTTACACTGGTTGAAAGCATGTGTGTCTGTGGGGACATTATGCAATTACTAATCCTTCTCAAAGAGAAGAACTAAAGGTAAATTCATAACTGTCCTCCAGTACCTGAGAAGTGTGATTGAGAAGAGGGGGGACAATGTATTCCCCAAAGCCTCTGAGGACAGGATAAGATGTAATGGGTGGAAACTTGTTAAACAGAGATGCAACCTAGAACGAAAGGGGAATTTTCCTGAAAGTGAGAATAATTCATAACAATTGCTTCATAACATTAAGTAATAATAATTCATCAATGGAATAGCTTGTCTTCGAGAGTTGTGAGGGCTCCAGTGCTTGGAGGCCTGGACAGCCCTTTGACTGGGTTAGTATCCTGTCCTGAGCAGGAGGTCAAGAAGTCCTCTGAGGTTCAGCTACAGATACAGATAATCAGAGTTGGAAGGGACCTTGTAGGTCATCTAGTCCAACCCCCATCCCAAGCGGGAGACCCTACACCAGTGGTCCCCAACCTTTTTTGTACCACGCCCCAGTACAAAATGATCCACAGACCCACGGACCGGTACTGGCATCAGCATGCACGACCAAGGCAAGACGAGCCGAGCGACCGGCCAGCCAGCCGTCCCCCGCTTCTCCCCGCCACCTTCAACTCCTCCTTTGTACCTTCTCGTGGTCGATGGGCTTTTCGAGCTCTTTCTTAATCTCCTTCTGAGTAACGCGAGACTCCACCACCATCGGGACGGCTCTTCGTTCGAAGCCGCCCCCACCCTCTTCGACGAAACTAAGGCGCAAGGATTCCTTCAGCATCCAAATGCCGCTTTCCAACCGACGAAACAAGATGGCGGCGGCCAAGCAAAATAGGCAGCCCGGTACAAAATGATCCACGGACCGGTACCGGTCTGGGGCCCATTGTTTGGGGACCACTGCCCTACACCATTTCTGACAAATGGCAGTCCAATCTCTTCTTGAAAATCTCAACTGATGGCGCTCCCACAACTTCCGAGGGCAACTTCTGTTCCATTGGTTGATTGTTCTCACTGTCAGAAAGTTTCTCCTTCTTTCTATGTTCTAACACAAATTACATCATTTGCATGATGATGTGCTATACATTACATCCCTGTGGCTTCTGCAGGATGTTTCTGGCTGGAAGAGAGGCACCATCAATCAATGATGAATAATATTGAGGCCCAGCTGCCATTCACCTTATGTAAAATAAGGCAGTTCCCGTATATCACTATACAGGTAGTCCTTGACTTACAACAGTTCATTTAGTGACTGTTCAAAGTTACAACGGCACTGAAAAAAGTGACTTATGGCCATTTCTTGCCCTTACGACCATTGCTGCATCCCCAAGATCACATGATGTTTGGCAGCTGGACTCTTATTTATGACGGTTGAAGTGTCCTGGGGCCACATGTTCCTCTTTGGCGACCTTCTGACAAGAAAATCAATGGGGAATCCAGGTTTCACTTAACAACCGAGTTACTAGCTTAAGAACCGCAGTGATTTGCTTAACAACTGTGGCAATACAATGGGGCAAAATTCAGTTAGCAAGTGTTTCACTTAGCAATGGAAATTTGGGGCTCAGTTGTGGTCATAAGTCAAGGATGACCTGTATTTGCAGGCATGAAGGATACAGTGCGTGAAATGACACGAGAGTCATATTTATGGCAAACTTCATGTAATTGCTTCTCTGATTATCAAAACAGCCATAGGTGACCTAAGTCTGAAGTATTTCAGAGGCATTGTCCTATCACACTTGCCCAATAAAGAATACTATTTCTATTAATTCTATTGCTATTGCTATTGCTGTTTTATTTTATTCTATTGCTATTCTATTGCTATTCTTATTTTCATTTTATTTATTTATTTGTCAAAAGCTTACAATATAATAGAAACAAGAATAAGCACAAGTTTAAATACAAGAAATAGGAACTAATAATTGGGGACAATAGGACAGGGACTGTGGGCACGATTGTGCACTTATGCACGTCCCTTATTCTATGCTATTCTATCCTATTCTATTGCTATTCTATGCTGTTGCTATTCTATTCTATTGCTATTCTATGCTATTGCTATTCTATTCTATAGCTATTTTATGCTATTGCTGTTCTATTGCTATTCTATTCTATTGCTATTGCTATTCTATTCTATCCTATTCTATTCTATGCTATTGCTATTCTATTGCTATTCTATTGCTATTCTATTCTATTCTATTCTATTCTATTCTATTCTATTCTGAAAAGGGCATTCCTACCAACAAAGCAGCTATGCCTACAGAGACAAAAAGTTTTCCAAACTCCCTCCTGAGGCTTACACCTTCTAAATTAAAGCTCTTCATTTGGGCTAAGGCAGCAGCCCCCAACCTTTTGGGCACTAGGAACTGGTTTTGTGGAGAGAGATTTTTTCCGTGGACTGGAGGAGCTGTGGTTTCACATGCTGCCTGCCTCCCACGGATGGGGCTTCGCTTGTTTGCACGGCCCGGTTTCTGGCATGTTGCAACCCGGTACCATTCCATGGACTAAGGGCATATTTCTGAAAACCACTTTCCAACCTTTGCACAGTCCTGCTGAGCAAAGATCAAAGCACCCTTGGGTCCTTCCCTTTGCCTCCTCCTCAGTGGTGGGATTCAAAAAAAAAATAGTACTGGTTCTGTGGGTGTGGTTTGGAGGGCATGGCAGGGGAAGGGTATACTGCAAAATCCCCCTCCCCTCCCCACCCCACTAACCTGCTTCCCAGCTCCGTTCTCCTGTGCAGGGCAACAAAAGGAGACCCAGTCGATCAGCTGGGACTCAATGGGAGGCAGAGAATAGACGGGGGTGGAGCCAGTCAGAGGTGGGATTTGCCGGTTCTCTGAACTACTCAAAATGTCCGCTACCGGTTCTCCAGGACTGGTCAGAACCTGCTGAATACCACCTCTGCTCCTCTTCCTCCTCATCTGGGTTGCTTAACTTTGTTGCCTTGAGACGCTAAACGCATCTCAAAAGCGGATATGAAATATAGATTTGGAAAACGTTTGAGAAACAGCCGGTAAGGAAGCAAAGATGCTGTTATCCTGAGTCCGATTCGAAGCCACAAGAAAGCCAGAGTAAATATTCCATGATTCATGTCAAAGAACTGGACGGTTGTTTGTTTCTCTACAGATTATGAAGGAGGTCCGAAGAGCTCTTTGCAATGCATCCGCTGATGATAGCAAGCTCCTGTTACTCAGTGCCGTAGGCAGTGTGTTTTGTAGCGGCTTGGACTATTCTTACCTGATTGGAAGGTTATCCAGCGACCGAAGGAAAGAAAGCACCCGGATCGCTGAGGCTATAAGGTGAATTTGGGGTTTTGGAATCTTCCAGTCAGAAAAATCCAGCCGACGGCAGAGGATATGGTTTTATTTATTTTAACGTTTGAATTGGGTTGGTTAGGCCAAATGAAAGAAATGTCTGATATTTAGATTATTTTGATGTCATGTATATATTTGCTCAGCATGCTTCGCTGGGTTGATGCAAACTTCTTAATATTCTTCTTCCTATCTGTAATTCTTTAGCTGCATAGTCTTTGGTGTTGTAACTCAGCTGAAGGTAGAAGAAATAATATAGTACAAAATTTGAGAGATGTTATCTTTATCCAATTATCAGTAAGTCTTTGTGATCTAAAATATAAGTTATTATTTTGCCCAAAGCAATATGGGCTAAGACGGTGCTATCATCATCGTCATAAAAATAGACTTTCAGTAGCAAAGCAACCAAACAGAGAATAACAAGGAACTGTTCTGACCCAGCCAAATTCCCCGAGAGCAAACACAGATAAACTCAAACTTTCACAGCTTTAATCTACAAATAAACCTCTTTGTAGATAACAGATGGCTTGCAGCCAATTAGTCCAATTAGAAAAACCTTGGCAGAAATATTCCAATAAATCAGAGTCTGTAATCACCACACTAAGTCCTTCGAACTTTTTTTGCCTTTTGCAAAGGCAAAAACCATTTGAAATCAGGCTTATATTCCGTGAAGGGTGGGGCCACTAATTAGCATTCTTACTCCCAAGTCGCCTGTGCTGCTCTTCCATGAATCATCCTGCTTTCACTCACACCTAGCACAGGCTCTTCGGGAACGTCCTCCTCATTGCTGCCGGCTAACCACAACAAGAACCTTTTCCTGTACTTATCCCTTATATTTGGTGGGCTACTTAATATTGCATAATTACTTATAGCTTGTTCATTGCAACATATGCCAGTCCAAATATATCTACACAGCCACTCTAGAAGGCTTGCTTCTTCCATATTCCATTCTGAAATTCATGTTCCAGAACTTGTGGATGGTCCATCACTGGAGTTTTTTAAAAAGAGACTGGAGAACCATTTGTCTGGAATGGCATAGGGTCTTCTGCTTGTGCGGGGGGTTAGACTGGAAGACCTCTAAGGTCCCTTCCAAGCCTAGTATTCTATGTTTTATGTTAGGTAGCCTAACATGTCTAGAGCATATGACATTGTAAGATTTGGAACTGTGATCCCATCTTGTTCTCTTGAGCTCTGCACATTTTTTAATTTAATCCTTGGCTTTTTGTTGGAACACATATAATTTGTTACTTGTCTGTGCCAAACATTTAATATTTTACTTCCATGAATACTAGAATCATTTGATGAAGGAAGTTTAGTGTTGGTAGAACATTCATATTGACAGCTGGGATTCTCCTTAATTAAGACAGATGTAACTTTTTACTATCTAGAAGTGTCTCTTGATATAGTTTTCCAATTTGATGAATAATTTTTCTTTTTAAAAAGTCTTCTTTGTCAAAAACAAATTAGCAAAACTGTTAAAGTTCTATAGGCATGTTGCTTTTCATCCTCACAAATTCCATACCAAAGTTTGAGTTTTTTTCCCTTGGTTAGTTCAATAGACCAAATTCTAGATGCCACCAACAATGTTAAAGATTCTCTCGGTTGAGTAATTGTGAGCATATCATGAAAAAATAATTACAGCTTATGTTCTTCAGTAATTGATTTGACTCTTGAAATTCTACATTCCACAATTTGAGGTATTCAAATTGCCAGCAGTTGTAGTTCTAAACAGAACGAAGATTATATGAATGAAAGAATGAAGGTATAGGATCTCCTGATTGAGCAGGGGGTTGGAATAGAAGATCTCCAAGCCTCCCTTCCAACTCTGTGATTTTATATTCTAAGAAAAAGAAAGGGGAGAACACTGTCTTGTCCCTTTCAGTATATTGTGCATTGCTCCAAGGTGAGGTCATTCAGTATTGACCTTTTGTTCTTTATAAATACACTGTATTGATGTCAAAAAATTAGAGCTGTAACCCATTTTCTTCAGAACTGCAAATATGAAACATTATTCCAAAATTGTCAAAGGCTTTTTCAGCATAAAGGAAAATCAAAGCCTTTTTTTTTGTTCTTTTGATTTGTCTTATCAATAACATTTATGATACGCCTGATATTATTTCTCTTTGCAGTACTGCCATATAAAGTTTGTAGTCCACATTCAGTAAGGAGATAGGTCTGCAAAATTCAGATAAGTTGAATACTTCTTTATTTAAAAAATAAAAATAAAAAAGATATGTTTCTTTCCATGTCAAAAGAAGTTTTTCATGTACCTGAATTTCATTTATTGTCAAGATTACAGCTTGGTCAGAATATCTTGGAAAGTTTTATACTAAATTGCAGAGATATTATCAGGTGCTCTAGCTCCATTCAAATCCAATTGTTTTACTGTTTACTCAATTTCATGTCCTTTTGCAGATAGATAAAAACCATTTTGTGTTGATCTGTTTTTTAAGTGGTGCCTCATTTAAATAATCAGATTTCTTTTCTGAATCAAGTTGGCTCTTCCTTTCTGGCAGACACCATTAATTCTTCCGTTTCTCTTTAGAAAAATCAGTGTAAACTGGGACTTACAGTGGTGAAACTCTGAGAAGTAGAGAAAAAGTTGAACTCTCTAACTTCCAAACACTGCAATTAGTACTTTATTGATTAGTTGAAGATTGTCTGAATTCTCCTACTTCTGGTTTGGCTATCCATCCTCAAGTTTTCCCTGAATTGTTGCTTTCCAAATGTAGTCTGATATATTTAGAAGGCAGTGAGTAAAAAGAAAATTAAGAATTACTAAAATTCTAAGCCAACATAGCTTTGGGCTCTGAGATTTCTAATTCAATATATCTGGAGAACAGTTTGCAGAAAACTACAGCAATCTTTCTCTTAACTCACTTTCTGAATTTTGTTAGCATTTTTCTATGGTTTGATTCTATCATGTTTCTGCTCTATTCGCCAGACTTCTTAAGGCAACGTTTGAAGATTTTTCTTCTTAAGGAAATGACTTCATTTATATGCAAATAGACTCTCAAAGTTAAAATATTGCCTTCTTCTCATACATCTCATATTATGTCCAATGCCAATCTACATAATATGAAGGACAGATTTTCAGATGCAAACTGTGGATTGTCCTATCCAATTTGGACTCATGCCACACTTCCGCCAGTTGTAGCCATGTAAAATCATGGTTCATTTATGTCAATAATGTTTATACCAAATAACAATATATTTTCATTTGCGAAGGCATAATACAGTGCTGCAGCACAAGCCGTATATATTCAGAAGATTCCAGGGTTTCGACTGTAAGTATCTGAACCTGGAATCTTCCATGTGTCCTCCTGGGACAAGAAAAACTGCTGGACAGCAACCAACATTGAACTCAACAGACCAAGTTCTGTTTTGAACTGTGCCAAAAATTATCTCTAGTTGTAGAGAATACAGAATAACAGAGTTGAGAGGACACTTGGAGGTCTTATTAAAAAAAACCTGTAAAATAGTGTATGTTCTTTTGCTAAGTGATAAGGGAAACTCAGTGCTGTAAAATATGTTGATCTAAAAGTCCATAATAGCTGAAAAGCAGGTAATAAGTGATTTCCAAACATGATTAGAAAAGGAAGTATACAAACTTGGTGTTCTTGCAAAGGTACCAACCATGGTTTCCACAAAAGGGCTATTCCCTCATCTCCCAGAGCTCTAAAATCACTGGAGACCATTGCTTTACAATCTCCTCATGAGGAGCAATTGTGTGGAGCACTCATGGGCAATCTCAAGTCTTCTCCTTGTCCAGAGAGAGATTATAAAAAACCACTCTACTCTCTTGCTCTTCACTCTGCCACACTCATCATCTTTGCTTTTAGATTAATATTTTGATATAAAGGTAAAGCTAAAGGTTCCTTTCACACATACGTGCTAGTCGTTTCCGGCTCTAGGGGGCGGTGCTCATCTCCGTTACAAAGCCGAAGAGCCAGCGCTGTCCGAGGATGTTTCCATGGTCATGTGGCAGGCATGACTAAATGTCAAAGGTGCACGGAACGCTGTGACCTTCCCACCAAAGTGGTCCCTATTTTTCTACTTGCATTTTTACATGCTTTCGAACTGCTAGGTTGGCAGAAGCTGGGACAAGTAATGGGAGCTCACTCCGTTACGTGGTGCTAGGGATTCGAACTGCCAAACTGTCGATCTTTCTGATTGACAAGCTCAGCGCCTTAGCCACTGAGCCACCGTGTCCCCTAATATTTTGATATAGGAAGGAACATATAAGGAGAAAGGGAGAGAAAGAAATAAGAAAAAAACATCTTAAAACTCAAAATATCAAGCTGTTAATATTTGGGGAGGGATAAGACAGCTGAACCATTCTTGATGATGATGATGATGATATCGATATCCATTCAGTCATGTCTGACTCAGCTATTTTGTGGGCCAGGTCTCACTACACCTTTCAATCTTGCACTACTTTGAATTTTTTGTATGCTCTGGTTGGTGTCAACTTTGACGGTATCCACTCCCTGTGTTTGTTGATGCCCCGATTTCCTTATAACCGCTAACTCTTCCAAACATAATTGCTTTCCCCAGTGAATTCCCTTGCATGACATAGCCAAAGTAAGTGCGACAACCATTTCTGTAGTGCATGCATATCAGTCGTTCATATTGTAAAGCCATCCAGAAGTGCATGGAACTTTGAAAGGCATCAACCACGGCTAATAAAAAGCCCTCCAATTAATCTTTAAGACAATGATCCAAGGCAAGGTGGAGCATTATGGTTTTGATGGCACAGCCACGCTCAGAAGTGTTATCTTTCTGCTTACTATATACAGTGAGAAAAAAGTGGGATGAGTTATTGATTGGCCTTTGGAGAAATACGCAGAGTTTGACTGCATGGAGTCCTGCCTGGTGCAGTGACAAAAGTTCTCATGAAACAAATTGTCGTTCATGGTGACTTCTGTCCATCTCTTCCATTTCAGGGATTTTGTGAAAGCCTTTATTCAGTTTAAGAAGCCCATTGTGGTTGCCATCAATGGCCCTGCTCTTGGCTTGGGAGCGTCAATTTTACCACTCTGCGACATTGTGTGGGCAAGTGAAAAGGCCTGGTTCCAAACACCCTACGCAACCATTCGGCTCACTCCTGCAGGCTGTTCGTCGTACACATTTCCACAGATATTGGGTGTGGCTCTGGTAAGATTTCCTTGTTTCAGATTTCCATGGTTCTACTTCAGTTAAATAGCTTGACGCCCATAGTGCTGTCCTGTGTGTGGTTTTCTACTCCAGACATTTCCTTCCTGACCTAATGGATGAATATTGCACCTGTGTGTGGTTTGCTAATTGCACAGGGGCAGATAGGACAGTGCTCCAGAGCAGAGGTCTCCAACCTTGACAACTTTAAACCTGGAGGACTTCCGGTGCTCATCTCCATTACAAAGCCGAAGAGCCAGCACTGTCCGAAGACATCTCCGTGGTCATGTGGCCAGCATGATTAAATGCCAAAGGCGCATGGAACAATGTTTCCTTCCCACCAAAGTGGTCCCTATTTTTCTACTTTTTTTATGTGCTTTCAAACTGCTAGGTTGGCAGAAGCTGGGACAAGTAATGGGAGCTCACTCCATGTTGAGGCACTAGGGATTCGAACCGCCGAACTGCCGACCTTTCTGATTGACAAGCTCAGTCTCTTAGCCACATGAAGCCCTATTTTCTATTTATCCTACTTTTGCATCTACCACTAAATAGGTCCCTACCTGTTTTGTGCAAATCTGTATGCACTGTCACCTTGTGTTTTGTGCTTGTTCTTTGTGGAGGAGGAGAATAAGTTGTCCTTTTCTAATATATTTGATCCTTGCAGGCCAATGAGATGTTGTTTTGTGGAAGGAAGCTGACAGCGCAAGAGGCTTGCAGCAGAGGACTCGTCTCACAAGTCTTTTGGCCCACCACATTTGGGCAAGAAGTGATGCTGAGGGTAAAAGAAATGGCGTCCTGCAGTGCAGTGGTAAGAAGAATATGAGATTTTATGGAGAACTTTGGAGAATGTGTTTGTTTGTTGGCCACCCATCTTACCTCAGGGTAATTCTTTGATGCTAACTGTATCCCACCCCATCTCTTTCAGAAACTCCTTTAGAAGGGACTCCCTCTCTTGCCTCTTACTTACTTTTTTATTAAATGCACAGGTCGTCCAATTCCATCCCAACTAGTGTAAAACCACGAGATAATCAAAAATGGATTCCAGAGGGATTCCAAAGCAAACAAGAACACCAACACCACAAGAAGAAACATTTCACAAGAAATCCCCGGCCTCTTTAAACGTGGGGGTGAAATTGTAGGTCTATTTCAGTGGTGGCTAACCTTTTTGGGCTCCTGTGCCAAAAATTGTGTGTGCGCTTGCACACTCACGCTTGCGTGCCAGCACCCAGAAGGCAATGCGCCTCCCCCATGCCCCCTATGCATGCACGCGCAATACCCACCCACCCACCGCCCCCTTACCTGCACTGTGCCTCACAGCTGATTTTCAGCGAGTTTGAGGCCTTTTTCGGCCTCCCAAAAGCTTCAGGAAGGTTTCTGCAGGCTTTGCAGGCCGAAAACTAGCCCTGTGTCATCACTTCCGGTATTTTCAGAAAAACTAGAAGTGATGAAATGGGGCTAATTTTCGGCCTGCAAAGCCTGTAGAAGCCTTCTTCAAGCCTTTGGGAGGCTGAAAAAGGCCTCAAACCCGCCGAAAATTAGCTGTGAGGCGCGCACATGCGCAGTGAGGTAAGTTTGCCTGCCGTTCGAGTGCCGGAACAAATGGCTCTGCGTGCCACCTGTGGCACGCATGCCATAGGTTCGCCATCACGGGTCTATTTTATACAGTCAATGTCCTGAAAAAATTAGGGCAGCGTTGTTCAACCTTGGCAGCTTTAAGATGTGTAGACCTCAACTCCCAAAACTGATGGCTGATGGTTGGCTGGGGAATTCTGGAAGCTGAAGTCCACATATCTTAAAGTTGTCAAGGTTGAAAAACACTGGATTGGGGGTCAAAATATATTAGGTATTACTGGTGTTTACCAGCAATTTTTCCATGAAAGGGAGTGGATGATTCTAGGCCTTTTGATGGCTTCTTTGATAGCTCCTGGAATGCTTCCAACCATAATTGCTGAAAATCTATGGCATAGTTAGCTCCATGAATAAATAAACATGTTTAAGATAAAAAATGCAGGCAGCTATAATGTTAGCCTTCAATAACTTTTATGTAGGTGACCTTCTTAATAAGGAAATGAATGGACATTTCTAGAAGTTCTCATATAAAAAGCTAGAAGGAGAAGCACACCAGAAAACCATGATCCTATCCAGAGTATGATATATATTTTCCCCATTGCTTACTGCTATGGTCTTCTTAGCCCCCAAAATTGTCCAAGATTGTCTTCAAAAAGGTTGTCCAAGGCAAAATATTAAACTCCTGTATTGGTGTGTTCAACCTTAAATTATTTTTTCACACATTAGGCAAGTTCTGACTTTTCAGTGGAGAGGCACCTTTGTAAGCTGATAGAGAAATATTTTTCCCTCCCTACCTTTGTATGAAAGATTGTAACCTGATTCTCTCTGCAAAGACAGAATAGCTTCCCTTTTCGCTTGAAAGACCAGCAGTAAAGCACCGGGGACTTTTAATTAAATGTATTATAGATTCTATCTCCTTCCAAAATGTTTGGAGGGGGGAAAAAGAGACAAAAGAAGCACATATTACAAAAGTATTGTGTGCGTGTCTTGGATGAGCCAATAAGGCTCTTGATCTGATGAAAACCCTGGACACATCCTGTACTCTCCTCCATCTTCATTTCAGCTTAGGTTTTTTATAATATGCAGGACTCAAGTCCTCTAGATCAGGGGTCCCCAACCACCGGGGATCAAGAAAGATCAAGAAAGTCATAAAAGCGACTTCCGGTTTGGGTCTCTTCAGCGACAGACCGAAATCAGCGATCATGCGTGGTTTCGATCTGTGCTCGCCGCTGGAGCCTTTGGATTTGGGGCTGAAGCCACCCCGTAGAGGTGGTGAAGAGGGGGAAGATTGTTAGCTGAGTGGAGGGGAGCCGCATCTCTCCCCCTTGGCTGGTCTAAACTCCCTTCCCTGAAGGCGGTTGCAGCAGTGGTCAGAAATGGCCACCTCAAAGAAGAACCCGACTGGATAAGATTGTGCAGGAGGAAGACAAAGAGGAAAGCAGGACAGACCGGGCTAAACAACAGAGAACATCTAAGCAAGGTACCCTGAATCTAAAAGTACCTAGAGGAATACTTCTGAAAGAAGATCTTTAAGTGGCGGAGAGAGAAAAGGAGGTTAAAAACCCTTTTTTTAACCTTTATATTGACAATTACGAATGGTACAGAAAGGAATTTATGTTAATCTATTTTGACACTAATAGGCAACCTTAAGCTGAAATCTAAGTGTCAAAAGGAGAATAAAGATTTTTTCTTGGTCATTTTAAAGCCCTAAAAAGGAATATAGTGGAGGCAAAAGGGTGGGACTTGGAATAATGGAAAAATGGAGTGCCACCTGGAAAAATAAAGAGGATTAACAGTGAAACTTTGAAAAGACTCCCGAGGATACATTGTAACTGAAATCTTATTGAAAGATACAGTAACCCACGGAAAGGAAAAGGAAAGGAAAGAAACAAGAAGGAACAGTCTGGGATCATTTGGTGATTTAAAAAAAAAAGGTTTTGGCATTGGTTTTTTCTTTTTCTGTTTTTACTTAAAGTCAATTGGGTAGTTGTTCAAAAGTGTTTAAAATGCACTCCTGGAGGAATTGAAGATGAATCTTAAAAAACAGAAAGAAGATGCAGAAAGGGGAGGAAGATCCTTTGGCTTCATATTTGAATTTTTTGAAATGGAGATCCTGAACTATGAAAAGCAAAAGGAAAAGCTTCAAGAGCAAGAAGAAGGGTGGGACAAAGAAGAAGTCATTTTCAATGATCAAATAATGGAAATTGTGGTAATAAGGGGGAAAGGGGGGAAAGGAGTTGAAAGTTTGAGATCAAAGGGAACAGCCAAAAAGAAAAATAGTCTGAAAAAGAAGTATAACAGCAAGGAGAAGCAGAAAAGAAAACTACAGAAGGGAAAATTAGAGAGAGAAGGGTATAAAAAAGGGATGAGAAAAAGGGGGAAAGATAGAAAGGGAAAGAACTCATGAGGGACAAAAACAGGAAATAAAGAAAAAGGGAAAACGTACTAGGATTAAAGGTATTTGTTTAGCTAGAAAACACAGAGACAATGGTTAAATTAAGTTAAAAGTGAGGATTCTGCAAAGGTACAAAAGATAGTGTTGTGACAGTAGAATACTGTAATGAGTTAGAAATGAAATAAGTAAATAATCTATGAGATAAAACTGTACTGTTATGTAATGGTATGTTTATTTATAATTAATGCAATAATAAAGAAGAGAGGGAAAAATTGCAATTGTTTCTAAAGATTGATAAAATATTGAAAAGAAATGTGAAAGATTTATAAGGAAATTTATACCAGTTATTAGAATGAATTTGAATAATTATTTTGCTTATTAATAGTAAATAATTTAGAAGATAAAACTGTATGACTATTCAATGGTATGCTTATTAACAGTTAAGTAACAATGAAGAAGGGAGGGAAACATTTCAATTGTTCTCAAAGATTGATAAATATTGAAAAGAAACATGAAAGATTTACAAGGTTCATACCAGTATTAGAATGATTTTGAATAACTATTTTGTTTACGTATGTATGTATGTGTGTGTGTGTGTGTGTGTGTGTATATATATATATATATATATATATATATATATATATATATATATATATATATATACTTATATATATCGGCTTATATATCATTGTAGTTCTTTTAAAGTTGTAGCAACGTTTCAGCAGAATCTCATCTGCCATCATCAGGCTTCATATATATATATAATGTATGTATGTATGTTATGTCTCACCTGTAACCACAAATGAGAGTCCAAATGTCCCACAGCAACAAACACGAACAAATGAATTTCAGACACCACAGAGTTAACTCCTCTCTGTAAACGTCGTTGGCAGCTCTCCCAGAAACTATCTTTGCACCAAGATAATGAGTCACTGGATGATTCAGAGCCAAAAGGGCAGAAGACTTCTTCCACGCTGCGAGGTAATTAACAAGTTGATCCGGACAAGGCTCCAGAGTTAACACGCCTCCTTATATTTCCTGAAGGGGTGTGTCAGTCTCTTAATCAATCTCTGATTCAACGTCTCCTTCCAGTTTGTGTTTGACATTTCTGCTTACGTCTGTTTCTTGCATCAAACCAAGATTCTTCACTTTGATCTTCATCTAAGGTCTCTGGCATGTTCTCCTGATTCTCTGCTGACACAGGTGTAATTAACGAGGAAGGTATGGGAGATGATGAGGACTCCGAAACCTCCAGCAAAGCAGGTTCAAACCCCAATGCCCTATCTTCCTCCTCCTCCTGACTCCCATTTGTGTCACTTAACAAGGCAGGCTCAAACCTTAATGCCAGGTCTTCCTCATCACTCGAGCCTATGTCTTCTGACAGAGCAGGCTCGATCCTCTGAGTCACAACATGTGTGTGTGTGTGTGTGTGTGTGTGTGTGTTAAGTTTTTGCGGGTACTTACACGTATGGTATTTTCCCATGTCATTATAGTTGTGCTTTTAAAGTTGTAGCAACGTTTCAGCAGAATCTCATCTGCCATCATCAGGCTTCTGGCACAGCAGTAGGCTAGCCCCAAATTTAAAACTGAAACGGCTGTGAAAGTCTGACTGACAGACGAACACAATACAGAAGCCTGATGATGGCAGATGAGATTCTGCCGAAACGTTGCTACAACTTTAAAAGCACAACTGTAATGACGTGGGAAAATACCCGAACAAAGCTGAATACCATATATATATTTGTTTTCTGAGGTTCTCGCGGGTATTTGTATGTGGATCTTTGGTTATTCGGGTTTTCTCCCACATAAGATTGGAAGTATCTAGGCAACGTTTCGATGAAGTCTCATTCATCATCTTCAGGCTTGTGTCTTCTGCTCTGTGCTTCTCAGAGAAGTGGCATTCGGCTTTGTTCGGGTATTTTCCCATGTCATTGTAGTTGTTCTTTTAAAGTTGTAGCAACGTTTCAGCAGAATCTCATCTGCCATCATCAGGCTTCTGTATAGTGTTCGTATAGTGTATAGTGTTCTGTATAGTGTTCTGTATAGTGTTCGAACAAAATACCCGAACAAAGCCAAATGCCATACATGTAAGTACCCGCGAAAACTTAAGAATATATATATATATATATATATATATAGTTTTTGCTGTGTTTTTAGAATTTTTCTTTTTACATTTTCAAGGGGAAGTACCAAGCAGAGTCTGAATGATGAGATCTACATGATATAAAATAGATATTAGAAATTTGAATGTTACAATTTTAGAATGCACAAATTCAATGTTTATTGAGATTTCATATAATAACAATAAGATTTAAAGGTGTTGCACTTCGATTTGCAATCATAGGGGGAATTTTGCTTCTTAAGAATGTTGGAAGAGAACATATGAAATTGTAAACAAGACAGATGAAAGTATAAGTACAATGAATAAAAAGATATAGAAATTTAGGTAAAAGAAATACAATTGAATAAGAAGAAAATGAGATAACCATAAAAGAAAATTAAGAGAAGTAAAGGGAGAAGTAGTGAGAAGTTGGAAAAAGAGTAATAAGATGTGAAGTTGAATACATAAGATGAATATGCATATGAAATTGTGTCTGTATGGAAATGTTATAACCCGGAACAATGCTGTACTCAAATAAGATGTTTTATTTGTTTTGTTAAAACTCAATAAAACTTTATTAAAAAGAAAAAAAGAAAGTCATAAAAGCAATAGAGAAAAATTGCCAGTGAAGTTAAGAATGAATGCTTCCTGCTTATCAAAACCTTTTTTTAAAATGTTATTTAGATCCTTTTGTTCTACTATGATAATAACACAAACCCGCTTTCAATTGTTAAATTAAGACCCAGCAGAACTAAAAACAAAGAATCTATTGGAATAGTAAAAACAAGAAGAATATAAAACAGTTACAAGGCATGGAGAGTGACACTTCCAACAAAAATGTAATTTATGGAAGGCTAGAAAAAGTGAGCACTGTATGAACTCAAGATTTCCTACTTTTCACTTCATTTTTGTGAACTATTTTATTACTCTATAATATAAAGCCGCCCAGAGTCACCTAGTTAAATTGGGTGACTATAGAAATTGAATGAATGAATGAATGAATGAAAGAATGAATGAATGAATGAATGAATGAATCTCAAAGGAAAGGAGCGTTCATGGGAAGATCAAAAAAGTCAAGATGGTGGCCAAAGAAGATCTCTAATGAAGCCAAGAGAGCCCAACAGGTCTCTTCACTCTAAACTCTTCTTTCTCTAGAAGACATTTATTCATTCATTCATTCATTCATTGAATTTATTTGCCGCCCATCTCATAGCAAATGACTTTGGGTGGCTTGGATGACAGGGCTATGCACCTAACAGAATTAACATATTAATTAATAATTAATAAGTTAATGGGAATGTAATTGGTTTCTCTTAGGTTTTAGAAGAATCGAAATGCCTGGTTCGGAGTTTTCTAAAATCTGGCCTTGAAGATGTAAATGAGAAAGAATGTCAGATGTTAAAGCAGCTCTGGAGCTCTTCCAAAGGACTAGATTCATTGTTCAGCTATCTCCAAGACAAGATCTATGAAGTTTGACATTGCTGAAGGAAAAAAAAGGGGGGTAGGGGAGGAGAATGTTCTGGGATCAAAGAGATTTCAGATGTCTCCGGGTTTGAGAAGAATGATATGAAAGCCAAAACCAAGATCCAGCAAATCCTCCTGGAGGCATATCTAACATCTCTGAGGTTGCATCAGTTTCCTTGTTGTGTTCAACAATTCTTCCTAGCAGGATTGATTTTTCTTTGTGGAAGGAAAAGCAGATGCCTTTGGCAAGAGTTGCATTTGAACACCCATGTGGCTGGAGAGAAACATACATTCCATGTGCCAGAAGCGCTAGACACACCACAAATCTTACTTCTTTGGTCTTCTTTTTTATTATTATTATTATTAATTAATTAACTTATTCCCATTTGCTATACGCAGTTTGTCACGGCATCAGTCCTTATGACTCTGTTTAGAATTCAGCTGTTTATCTGGCCTGCTTTAAGAAGATGTCCATATTTCGGGTTTGTTCCACCATTAACAATCGAAGACGTGGTATGTGAGGGATATCATTTATAATGGCTGATGGATAAAAAATAATAATGTTGCAAAAAAAAAGAGGAAGAAGAACTTTCAAAATATCCTACCTGGATTGGATTGCTTTCCCCTTTTGGTTCAATTTATTTAATTAATTTATTTGTGTTTGTTTGTCTCTGTGATATGGATATGAATATGTGTGTGGGGGGAGTGTGTGTTTGTGTATGTGTATGTATGTATATGTATATGTGTGTGTATGTATGTATATATATGTATGTATGTATACACACACACACACATATATATGTGTGTGTGTGTGTGCCTCTTTATTAATTATCATTGTACTTACCTACCAGATAGGTTTTGCACATGTGAACGATCTCCCTGATTGTCTTTAAAAAGATTGTACTATGTCAGCAAAGACAAAAGGTAGTGAATCAGATAATGCCATGGGCTGTTGTGGCATTTTTAAAAAAATAACTCCATCTGTGATTCATATTCAGAAATTGTCCTCCAAGATGGGCACTGTATTTGAATCGTCCTTGAAGAAGAACGGTGTAATGCTGAAACTGAGTGTAACACAACTCCTCTCGAGAACTTGAGGAATAAGGCAGAGTGTACCTTCTTTTTTTTAAAAAAATATAAGAAATGTTTACTATTTTTTTCTAATCAGTCGAAAAGTAATAACCATATTGCATCATCCTAGAGAAGCAACAAAGAATGAAGAATTCCTGCTGGCTTAAGAGGCTACCTCCCTGATAAGTGGTATAAAATTCTTAAGAATGCCTTTGGAAATGCTGCTATTAGAGGTTCTGGAATTCCTTTTATTGTCCATCTCTCTCCTTTCCATTAGACAAATTGCAGAAAGGCAGAGCTTTCCTTTGGCTCATTCTATGCTCCTTCGCTCTTAGGATCTGGCCCCAATACTTCCTGGAAGCACTGCAAAGATTCTTCTGTAATTGCATCGATTTAACACCTTTACACTGTCTGCGAAATCCCTTGAGAAGCAATGAAAGGACTGTTTTCTTTTTAAGTCAACAAGGCCCAATCAAGGTGCATTAAAAGGAGAACATTGACATGAATGGGCTGTTTTATGAGATGACCTTTCATTTTCCAGCTACAAAAAATTGCAGGGGGAAAAAAAGGAAACAGAGTGTTAAATATCTCTAGGCTTAAGTCCATTTCATGAATTCTGACTTCCACGAGTTTTCTAAACGTTTTGGTTGTTTTTCATTTTTTTTCTACTTGTTTTTTTGTCTGTCATGGTTTCCGTTTAAGTTCTAAATTCTTATTAGGTGTTAGAGCTTCCAAATGGGGTATTGAATTCAAGGGAAGAGAATATTTGTAGCTCAGGATTGAACTGTGGAGTCCTTGGTGCTCTCTGAGCTTGGTTTTGTAGATTCTGTCAATTTTGTAGATTCATTACCCAACCAAGTTTCTCAATGCTGTTGATGTGATATTGAATTCCTGGAGATGGGAGATGACTTCCTTTTTTAAAAAAAATGCATTTATTTAGTAAACATTCCTCTTGGCAGGAAATCTCTGTAAAGTTCTTACAAATCAGTGCACACTCTGGCTTCAAACCATGTTCAGAATGCATTGAACTTATAAACCAGGGTTTTCAGGGAGGGGGAAATAGAGAATGCTTCTTTTATTCTTTGCTATGGATGGCAAAGAATCTCAACTAATTTATAAATCTTTTGCTTCTGGAGTCCAGCTGTTCTGGACTCAGGGATAAAATCCTAGAGGTATATTATACCAAGCAAATGAAAACCATGGGAAAATATATATATATTTGGGAGCGCATTCACTTATTGAAATATTTTTCAAAATGTGGTCCAGTCCCTCTTCCAGGAATGAATTTAATGAACTAGCAGGAAAATGTTCCCACACTGAAACTTCCTTTGAATGGGAAGAATTCTTGGGATCAAAAACATCTGGATTTCCAAGTAGATCTGATTTTGAAATGTTAATTTTTTTTCACAGCTTCTTCTACATATTCTTATTTTTACATTTCAGTAGCTGAAACAGGACAAATATAATTCCTTCATTTTAAAAAATGAAATTCTAAATCTTACTTTTGAAAAAAAAACAACCAACCATATAATTATTCTAATTTCAGGGTTTTTTTTTAACAACTTTATGGTCAGTAATTATTTTTTTAAAAAGCTTCCTCATCTGGTTTTATCTTTCCAGCATCACTTGAGTATTTAGCTATAAGGTGTGCTGTATATACTGGGTTGAATATCTTGATTAATATCCACAGTATTTAATAAAATGCAAAATTTGCTGTTAAATATGTCATATGATTTCATGTAAATGGTTTTGTACAAATCTTTAAAAGATTCCCCAGTTTTTGCATTTGTAGATATGGAAAAGTAAGCAATTCAATTTTTTTCTGTTTGTCTTGCATGTGTGTGCGTATGTATGTATGTATGAGTGTGTGTGTGTATGTATGTATGTATGTATATACGTACACATATATATTGCTGTATATAAAATGTGTATTAGTTGGGTGCCCTTCTGTTTCAATGAATAAGCTTGCTGATTTTAATACAGTATATATTTTCAAATATACATATATATAAATATATAAACTTTTTATATTTCTGTGGTAGATTAGGGTAAGCGTTCTAGGCAATCTTTTTACACAATGATTTAACTCTTCTTTTAATTCTCTAGTATTCTGGGATTGATGCCAATTGTTTTTTCACTTACAATAACACACTGTTTTACTGTTAGTAATATATGCAGGCAGGTTTTTTGGTTTCCTCCCTTCCTTTTTTCCAGCCTTGAAATAAATGAATTTGTAGATTTGCTGCATTTGTGAATAAGCCTTACCACTAGTTTGAAACAAAGATTGTGAACTTCATAAGGAAAATGAAGAGTCAACTCTCTGGGGTGGCAGAATAGCAAGGACTATAGCATCTTTTTATAATCTGCATATTCCAGGAGTTGTAGGCGCAACATATCTGGAGGACACAGGGTTGCAGACGGTGGCGTTGGAACATCTGATCCTGCCTTGCAAACGTGAAGCAAATGGGGACAATTCCTACTGAAACTTTCCCAACCCCAAAACTCTTTCCAGGCATAATTTCTCCGCACTTCAAGTTCTGACCAACCTGTAGAAGGCTTGAAGAGTGGTGGTTTCAGGGAAGGAAACTATGTTCAATGGATTTCACCCCCATTCTTTTGATGAACTTTTAAAGAAAACCCCTTGCCTCCAACAACTGCATTCCAACAGTTGACAAAGGTAGAATGCAGGGCCATAATGTTTTTCTAGTGAAATGGAGAATACGGGTTGTTCTGGTTTTATGTATGTGTGTTCGTTTCAGACATAGCTAGGCTCTTTAGCATGGGCTTTGTTCTGTAGTCAGGGATGGAAGCCTCTAGCCCATGGGTCTAATCTGACCAACTCTAATCTAAGCAACCTTAATCACACTCAGGTTCTTTGGGTGGCTCAATCTATATAAGTCAAACGTGGTTGAAGCCAACTCTGTTTGGAAGACCCTAAAGTTTACATAAAGATGTAGAGACAATCTGAATTATGCATTGAAATGCTCCACAACGTGGATGGATGTATCTCTATTTACCCTGTTAGCAGTATGTTTTGAAGCCGTTCTTAATATCTTTGTCACTACTTCAGGTATACACAAGGAAAATCCTTCATGTGATTCCACTCGCATTTTCAGACAGGATTTTGGCTTCTAGACAATAATATATATTGCATGTAAATATCAAGCTTCCATTAAAAATAATAAGGACCAAAGAATTCCATTTTTCCAGTCATGCCTTTGGTTGTCACGTCCCCTTCAACTTGCATTTTGTATCATCTTTAATTCATTTTAGGGAAAAGAAAAGGGGCAAGGTAGCCAGAGTAAGTGTATCTGCTGGGGGAAAAAAAAGAGGAAAATGAAAAATAGATATAAGTAAGGAGGTATCTATTGGTAAGGCTTATTACCAAACTAAATAAAGATAACGCAGGTAACCAAAAAAAAAAAGAGAGAGAGAGAAAAGAATTAAAGTATAGATTTTTTCAGATACAGCCCATAAGTTATTTTGTTGTCTAAATGTCATGTTTCCAATATTTGTGAAGACTGCACAGTATGACCAATATGAGGGTATGGGGCACCCCTTAACCACAGTGTTGTAAATATTTCAGAAATTAGTTCAGTACCGAGGGATGCATATCTTCTGATATATCTGATATCGTGACTGTGTAGATCAAATTGTACACAAATTATTTGTCCATGGTCCTGTAAACTAGTGTATGAACACATTTTTCTGGGTGCCTTAGAAGTTGTATTTTTCATGTGTGTTAATATGCAGTATTTATACATTGTGAGAAGCTGCTTTGAATAAAAACATTGAAACTTCCCTTTGGTGGACCGATGAGGCTGTGGCAATCTGTGTCAAGGTGGGGCGATGTTTTTGGCATGCTATTACATTAGAATGTTTCCAGAACTGTTATCAGATAGCTTGGATGATGAGGATGATGATGATGAGGAGGATGATGATGAGGAGGATGGCCATTCAGTTATGTCTTACTCTTGGCGATTCTATGGGCTAAGTATCTCCATATCTTCCCATCTTGCATTACTTCACTGAGTTGTCCCATGCTTTGGTGTCAGCTTTGATGGTATCCAGCCACCATGTTCTTTGACGGCCTGGTTTCCCTTTACCGCTAACTCTTCCAAACAAAATTGCTTTCTCCAGTGAATCCCCCTGCATGACATGGCCAAAATAACTGAGGTGTAGTTTTGTGATTTTTTTTCCCTTCCATAACACCTGCCTGGTGTTATGCGCTCCAGTCCTCATTTGTTAGTCAACCTTTGCTGTCCAAGGAAATAGTTGGATTAGAAGTGGGTAATATGTTTAGACCAAGTTGCCTTGGACCTCAACTCCCAGAATTCCTAACCAGCATAGTCAAAAGAATGACTTTGGTCATGCTAACTGGGTTTTCAAGGAGCTGAAGTCCAGCCTACCTTGAACATCAGTTGAGGGAAGACTGCTCTAGAATCTTATTATATTTGTATCAGCCTTTACGAACCAATGCCATATAGGTGAAGACTCCTTTTATTGTAATAGCTATAGTAACAGACATCAATGGCGAGGAGCGAGCAAGGGTGAATGCAGCCTGGATGCATTGGCGAGAACTCACGGGTGTGTTATGTGACAGATGAATGCCAACTGGTCTTAAATCGGAGATTTACAAAGCAACCATCCGCCCTGTTGCACTGTATGGCACTGAATGCTGGGCAACAACAACAGGGACTGAAACCTATCTCCATGCCATGAAAAACCTATCTCCGTTGGATATCAGGCATCTTCTTGACCACATCACAAATGACACCATTCAACAACATTTTTGTGTGGCACCAATTATAGAGAAGATGAGAGAAGGCCGATTCTGCTGGTATGGACATGTCCAGAGAGCAGCACCTTCCACCATGGCCAAGACTACCTACCAACTAGAAGTCAATGGCTGGCAACCTCATGGGTGTCCAAAACAGAGATGGCAAGACACCATCAACAAATATATGCAAGTCGTGGGCCTGTACCCTGAAGATGCAGCTGACCATGCAAAGGGGCATTCAGTGATCCAAAAAGCAAACCCTACACCTGAGGGAATACGCTAGGATGAAGAAGAAGATAGTAACAGATCTTGCCATCTGCATGTGCTTCCCCTCTTTCCTCTTTATGTTTATGTGAACAAGGAAGGGACTTGTCTGAGATGCTTCCTCAATTTATTTTCTTGACTCTGGCTTAAGCCCTTCTTATCTGACCATTGCTTTGGACTTTTCCGTCTGTCTTTCAAGGCCTTTTCTGTGGAGCTCTCACCTCACAATCAGGAGGCTGTGAGTTCAATCCTAGGTAGAGACTAATATTTGGAATAGACTCTCCTGCTTGAGCAGGGGATTGGACTAGATGACCTCCAAGGTCCCTTCCAACTCTGTTATTCTATGTCTATGCCTCTACAATTAGGAGGACAAAGGAACTGTAACAGGTAGATCCCATCCAGAGGTGGTATTCAGCAGGTTCTGACCAGTTCTGGAGAACTGGTAGCGGAAATTTTGAGTAGATCAAAGAACCAGCAAATACTGCCTCTGACTGGCCCCGCCCCCATCTATTCTCTGCCTCCTGAGTCCCAGCTGATTGGCTGGGTCTTCTTTGGTTGCCCTGCACAGGAGAACGGAGCTGGACAGCAGGTTAGTGGGGTGGGGAGGGAATGGGATTTTGCAGTATCCTTTCCCTGCCATGCCCACCAAGCCACACCCACAGAACCAGTAGTAAAAAAAAATGAACCCCACCACTGATCCCATCCCATATGTGGCCACCACACTTTCTTCATTTAAATTCCTCAAAAAAGAAAAACAAATGCATATACTATATTCAGGTAGTCCACAACCTATGACCAATCGAGCCCCAAATTTCTGTTGTTAAGCGAGATTGTTGTGAAATTTGTTAAGTGAAATTTGCCACATTTTACAACCTACCTTGCCAGAGTTGTTAAGTGAATCGCTGCAGTTGTTAGGTTAGGAACACGGTTGTAAAGCGAATCTAGCTTCCCCGTGGACTTTGCTTGTCCGATCACATGACCCCGGGACACGGCAACTGTCATCAATATGAGTCAGTTGCCAAGCGCCTGAATTTTGATCACGTGACCAAAGGGACACTACAACGGTCTTAAGTGTGGAAAACAGCCATAAATCACTTTTTTCAATGCTGTTGCAAATTCAAATGGTCCCTAAATGAACTGTTGTAGATCGAGGACTACCATTAGTGGTTTGATAGAACATGGTGAAGTAGCTTCACAGCATAAGTTTGGCAAACTGACAATGTGGATTTTTTTTTCTTCAAACAGCTGAGAAATTCAAGCAAGCCAAGGTGCAAAAGAATCAGTTAGATATAGGACATAGGGGACTGGAGACTAAAACATGAAGAATGGTTACAGGAACTGGGCATGGCTAGTCTAGTGAAGAAAAGGACCAGGGGAGACAGGATAGCAGTCTTCCAATATTGAGGGGCTGCCACAGAGAGGAGGAAGGGGTCAAGCTATTTTCTAAAGCACCCAAAGGCCAGACAAGGAATGATGGATGGAAACTGAACAAGGAGAGATTTAACCTGGAAATAAGGAGAAACTTTCTGACAGTGAGAACAATCAACCCATGGAACAGAAGTTGTTCTCGGAGGTTGTGGGAGCACCATCACTTGAGACTTTCAAGAAGAGATTGGACTGCCATCTGTCAGAAATGGTATAGGGCTTCCTGCTTGGGCAGGGGGGTTGGACTAGATACCTATAAGGTCCCTTCCAACTCTGATTATCTGTTAGCTGTTATTAACAGGGATGGTAGGCACGATGGCGCACTTATGCATGCCCCTTACTGACCATTCCTAAGAGGTCCGTAAGGGGCGTGCATAAGTGCACCATCGTGCCTACCGTCCCTGTGCTATTGTCCCCATTTATTTTATACCTATTTATACCTATTTATACCTATTTATACCTATTTCCTGTATTCTTACTCAAGTTGATACTTATACCTATTATCTTGTAAGCAATTGACAAATCAAATAAATAAAATAAATAAATATTCTGCCCTTTCTTCTTCCTGCTTAATTATTCCCAACTCTGGATAACAATAACAAAAATGAAAAAACAAAAATCAGGTTGTTGTTTTTTTAAATTCTCTTTGCATAGGTGGGAGAAGTTAGACATCTCCTATATTTTGGCAGATGTTTCACATTTCCTGAAATGATGCTGTATTTTACCTCAGCATGTAAAGATATCACAGAATTGCATGCAAGTGGTGTCTTTTGTTTAAAAAGAAAGAGTGTGAAATATGCCAAAATGTAAATACGCCAAAATTGAGCTGTTTAAACAGTACATTCATGGCTTGCCATATTCCAAACATACCAAAGTAAACTTTTTTCCTCAGCCCTTCCTTTAGTGTCATCTATCATACAAAAAGCAAAAGTTAAATTTACTTGAAAGCCATTATAAATTGCTTTACTTATTCAATAATTCAGCTAACAATTGGTTGCTTCAAGGGCAGTAAAACCAGTGAGGTCTGCTAGATAATCTGGATCCTGTCAACTAAATGTCAACTTGCAGGAAGTGTATCTTCTCATTGATAATTCCTGCCCTCCAGAATGACATCCTCAAGATCTACATTATTCCTACCTTACTGATTATTTTTGTCAACTGTTAAAAACTAGCTTTTTCTCACAGGCCTTGGGACATGCTAGTTAGCCAAGTTCCTGTCTTTTTTTTCTTTTTCTTTTCTGTTTTCTGGATTATTTGTGTGATGGGGTTGGTCTTCTGGTCTTTTGAGGTAGTTTTGTTCAGAGTTATTGCAGCATAAATTCAGTGCCAGAAAAGTTAAACACAGATGGCGAGAAGAGAAGAGAAGAGAAGGGAAGGGGAGAGGAGAGGAGAGGAGAGGAGAGGAGAGGAGAAGAGAAGAGAAGAGAAGAGAAGAGAAGAGAAGAGAAGAGAAGAGAAGAGAAGAGAAGAGAAGAGAATACTTTACTGGCTGAGGCTTCATTTAACTTCTTTATAAACATATAAAGTAAATTTTACAATACCGGTTTTAGATTTCTCCAACATAAAGCAAATTCAAACAGAAGCAGACATGTTACAGGTTCACAGCAGAACAGCAACCCAGGAGCTCAGAAAGGGACATCAGTTTCACTTAAGTTCAATAGGCAAGCAAGATACACAGCAGAGGAGAGAAGCAGTTTCATTTTCAATAGACAGACTCAGAGCTCAGCCACGCCTAGGCTACTTCTAGTTTCAGTTTCCAAACAATCCTCATTGGCTGACTTAGTTGCTATGCCTATTCATTGGCTGACCTTGTTACCATGCTCTATTTCACTTTATGAATATACTCTGACACTTTTAATTGTGTATCACTCAAGAGTTTTAGCTGCCTCAATATTGAATTAAATAAATCAATGTGCTTGGCATAAGGGAAAGGATCATCCATGACCTCGGGCCATTGCAACCGTCTTAAATACATGCCAGTTGCCAAGCGTCCAAATTTTTATCACGTGACCATGGGGATGCTACAATGGTTGTAAATATAAAAAATGGTCATAAGTCGTTTTTTTAAGTGCTGTTGTAACTTCAAATAGTCACTAAAAAATCGATTGTTGACTCAACCTTCCACCTTTCCAAGGTTGGTAAAAAACGAAGACCCAGATTGTTGTGGGCCAATATGCTGACTCTGTAAACCAATTAACAGAACAGAATAATAGAGTTGGAAGGGACCTTGGAGGTCTTCTAGTCCAACCCCCTGCTCAGGCAGAATACCCTGTACTATTTCAGAGAAATGATTGTCCAATCTCTTCTTAAAAACTTCTGGCGTTGGAGCGTTCACAACTTCTGGAGGGAAGTCGTTCAATTGTTCAATTGTTCTGTCAGGACATATCTCCTTAGTTCTAGGTTGCTTCTCTCCTTGATTAGTTTCCATCCATTGCTTCTAGGCCTACTCTCAGGTGCTTTGGAGAATAGCTTGACTTAGGGCTGTAAAGCCCTGAGAAGTGGTATATAAGTCTAAGTGCTATTGCTATCTTGGATTTTTTTAAAAAATTATTCTGTGTACAGACTTCACAAGATCTCACCCTGATGTACCTTCCCGACCACAGTTCACACATACACACAGGCTGAACAGATGATGCTGGCAGCAGGATTCCCATCATTAGGTTACATAAATCAAAAGATCTGTCCCAGAAGTCACTGGAAAGCCACGATTCCACGAAGCCTCAACATTTTCTTTGGCAGACGGATTTTTTTCCAAGATATCCATAATTAGACTGCAAAAATCCTCTTCAAATTAGGTTATACAATTGCTGTAGGTATTTCTATTTTTAGCCAAGGCCAACAGGGTGTTTAGAGGTCCTGTGCCCTAAAATATGCGTGTTCGCTGAGTTTGTTGTTGAGCTTTCCCCAATTCCAGCTTTAAATGTGATAGACCAGGATCCCCAACCTGCCGCCCGGTTCCGGCGCGCTGGCCCGGTTCGCCAGCTGGGCGCCTCTTTTGAGTCCTCCTGTGCCAGGTTTTTCACTGGAAAGCCATTCGGCCCCCTGGTGGCTTTTTCGTGGAAATGGCACCGGAAAGCTCCCTGCTCATTCTACAATGCTTTTCCAAAAAGATGGCCAAGGCCAACAGGGTGACTTTTTAAGAGGTCCTTGTGTCCCTAAAATATTGCAGTGTTCAGCTGAGTTTGTTGTCTAGGGCAGCTTTCCCAAATTCACAGCTTCAAATGTGATAGACCACAACATCCACAATTCCCAGTTTCCATAATCCAACACAGCTGGAGGTTCTCAGCTTCAGGCGAGGCTGATCTAGGATAACTTCATTTGCTGCAATGTGGGAAAAATACAGGATGACCTTATGTCTCCTCCCATTAATCCTCAAATTTCAGAGGATGGCTGTTTCAATTGATTTCCAAGCACCAAAGATAATTGATTAGTTTCCCCAAACTGGGAAAATGGAATGCCGTATACAAATACTACCATTGGTTCCTTTGGCTCTTCCATGAAAAGATCAAATTTTAGGAGGAAATGAACCCAGTGTCAATGCTCAGAATACAGATATTTCAATCCACTTGCTTTGTAGAACATATGAGAAAAAGACCAACATTGGACTCTCTCCTAACAAGGCCCCATCAGATTTTAGAGGGCTTAAACCAGGCGTTGGCAACTCCTAGCTTTTCGGATAAATGCAATCTTCAGCCTATTCAAAAGCCCTCTACAAGCTTAGATTACTGGGAAGATTTGCCTCTCTTTCCTCGGCAGACCAGTACGTGGAAGATAGAGATAAGGATATTGAACAAAAGAAAACAAGAAATGAGATAGCAGAATGAAAAGAGAAAAGTCATAAAAACTTCCTAATGTGGTGCTACAGTTGTGGTCCACCAGCGGCCAGTGGAGCTGGCAACAGAGATGGACAGTGAGGAGGTTGGGGAGGAACACGGGCCAGTCCTGGAGGCTGAGGAAGGCTCGGACGAGGGCTCTGCATCAGAGGCAGAGATGGGGCCAGGGCAGACTGGCAGTTATCAGCTGCCTTTGGAGCCGGACAGCAGTGAGGCGGGGGAGCAGCTGGAGCCGGTTCCCAGCCTGCGCATGTGCAGAGCTGCCAAAAGAAAAGAACAATTACGAATTAAGGGACGATGTGGGAGTAAAGCCACAGGTGAACAGTGAATGGCCCCTCCCATAGGGATTTAAAAAGGAGCAAAGTGGGAGGGGGCTTCTGCAGGAAACCGTTCGTTCGTTCATTGCAGCAGTGTGAAGATCTGTCTGTGCATCTCAGAGGCTCTGTGCCGAGTCCTTCCTTGTCAGCACTGCGTTTGGAAATACTTACTTGGCAGCTCTCCAAGCTAGATAAGGTCTGTGCTCCTAATTGCACCCTTGAAAGACTGTTTGCCAGGCCTTTGGCTGAAGGTGAATGCAAGAAATTCACATTCGTTTAATAAAAGGGGTTTTGCTAGGACAAAGAGTCTGCTTAGTGCTTTTTGGGGAAGCCTAGGTCAGAACAGCTTCCCATAACTTGCTTTTATTTACAGGTATTTGCATGTAGTCCTCAAAGTTAGCAGAGACTGGTACAATACTATAGAAGAAATATAAGGTTGACAGTTTCTAGACAGTGATCTTACTGAGCAAGTGACCAGGGAGATATAGGACTGGTGGCAAAGTTCAACATGGGAGCTTGGAGGAACTTTAACAAATCTCAGAGGTTTGTATACATCTATCACTGAACTGGAAACCAAGCCTTACAGATGCCCCCAAAGTGCTTTTTCAAGAGGCAACTGGACTCTCTTTGTTTTTCCTTGAAAACATTTTACTTCTCATCTAAGAAGCTTCTTCAGTTCTAAACTAAAAATGCTTCTTGGATGAGAAGCAAAACATCTTCAAGGAAAACAAAGAAAGTCCAGTTGCCCCTTGAGTGGGGGAAGAAAGCACCTGGGGACAACCATGACCTGGATGACTGAGAATGTCCATAGACATTAAACCTTACGGAACAAGTTTGAAGTTTAGTCTTGAGAAAAGATGACTAAAGTAGGTATGATAGCATATTTGAAAGAATGGAAAGATCCTTCAAACCTGAAGAAACTTCTTGGATAAGAAGCGAAACATCTTCAAAGAAAAACCAAAAAGTCCAGTTGCCTCTTGAAAAAGCACCGTGGGACCACTATAACCTGGATGGCTGAGAATCTTTATTGACCTGAAAGGTTATCACTCAGAAAAAAAAGTCCAGACCTGTTTTCCATACTGTAGGACAGCGGTCCCCAACCCGCCGTCCACGGAACAAGCCTTACCGGGCCGCTGGTTGCTGTAGGCGCCGCCATCTTTTTAAAAAGTGTAAATTCTGGCGAGCTTTTCGTAGAAAGCTCACCAGAAGCACTTTTCATCAAAAAAGATGGCGGCGCTTAGCGCTCGGTGCAGCTTTCTGGGGTAAGCCATTTCTACCGAAAAAGCTCACCCAAGCACTAGGCGCCCGCCATCTTTTTGTGAAAAAAAAAAAATTAGCACCGTTAGGTCACCAGAAGCACTTTTTCGTCAAAAAGATGGCGGCGCCCAGTTAGATGCCCGGTAGTGCCGGACGCGGCACCCAGCTGATGCCGGTACCGGGCCGCGGCGTCCCGAAAGGTTGGGGATCACTGCTGTAGGATACAGAATAGTGGACTCAAATAATGGGTAGGCAGAACCACCAAAATATCTGACAGTAAAACCAGTTCAATAATAGAATCGATGATCTCAGGATTTCCCCAGTACTGGATGTCTTCAAGTAAAAGACAGGTAGCCATATATTAGCTAACTTTAATGGTCTTGATGGCCTCAATACCTCTTTCAAAACTCTAATTTTATGGTTCAATTAACTAGATAAAATTTAATGTCATTAGCCTTCAAGGCACAGTGGCTCAGTGGCTAAGACGCTGAGCTTGTCAATCAGAAATTTCGGTAGTTCGGCAGTTCGAATCCCTAGCGCCGCATAACAGAGTGAGCTCCCGTTACTTGTCCCAGCTTCTGCCAACCTAGCAGATCGAAAGCATGTAAAAATGCAAGTAGAAAAATAGGGACCACTTTGGTGGGAAGGTAACAGCGTTCCGTGCACCTTCGGTGTTTAGTCATGCTGGCCACATGACCACAGAGACGTCTTCAGACAGTGCTGGCTCTTCGGCTATGTAACGGAGATGAGCACCGCCCCCTAGAGCCAGAAACAACTGGCACATATGTGCGAGTAAAAGAACCTTTATCGTTACCTTTACCTTCTAATTTTGTACACCATGCAAAGTTCACCAAAGCACAATGGGCAGCCCATATATTTAAGCAAATAAATACAAATAAATGTACAGTGTATTTTGCTTGGGTGTGTTGCATGAATGCAGACAACATGGTTTGCGGGACGTGTTTATGTGCCTATTTATCTGAGTCCTCAGAAGCTTGAGCCTCTGTACACTGTTTCAAAGAACAATCGTCTTGGAGAAATGCTCCAATTATAAACCAACCAGGTTTTCTCTGGAGCTCTGCCCCTCCCTAATTAGATCAAGCTAAAACCCAAGCGACAAGAAGTGTAAGTGAACCCCAGTAGACTTTCTCCTTTTTATGAATTTAATAGGCAGGGGAGTAAGGAAGAGGAGACCTCGGTTCCTTATTAAGTCAACAAGGATATCCCAAGTTCTCTTCGGAAGAGCATGTAATAATTGTTTTTCCTGGCAATCAGCAATAGATGGTCGATGTTAAGAATTTTGGAGGAGAAAATAAAGTGAAGATTGTAATAATATATCATGGTAGAAGATAATAGAGATAATTTGGGTGCATAATATAATAGAAGCAGAGATTAGTGTTAAATAAGGAAAGAAGATTAACAACATACATATCTACAGCAATAGAATAAACAATGTAAGAAACTGCATTATTGTATTATTGAACTGTACAAGAATATAGTATGAAGTACATACAGTGAGAAATGTAATAGCGCAATATGGTAGAAATAAGTAAATAATAGTGACAAACTGGATGTATAACATGATGGAGGGAGTATATTGTATGATAGACTTAATTAGGATGTATAACATGATGGAAAAAAAGAGAGATGATGTAACCAGTACATAAAGACATATAACGGTTATGTATATTAAGGAAAAATGTACAATAAAACTTATCTAAAAAAAAGAATTTTTGGGAAAAAATAGAAGGCAGAGGATGAATGCTAGAATGTCTCTAGATCCTGTGTTCCTCATCTGTTCTCTTTTAGCGATTACATGGAGTGACAATTGGAGCACGGTCCCTTTTAACTATTGGAGCAAACTTTCTCTTTGGCGTGTTCTTCTGCCCAGAAAATAGGTCTGCCTTCAATCTACTCAATAAGCTTCCAGGTTGAAGTTTAAGGAAGAGTGAGCAACTTCAGTCTGAACAAGAATTTGTCAATAAACAATTGAAACAGGGCCATACACCTGTTTCCTTTCAATTTATATCTTCAGAACAGGAGGTAGATTAAGATACTTTAATGGCGAGATAAGAATCTCAATGGGTCTTCCCAATACTAACCACATTGAAGCCAGTATTGTCAGATTAGGAAGTGGCTCATATGACATTTAAAAGCATTGCAAGGTGGGAAGCTTCCTGAAAAGTATAAGATTCTGCATTGCCTTTCTGAATAAGGATCGGCCAAGTCACCGCTCTGGAAAAAAAAATATCTATTTTTATTCATTGAACCAATTTATGTGGCTGCCCTTCCCATAAAAGCAATTTCGAGAGGTGTGCAAGTGTTAAAAGCTACAACGGTTTAACAACAGCCTTAATGCTGAAGGCCACAAAGACAACCCACTTCATTCCAAGCAACATTAACCAAGATTATCATCAGCACTCATCTAATCATCCAGCCCAAAGTCCACACAACCTTGAATGCTACATAAAAAGCTAATAGGATTGGAGTCATCCTTATTTTATGTATTTCCTTTATTTATATTTCCTCTTTCTAAACTGCCCATCGTTTTCAGACTGAGGCTGTCCCATAGAGCAGGTGCTGACTCAGAGAAGGACTCAACTCTGGATTCTAAGATCACAATGTCAGGATTACGACACTTAACCCCATTTAAATCATGAGTTTCTAGCTAAACCCCAAAAGGATTTATTGGGAGTTAAAAGATGCCGCATTGCCTGGGTGTAGCTGATTCTGAGAAACATCATTCATTGTCACCCTTGACCCTGGTTTTCCCCCCACCCCTTGGGTGTATCGTAATTCATATTCTCCAATGGGACACATCCATAGCCCAGAGTCATCAATCATGCTCTCCAGTTAGAAATTTCCACAGCAGAAACTTCGGTCATCTAGAAACTATCTTTGAAAACATTTATGGAATGCAAGCTGCCCACTGCTTCCCCCTCCCTTTCTGTTGGCAACTCTAAAAGACCACAGAAATATTTTATGAGTTGACACACAACTTACGCACAGGTTGTCCTTGGCTTATAACTGTAGGTCACTGTACCACTCCTTGTACTTTCTTTAGATGGTGCTCCTCAACTGCAATGGAAAGTATTATACCTTGGATTTAGGTCATGGAACTACTGGGGTACTTTCAAATCAACATGGGATTCAGAGAAAAAGCAGAAGTCAACTTTGGAGCAGCAGGTTTGCTCCTGTTGTCACTGAAATTTAGAACAATTTTTGCACTCACATAAGATAAGGAACTGGGTGTGATGTGAGAACTGCAGGTTGCCCCATTGCTGCTTTAGTGCATCATATGCACCTGGCCCATGTGGCTTAGTGAACAAAATCTGGTCAACTCTTGTGATATGCAACCTCCGCATTTGCACAGGAGCCTAGTGTAATTTCCACCCACCAGTCTAAATAAGTGTCAGCAGCTGTTCCCAACACAGAAGATGGTGTAACTGTCAATATTCCTCAGGTAACAAAATCGAACAAGCTAATTCGGCCCCACAAAATATAGATGAACAAGAGCTTCAAGGTTGTCAAAAAAAGGGAAAAAAAACCCTTTCAACTCCCTGTAGGTGGATGGGAGTTTTGTTTTCTGACACCACTTTTTTAAAAAAAAAAATCTCATGCTCTTTCTGTTTCAGGAAGAAATCTGTGGATTCTCACAAATTCTAATCAGGAAAAGAATAAACAAAGTTCACATCTGTTTCCCCAATCTCACTCTTGAGTTATACTTACTCCCATTTTAATAAGGCATGTGTCCAATGGTAGGACAGTGTTTGCAAAAGTGAAAGCCTGATTGAATCAAAAGATGTATTGCTCCACAAGCTTTTCTCAAAAGAAATTTCTGCCGTAGAAATGGAAGTAGAAGGAAAAGGCAGAAAGGAGGAAAGACAAGCAGGACGGGAAGGTGAGGGGATAGACGAAGGAGTAGTAGTAGTAGTAGTAGTAGTAGTAGTAGTAGGAGGAGGAGGAGGAGGAGGACGACGACTGTGGGGTCTTTGTGAGACTCAAGGCCCATCTGCTGGCAAGGTCAAAAATTCTACAAAACCTTCCTTTTTCTAGCGTTGCTCTAAAGGCAGCTGCCAGGGCATCTGATAGGGCTTGGCCAAAACTTTGACCTTGCAGGCCATGCTGGGTTTCAATTTGAAAAACTGATACTTGTAGGTGGCAACTCGGACGATGTCGAATTCCTCTTCGTTGAGGAAGACGATGTGACTATAGTTGCTGTTCGTGGGGAGCCAGGTAATCTCTGCCGAAATCTGGCTGATATTGTTGACCTTAAGGTGTGAGGGTGCCACAATGACATCTTTCCCAACCAACAAGGTGCACTGCAGTTCGTCGGAATTGCCCTGGCTGGTTATGCTTTGAACGGATATCCGATAAGTGCAAGTAGCGATGGTCAATTTTTCTATCCCCCTCAGTGTCTTACTGCTTTGCCCAGGAGGCTGGCCCCCCACCCGGCTCCATTTTTTTTTGCCTTCCTGGACCCCTGGGAAGACTTCTGTGATGACCCGAAGTGTAACACAAACGTAACAAAATCCAAAACGTAAATAAATGTCCTTTAATGCCTCCAACTTGGCCCCGCTGTTCAATAA
The DNA here is from genome assembly GCF_049901735.1 of Notechis scutatus. Classification (NCBI taxonomy): domain Eukaryota; kingdom Metazoa; phylum Chordata; class Lepidosauria; order Squamata; family Elapidae; genus Notechis; species Notechis scutatus. Next base: position 16,385,977 of record NC_142017.1, read on the forward strand.
TTCTCAGTTGTAGATAAAACGTACTCAAAAATAGTCTTCAAAAGAAAACAATACAGTCCGAACTTAATGAGCAGATAGAGGGGAAATAAAAAAACCAAACAAACTACAATGATGAAATTTCCACAACGGAACAAGAGAAGTATTTACCAAATTCAAGGAGATAACAAGGCACAGTCTGTTGGAAGGGTGCCAACCAAGACAACTTCAGCCCAAAATAAAACACGCTTTGTTTCTGGCAACACTGTAATCATCTCTCTTATATACTATTCTCCCCAGCTGCCACCAATGAGGGGGATCATGGCCGCTTCCTCTCTCGTAAGCTAAGTTGTTTCCTTCTCTGTTCCTCCCTGGGTGGTCTAGGATGCAGAGGGGTTGGGCCTGGTTCTTCCTCTGACTGCCCAGCCAGCCTCTGTCCTTCCCCAGCCTCCTCCACAACCTCCGGAGCCACATCTCCACTCCCTGTCGGCTGTTCCGCCTCTCCCTCAGAGTCCGACTTTAAGAAGGGCATGACATCTTCTGAGAGCATAAACGCCGCCCCAGCAGGCTCCCCTGAGGCCCAGGAGGCCCCAAAATGGAGCATGAGGGGTGATGCGTGCCCCCCCCGGCTCCGTTTTTTGCCTTCCTGGGTCCTAGAGAAGTCTTCTGGGAGCAAAAAAAGCCCCCCAGGAGACTTTCCTGAGGCCCAGAAGACAAAAAACGCGGGGTTGCTGCCCCCCCAAAAAAGCCACACCCACCCAGTCACATGGCCATGCCCACCTTGCCATGCCCCACAGAACTGGTTGTTAAAAAATTTGAATCCCACCCGTTTGCGACCTTCTGACAAGCAAAGTCAACAGGGAAGCCCGATTCACTTAACCATGTTGCTGATTTAACACCTGCTGGGATTCCCTTAAACAAGGCAAGCAAGGAAAAAAAGTCGTAAAACGGAGCAAAAACTCCCTTAATCCATTTCTCACTTGACAACATACAGTTTGGGCTCAGTTGCAGCCGTAGGTGGAGGACTTACCTCATTGTGATTTTTTTTTCCATTTCAAACGGAGTCACAAGCTGCGGGCCTCTCCCAACGGCTCCCCGATAGGAGAACAGCAAATTGCACGCTAAATGTCACTGCCTCGATTTAATGCGACCGTCTGGGGGAGCACAATATTACAAGCATCGTAATTTGTCATGTCAAGCCCCCATCGCTTAGCACAGCTCCCTTATGACGGGGTTTTCGTGATCAGCAACGTTTAGATTTTAGAAGCAAAAGAGAGAGAGGTGGGAAAATAGGGCCAGAAATCCAAAACTGCCAGAGCAAAGAACTCTGTAACTGACCTACGAAATCAAATGAATTTGTTTTATTTGGACAAAAAGGAAGGTGGAGACTCAAATGGCATCTTCCCACTAAAACACAGAATTGGAAGGGACCTTGGAGGTCTTCTAGCCCACCCCTCTGTTCGAGCAAGAGACACCGTACCATTTTAGATAAATGGTCTCTTTTTGAAAGTCTCCAGCGATGGCACACTTGCAATTTTTGGAGGCAAGTGGTTCCATTGGTTGATTGTTCTCTTTAGGAAATCTCCTTAGTTCTTGGTTGCTTCTCTCCTTGGTTGGTTTCCATCCGTTGTTTCTTGTCCTGCCTTCAGGTGCTTTGGAGAAAAGTTTGACCCCTCTCTTCGTAGGAGCCCCTCAAATATTGGAACACTGCTATCATATCATCCCTAGTCCTTCTTTTCTTTAGACTAAACATACCCAATTCCTGTAACCATTCTTCTTATGTTTTAGCCTCCGGTCCCCTGATCATCCTTGCTGCTCTTCTCTGTATTATTTCCAGAATCTCAAAGTTTTTTTTTTATTGTGGTTGATCAAGACAGCAGATTGATCCCAAATAAGTTTTTAAAAATAGAATTGTAATTGAAATCTCCTGCTCGATCGTACTGTTATTGCTTTATCTTTTTTTACTTTATATTGTGGCTGTTTTATTGCACTTCTATTATATTGTTGGTGGCTATGTTGTTGTTAGCTGCTGAGAGGTATAAATCTGATCGATCGACCAATATGTTGGAATCATGCAGGTAGCTTGTCAAAAAGAATCTAGTTACAGCCCAAGTCTTAAAATAAAATTAAAAAAATTAAATCAAGGTTCTGCCACTTAAAATACTTTCTTGTAATATTCTATATTGTGTTTAACCATAGCCATGAACTATATTGAACACACCATGTTCAGGCACAAATCATAGTTTACAAACCACAAAAGCACAATTTCATTATTTTTTTTTGGTTTTGCTTTAGCTGCTGGACAAACCAGGCAAAGGTGGCCTGTCAACAGTCCACGGCTAAGCCAACTATAGCTTAAAATGACCCTCTATATCTATCAGTGGTCAGATCAGTACATTGTTGTACGGCAAGCTAATCAAGGTCTTCCATCCATAGTTTGCTGAACAAATTATAAATAACTCTTAGTTTCTATCAATAGTAAAAAAAATTAAAAAGTATTATTATTATTTTTACTAAGCCGTAGTTTGCAACCAGAACATCTGCTGTTATAGCACACTAACTCTTGGTTAACTCCTTTTTACTGAACTAACCCAATTAGATTTATACAATGTACTGACAATGTTCATATAATAATGGACTGAGCTATAGTTAACTGAACCGTGCCTCAAAGGTCCTTTTTCAAAAAGCAACTGGACTTTCTCTGTTTTTCCATGAAGGACTTTTTGCTTCTCATCCAAGAAGCTTCTTCAGAACTGATTTACAGGATTCCCTGGGCATTCTTTAGCTGATGTCAAATAACTGAAAAGCATCCAGATTTACCGGTTGCAAGGCATTTTTATTACTGCAGGTTAAATACTTTTTCAGTGTCCTGGAGACAGTAGAAAAGGTACTTTTTCCATTGACCTCACTGTGTCTGAATAGCCGCTTCTAGTTCTAACCCTCGGCTCAAGCCTCCCTCAACCTCCGGTGCATCTCCTTTGCATGTTGGTGGCTCTTGGCTCGGTTGGCTTCATACTGGAAGGAAAGGAAGGCAGGAAGTGAATCACAAATAAGCCATGGCACCAACATTTAAAACGCAGCAAGCTTTCCTCATCATGCAGGAAAAGGAATATACATGACGTGAAAGAAAACGTATACCCGAACTGGCAAAACATAAGCAAGCAAAGAAAGATCAAACATTCCACTTTGGTTATTATTTGATTTCCGGGTTTCACTCAGTTGAGGTCGCTCTGAGCGTTGAAAAAACAGGCAACAAATTTGCTCCTTTCCAAAGCCTCATTTGCTTCCCTAAGACTTCCTGTATAGCGACTTCGTATGTTTCTAAACCAGAAGAACTAGGACCCTTCACTGCAAATTGAAGTATCACAGATAACCGATAATCAGAGTTGGAAGGGACCTTATAGGTCATCTAGTCCAACCCCCCGCCCAAGCAGGAGACCCTACACCATTTCTGACAAATGGCAGTCCAGTCTCTTCTTGAAGGTCTCAAGTGATGGTGCTCCCACAACTTCCAAAGGCAACTTCTGTTCCATTGGTTGATTGTTCTCACTGTCAGAAAGTTTCTCCTCGTTTCCAGGTTAAATCTCTCCTTGTTCAGTTGCCATCCATTATTCCTTGTCTGGCCTATAGGAGCTTTAGAAAATAGCTTGACCCCTTCCTCCCTGTGGCAGCCCCTCAAATATTGGAAGATTGCTCTCCTGTCTCCCCTGGCCCTTCACTTTACTAGACTAGCCAAGCCCAGTTCCTGCAACCATTCATTGTATGTTTTAGTCTCCAGTCCTCTAATCATCCTGGTTGCTCTTCTCTGTACTCTTTCTAGAGTTTCAACATCTTTTTTGTAATGTGGTGAACAGAACTGGATGCAGTACTCTAGGTGTGGTCTTACTAAGGCTTTATAGAGTGGTATTAGTAGTTCCCTTGATCTTGATTGTATGCCTCTGTTAATGCAACTTAGGATTGCATTAGCTTTTTTGGCTGCTGCTGCACACGGCTGGCTCATATTTAGCTGGTTGTCCACTAAAACTCCAAGATCCCTCTCCCAGTTACTGCTATTGAGCTTGGTTTCACCCAGTCTATATGTGTACTTTTGGTTTTTCTTGCCTGAGTGCAAGACTTTACTTTCCTCTACACTGAATTTCATTTTGTTAGATACGGCCCAGTGTTCTAGTCTGTCAAGATCCATCTGGATCTTGAGCCTATTCTCTTGGGTGTTAGCTATTCCTGCCAGCTTAGTATCATCTGCAAATCTGCAAGATATGCAAAAAAGTGTGCCAGATAGAATGCCAGAGGCAAAAAACAGGAAACATGTAAAGCTACCAAATTACTAAAAATCATTGCTGTATAATGTTTGGAGAACCAAAATGTAACAGCAGGGTAAGAGGTTATATCATTGTAGCCTTAGGCACAGGTGGCCCACAAATCCTCTCCCCAAATGATCCAAATTTTGGAAAGAGGGAGAAATGATTAGAGGGAGTCCTTGATGTATGACAGTAATGCAGCCTGCCCATCGTGGTCATCAATCCTGATGGTCATAAATCAGGCCACCCACCTGAGCCAACCTGATTTTAACAATCTTTTTTTTTTTTGCAGTGTTTGTTAAGCAAATGCTGAAATTTGTAAGTCACCCCCAAGAAGTCTCTTAAACGGTTGCTAAGTGGCCGGTCATAAGTCAAGGACTACCTCTATACATATGGGACAGAGTTCTAGTACCCAATAATGAAAAAATTAATTACACTGATATGGCATTTAGTGAAAAGGAAAGAAATTGGAAAGGAAAGGAAACCTCTTAAACATGAGCCAGCCATATGCTGCAGCTGCCAAAAAAGCCACTGCAGTCCTGGGTTGCATCAAGATCACGAAATGTGATAACACCACTTTATAATGCCGCTCATGGAATAGTGTGTGTAATGTGCAGAGAAGAGCAACAAAGATGATAAAAGGCCTAAATGGAAGCTAAATCGTATGCTGAATGAATGAGAGCATATGCACCAAGATAAATTCCTTGTGTGTCTAATCACACTTGGCCAATAAAGAATTCATTCATTCATTCATTCATTCATTCATTCATTCATTCATTGAGGGAGCTAAGTATGTCTAGACCAGGGGTGTCAAACTGGCGTCATCACAGCAGCATCATGTGACAAATCAGGACTTTTTTGCCCTTCGCTAAACTGGGCGCTGCCAGTGCGTAATGCATCCAGCCCATGGGCCGGGAGTTTGACAGCTCTGGTCTAGACTATTGAAGAGGGGAGAAAGAGATAAAAGCTTGGTCTTAATTCAATTTGCTGTTTAATTATTTCTTCTATCCATTTTTTTGTCCTTATCCAATATTTTCTTGCTACAGGGCATGTCCACCATGCATGGTAATGTATTCCTTGCTTTTGTTTGCATTTCCAACATTTGGATGATCTGTTTGGGAACATTTTTGCTAATCTAGCAGGTGGTAAGTGCCACCTGCAGAACATCTTGTACAAATTTTCTCTATATGATGCCGACATTGTCAATTTATAATTCTTTTCCCACATTTTTTCCCATTTCTCTAATTCTATGGTATAGCCAAAATTCCCCCACCCCACCCCATCATCGTTTCTTTAATCCTCTCCTCTTCCATCTTATAATCCAACAAATAATTATATAATTTTTAATCAATTTCTCCTCTGGACTTTGTAGGTAAAAGTTTATCAGTCATGTTCAACTCTAGGGCACGATGCTCATTCCCATTTCTTGGCCAAGGGAGCCAGCGTTGTCCAAAGACAATTATCACTGCTCTTTGCCAAAGGTTGCACAGAATGCTGTTACCTTCCAGTCAAAGTGGTACCTATTCATCTTCTTGCATTTGCACGCTTTCAAAGTGCTAGGTAGACAGGAGCTGAGGCAAGGAATAGGAGCTCACCCCATTGCACCAAGCTAGGGTCTCGAACCCAGGCTGTCAGCTCTCCAGCGGACAAGAATTCCCCAGGATCCCTATTCCTACTGGATAGCAACTGAAAAATGATAAAATCTGAAAGTCTGAGTGATCTAACCGACATCAGCTCAGTTGTCTGGCACAAGCTAAAATTTTATACTTTGTCATGATGCTGCTGTGCCAAATAATTACACAATTTGCATCATTTGGGTGACAACATATGATAACACCTGGCCCCAGTAGATACACTTGGATGCTGGGTTTAGTAAACTGACAAGCTGACGAGATTATCAATAACCCTGTTCCCAAATTTTTAACAGTTGCCTTACCTCTTTCCTTAGGCATTTCCTCATTTCTCTGTCAAAATCATTGCAATGGCCAAAAAATTTCAAGAAGGAATGCTGGAAGGGAAAAAGAACAAGAAAAACAATCACTTTGATGTTGTTAAAAAGGGGGAAAAAATCCAAAATAATATTCTACAATCTCCAGTATTACTTCCCCCATGCCAACAGTGAACCTTTTAAATTAAAGTATTCCGTTATCAATCAACAAGAGAAGCAAAGACATTGCAAAATCAACATCCAACATTATTTACAAAATATGTATTTTTGGATTTTTAAAAAATTTTCTTCCAAGAAAATAATAGTTGCTAAATTAAAAGGTCACTTGTTTCATCCAATTCTCTACAACGGTGGCAATTCAGAGGTGGTCTTCAGCCGGTTCTGACCAGTTCTGGAGAACCAGTAGCAGAAATTTTGAGTTGTTTGGAGAACCAGCAAATACCACCTCTGACTGGCCTGCCCCCATCTCTTCTCCGCCTCCCATTGAGTCCCAGCTGATCGGTTGGGTCTTCTTTGGTTGCCCTGCACAGGAGAACGGAGCTGGAAAGCAGGTTAGTGGGGTGGGGAGAGAATGAAAATTTTGCAGTATCCTTCCCCTGCTATACTCACCAAGCCATGCCCACAGAACCAGTAATAAAAATTTTTGAATCCATTGTTGTTTGTTATATGTTGAATTTTCGCTTTGGTGACATTAGCTGGCAAAGCTTGTTCTTGAGCTACTAAAGCCTTCAATTTCTTTCTTTAATATGTCTGATCTTAACCAGCTTCGTGTGTGGTTTTTACTGGCTTTTCCTTCCATATCCTTTACATATTTTATTAAGGTATTGTTATTATTATACCATATAATATTTTATTATAGTATTATTACTATATTATATTATATTATATTATATTATATTATATTATAATATAATATAATATAATATAATATAATATAATATAATATAAAATAATATAAAATAATATAATATAATATAATATAATAGTGCTATAATATAGTACTATTACTATATTACATTTTATTATTGTATGTGGAGGACGGGGAGTCTGGTGTACTGTGGCATTGCAAAGACTTGGACATCACTTAGCAACTGAACAAAATTATAGCATAGTATTATAGTATATTATAGTATATTACTACTATCACCACTACTAATTTTATTATAGTATTTACTACTACTAAAATTATTACCCACCTCATTCCAAAAGGTTCTGGGCAACTTACAAATTCCAATACACCATTAAAAACATCAAAATGAAGAACAGTCTGGGCAAAATCAGTCAAAACAAAAATTACATTCACCTTTAATATTGCCCTTCAAATCCGAATCTTGGCATGGATCTAATAATTAGCTGTATAATTTCCTTTCAGTACACCTGTAACTAACTGGAAGGGGCACGTGAAATTTGTAAATATGCTGTTTTTAGACTGAGGTGAATTCCTGCTGGAGCTCAAAATATTTCCTCAGGTGATAGTTTCTCACATTATACTGAGCTGGAAATGGATCTACTCCAGGTAAGCTGGAGAAAATATCCAACCCAAGACAAATAAATAATAGGCATTATTTGGTCATTTTTAAGTCAAACAAAATGTCGAGATGGTTTTGTCAGATTTGGGGAGAATAAAAAACTGTAATGTACCTGCAAGTGGTAAATCTTGCAAAATCCGGGAGAAATGCAACTCCTGTTCTACAGCATAAAGACTCTTTTCCTCGCATCGTAATTTGAAACATAGCTGATAAAGATGTTTAATCCAGGATCGACAACTGAATAAATAATTCCAGAGGCTCAGGAAGGATTTTGGTTTTTTTAAAATATTGCCTATCCACCCTCCAGTCAAAGAGCATTTGACTAAATAGCTATTTTTAGCCAATGCAATACAAGAATTTGCTTTATAAAAAATATCAGTGAGAATTTGGGAGTTTCTGAAGTTATGTTTGAATTCTTTGTTTGGTACAAAAGACAGAAGTTATTGAAAAGACAGGAAGCAGTTGGCAATTCTATTGCCTTCAGTCTGGATAGGCTAACATTTATGCATGCATTATCACAATGGAAAGCACAATTCATGGAAACAGAAGTTTTTGTTGGTTTCAACCAGCCCTAAGCACCACTGGTACCAAGAACACAAAAGCCCAAAGCAAAGCATTCTTGTTGAGAATGGGAAGTATGCAGAGGATAAAAACTTTTATTTACAAAAGGAAGGACAAAGGAAGAATATTTTCCTCCTCTCTTCTCCCTGGACCCTTCCAAAAATATTTTCACAAGTGCCGAGGAAGGTAAATTGCATATAATATTTCAAGCATACTATCCTTTTCAATTCCTCTCAATTCCTGGCAAATAGATAGGAGAAAGATTGAGGTAGTGACAGATTTTATTTTCCTGGGCTCCAAGGTCACCGCAGATGGGAACTGCAGCCAAGAAATTAAAAGACGCTTGCTCCTGGGGAGGAAAGCTATGGCAAATCTAGACAGCACACTAAAAAGCAGAGACATCACCCTGCCATCAAAAGTGTGCAGAGTCAAGGCTATGGTTTTCTCAGTTGCAATGTATGGTTGTGAAAGTTGGACCGTAAGGAAGGCTGAGCACCAAAGAATGGAGGCCTTTGAACTCTGGTGCTGGAAGAGACTCCTGCGAGTCCTTTGGACTGCAAAGCGATCCAACTGGTCAGTCCTAGAGGAGATCAACCTTGACTGCTCTTCAGAAAGCCAGATCCTGAAGATGAAACTCAAATACTTTGGTCACCTAATGAGAAGGAAGGACTCACTGGAGAAGAGCCTAATACTGGGAAAGATTGAGGGAAAAAGAAGGGGACAGCAGAGAAGGAGGTGGCTGGATGGAGTCACTGAAGCAGTTGGTGTGAGCTTAAATGGACTCCAGAAGATGATAGAGGACAGGAAGCCCTGGAGGAACATTGTCCATGGGGTTGTGATGGGTTGGACACGACTTTGCAACTAACAACAACATCCTTTTTCAAAACCCCGGTTCTGGGCGTATAGTATATTAAGATAATGAGATGCTATGGGTCTTGCTGGACCAGCCATTCCTAAAACTGATCCCAAAGATGGTTAGAAAGAAAATTGCCCTTGGTTCTTCTAACATTGGTTATAACTGTCAGTGGGGAGGAAAGTTATTGGAAGAATTTATACAGCAACCCAAAGGAATTTTTTTGAGGCTGCATTTGTCTTTCCACCCGGAGAAAACAAAGGGCTCTTAAGACTCTAAGCTCAGTTCCGTTGAGAACGAAATCAACGCTTCAAGGACTTCACAAGGGTACCTCACCTCATGTGACTTCCTGCTAAAGGTCTGGGACAAATCTTTGTTTACAACCACAATAAAAAGCCACACTGTTCAAGCAATAAAGAAGTTGTAAGCGGGGGAATTTACATACAAAGGAGTACAAATTTACAAAGGAAGCAATTTCTTTTTAATCACAGATATTCACTTTTTTTCAGAAAACCCTAAATAATTAAAATACTACCTTCATGGGTGTCTGTCTGTTGGTCCCTTGTCTGTCTGTCTGTTTATCTATATCTGTCTATCTCTGTCTATTGATCTGTATTTATATACGTCTATCTCTATGTATCTATGTCTGTTTATTTGCCTATTTATCTATATCTATTTATCTACCTATCTCTCTGTCTATCATCTATCTCTATATCTATCTATCTATCTATCTATCTATCTATCTATCTATCTATCTATCTCCATCTATCCATCTCTATATATCTATATCTATATCTATATCTATATCTATATCTATATCTATATCTATATCTAGAATAGAATAGAATAGAATAGAATAGAATAGAATAGAATAGAATAGAATTCTTTATTGGCCAAGTGTGGTTGGACACACAAGGAATTTGTCTTGGTGCAAATACTCTCAGTATACATAAAAGAAAAGATACATTCGTCAAGAATCATAAGGTATCTATCTATCTATCTATCTATCTATCTATCTATCTATCTATCTATCATCTATCTATCTATCTATCTATCTATCATCTACATACCAACACCCACAGCATATGAATTGGCATGTATAATGTTAATATATTGTTGTCAATGTGATATCACAGGTAGTCTTTCTCTCTTTAACCAAAGCTGTTTTGTTTCAAAATACTATGAAACGAGGAGCAACATAAACCACTATCCTGGTCAGGTATAAGTATGGCTAATTTTGTACCTAAAGGTACCTAGTCTCCAATGCACAAAATGATTGTGATTCTGCATGAATATTAATACAGAGAAGGGTTCTCTTGCAATCAGGGACAGGCAAGGATGTTCCCACAGATGAAATCATCCCAAGCTTGGGGGAGGAGTGGAAAAGCTCTTAATTATTGAGTAAGGCATAATTAGGAAGAGGAAGAAGCATCTCATTGCTGAAAGAGAAAAGCTGCAATCACTGAGACATGCAAGTGAGACAATGGCCATTGCTACAACAGGCACGTGAAAACAGATCTCTTTAGTGACAGCTTTACCGTATTTGAAAATTTGGAGCTTATTAACAGGCAGAAAGGAAAAAGAAGACATTACTCTCATCATTTGGAAATCTCTAAGGAGCTACAAGAGAGTAAGAGTCATACTACTAGGACTCAAAGACTGAAAAAAATGCTATCTCCCAATTCTCTATATCTCAACTCTCTTAACTAAGATTGAAGCAAAGTTCAACTATAAACCATGATTGTGCAACCTTTTGGCTTGGCTGGGCTTCACTGAGTGAAGACGAATTGCCTTGGGCCACATATAAAATACATAGTTAATATACATAAACTATAAACTTCCTTTATTCTTTAAATATTTTTATTTGTATACAGTATAAAAGTAATAAAAATATTAAATGTTTAGTAACTTTATACTATGGGGCCGCAGTAGTAACTATCCAGAGTCACATACAGCCTTTGGGCTATGGGTTGGACACATCTAATTTAAACTCTGTATTGGCTGGGGATACAAAGAAGGGGAGACTGTAACATTAAAAAGTATTTTACTTTTTTTTTTTTGCTGTTTTCAAACTTTAAATTAGTTATTTTGTTCTTTTTTCTACTTTCTTTATATTTCAGTATTTTAATATATGGGGAAGGAAGGAGGGAAGAAAGAAAAGAAAAAGGAAGGAAGGATACAGGGGAGAAGAGAAAGAGAAAAGAAAGAGGTGAATGAGAGGGACAGGGAAGGAAGGAAGGAAGGAAGGAAGGAAGGAAGGAAGGAAGGAAGGAAGGAAGGAAGGAAGGAAGGAAGGAAGGAAGGAAGGAAGGAAGGAAGGAAGGAAGAAATTAGCTGTATTTAAATCTGAGAAGAAAAACTAAAAGTAGATATAACTGTCTCTAAACACAGGCAGTGTGTTCCACAAACACACTTACACACATATACACATAAAGGTTATAATCCTCTATTGCCACACAAGACAGTATTGAGAATAACAGTTTTGAATTACCAAAAGGCATTTCCCCCACTCCCTTTCAGAAGAAAGATTTCTCAATGTTCCAGTCCAAGAACAATTTTGGCCATGCCCCTTAAGAGAAATAGAAGCAGTTTTGTGTCTTCTCCTGCAATGCCCTTTTTATATGACATTGAATTAATAACTTCTGACTCATAACCAGCCAAGATTGGACAAGGGGCTCACTTGTTCCCTCTCAGCTGGCAGCTCAGTAAAGATTTCTTGAGGAGTTGTCAAATTTCTTGTGATGATTATGGCAGAAAGACAATTAATTGTTTAGCAAGCCTGGTCATTTTCCCCCCCTCAAAACATTTATAGTAAGAATCTGATCATCTATCTGTGTCCCAGCACTTTTCCTGGTTTAATCTTTTTTACAGCTTCAGAAACTTCCTCTGTTGCTACAGGTCTATTCATAATCTCTCTCTGCTCCTTGGTAATCCTCGATAGCTTTTGTTTCTTTAGAGGTTCATCTATTTTCTCCACAGAGATATCACTTGCTTTATACAAGTTAGGATAACATGATGAAATGGTTTTTCATGGCCACATTATCCATTAATATGGTGTCTCATAGTTCGGGGGGGGGGAATCTTTTTTTTTTTCCTTTCGTAATTTATATGCCAAGCTTCCCTTTTTATTTACTTTATTTGCATCCGCCTTTATTATTTTTAGAAATAAGGTGGGGAACATATCCAACATACCTTCTTCTTCCAATTTTTCCCACAACAACTGAGGTGAGTTCGGCTGAGACAGAGTCACTGTCCCAGGGAGCCACCTGGCTTTCATGGTTGAGGTGGAACTAGAACTCGCTGCCTCCTAGGGATTGGCTGAAAATGACCCAGCAAGCTTTCATGACTAAGGCAGGACTAGAACTCACCGTCTCCTGCTTTCTAGCCTGGTGCCTTAACCGCTTGACCAGGTCTGATTTTATAGACCTACTTAATAACCCTCCACCCCACATTCATTTTCCTTGCACAAGGGAACCAGCTTAGCATCTAGGCATTCTGGAGGCAATGTGTAAACAACAAACCCTGTTGTAAAAATATTCCTAGCAACATGGTGTGTGCTCTTGAGGGAGCAAGATGCAGGCAGAACTCTCTAGGAAAAATTATCTGTAGCATGGTATTACCAACAAAAGTCAATCTTGTCTAAGAACAGGATCACAAGGTAAGGCTCTTATCAGTGGAGATAGTGTAGCATCCTGGATTTCTCTCTCAGTCTTACCTCCTTGTGGCACTTTTGAAGTTGACGGATGAGAATATTACACTCTTCAGTATGTAGGTGAGGTGACAAGTTCGGATGCATCATGAGTTAAGAACCGCTCATCCAAAAGAAAAGAAAAAAACCTTAGGCTTTTCCTCCTGTCAATATTATGATATAAATTGTGCTTAATGTCATGCCATCTTATTCTGAACACATTTGTTGAGGGAGAGCAATATTATTGGAACAAAGACACAGCTGCAAAGCATTTGTGCATGAAGTTGACCTTGACCCGACAACACATTCTACCAGCTTCCTGGCGTATGAAGGGTACTCCTCAGTTGACTCCAAAGCAATGGAAGAACTGGCTTATAGTCATTCAGGAAATACAGACAAGCTTTTCAAATGGGATTGATTTAAAGGGTGACCTAATCCAGCCAACTTTCTGGAAAGTCTCAAAAATTTGCTGAAACAACAGTTCTTTCTGGATAAGTTCCAGCCCGCATTAACCACTTCAGTATATAGTATGGCATGACCTGTCCAAGGTCCTGATATTCTTCTTTTAAAGACCACATAAAGCAAAGCCCATGCCTTCCAGTAAGTTTCGCTATTGTAGACTGGGTCCCTTGAGATATTTGAACTACCTAGAACAGAATACAGCTAGAAAAAAAACAGAATAAGGTTGGGGAACCTGTGTCCTTAGTGCCAGATTTACTTGTAATCTTACAAACTTAGAGGGATCCATAAAGATTCCAAGTCTAGCTTGATAAACTTGATAAACAGTCTTCCAATATTTAAGGTAAACAGTCTTCCAATATTTAAGGATCTACCACAAAGAAGAGGGAGTCAACATATTCTCCAAAGCACCTGAAGGCAGGACAAGTAGCAATGGATGGAAACTAATCAAGGAGAGATCCAACCTAGAATTAAGGAGAAATTCCCTGACAGTGAGAATAATTAAACCCCCCCCCCCCCCAACTTGGCAGAAATATATGAATTTTTGAGGGAGGGGAAATAGCTTATTTTAACTGAGTGGGCTCTGTGACTAATGAAATGCAGATAAAACAAATCAACTGAACCCATTATAGCTAAAAGTATGTTTTCTAATGCTCTTTGAGAAGCTGGTTTAAGAGTTACTTACAGATTCCAATGATTGTTTTAAATGACATAAGTCATTCAGATGGCTGAAGTTCTATACGTTATCTTAAACTAGGTTGTGGTGTGCAATTGTATTAATGTCTTCCTGTGCTATTTTACTATTTTGTACTATAGCTAGTTACAAGCTCATAAAAATGTAAAAACTGATAAATTGTTATTCCACATTGCAAGCTTTGTTCTCCCTCATTATAATTTTATTGTTGGCTAACCTTGGCTGCTATTCCCATTATTAGTTACTAAAAAAATCCTGAAAACAGGCAGATCTAAATTTGTTCTCAGGGATAAATAACAGTCACAGGACCTAAAGATCAACTCGGCTCATGCCACCAGATAAATAACAAACTTTACAGCCAACCGTTTTACAGGAAATACTCACTTTTCAGGGACTTCAGGTAAGAACAAATCAAACAAGCGACCGATGGGCCTTTATGCCTGAAAAATGTCAACATTAGCATTTACCTGTGAGATCTGCAGTACCCATGATACAGTTCTCCTGTTAGGAAATGTCACAAAGCCAATAGGCAATATTTAGGGTCCCAGGATTAAATCACATTAGATTAATAACTGAGGCTTGAGAAAAGAGGAGGGAGGCGGAAGGAGGGGAAGATATACACGTTTCAACTCCCATCAGCCTCAGCTAGGATGGAAAATGGCAAGGAATATCTGGAAGGTTGTTTGTTTGTTTGTTTGTTTGTTTGTGTAATTTTTATCTCACCTTTAGCCAGAGTTATCCAGCTGATTTTTTTTTCTTGCCTAAGGTGGAACTAGAACTTACCAGCTCCTGGTGATTGGCTCAAAATCATCGAGTTGACTTTCATGCCTAAGGTGGGACTAGATCTCACAGCCCACTGGTGACTAAGCCAAAGTCACCTAGCCAGCTTTTGTGCCTAAGGTGGGACTGAAACTCGCAGTCGCCTGCTTTCTAGCCTGATGCCTTAAGCATCTATACTATACCATACTGGCTCTTTATTCCTTTTTATATCCTCTAATCCAGTCTTGGCAAGAAAAAGAAAAGGGAAAAAAAAGGCTGGGACCAAGTGATGGGACTACAAGGTCTGCAATTTTGTATTAAAGAGAACTCATTCTGCACATTTCAAAAATTATTCTGAAAAATGCTTTGGACTTGGGCGAGCAGAACCCCACTCTGTTATTTATTCTAGAAGCCCAACCTCACCCAGGCTACCTGTGAAGCTGAAAAAATGGGACTACTTTAAAGTTCTCTAATGCTAAGGAATGGATTTATTTAAAGCAGTGGCATTTTCTTCACGCACAAAATGGGCTCCTTTAAAATGAAGAGTAAAAAGATGCTAAGCTCAAGTAAAGTCTAAAGCACCCTTTAGAACAGGGGTGTCCAACCTTGGGAACTTTAAGACTTGTGGACTTCAACTCCCAGAGTTCCTCAGCCAGCTTTGCTGGCTGAGGAACTCTGGGAGTTGAAGTCCACAAGTCTTAAAGTTCCCAAGGTTGGACACCCCTGCTTTAGAACCATGGTGGTGCAGTGGTTAAGGGGCAGTATTGCAGGCTAATTCACTGCCCACTGTCATGAGTTCGATCCTGATGGGGCTCAAGGTTGACTCCACCTTCCATCCTTCTGAGGTCGGTAAAAAGAAGACCCAGATTGTTGGGGGCAATAGGCTAACTCTGTAAACCGCTTAGAGAGGGTTGTAAAGCACTGAGAAGTGGTATATAAGTCTAAGTGCTATTGCTATTGCTATCCTTTCCTAATAATTCCTGTATGCCAACCCCTATTAGATGACTCCACAGATTGCAGTCTCCATTTGAGGTTGTGTGTGTCCACGTGTCCATGTAAAAGGCATGTACAGAGTTGCATGCTGCTCCTGCACGTTTGGAAGCAAAATTTATGAATAAAAACTGTTCAGAAAAAAATGTGATGTTGGCGGGATAGATATCAGTAACACGGAACTGTAGTTATGCAGCACCTAAACACAAAAATAGCGCAACCCCTGGATAAATAAGAGCACAGAGAAATAAGTTAGTAAGCTTACATGATGAAGTTGTAAATCTATTACTATGGGGAAAGTGATAAGGAGAAATTCCATTTCTTAAACGGCTCCTCTAGTATGTTTGCAAGTTTGGCACACCTCTGATGAGCAACTGGCCAAGATGTCAATTAAATGATTTACTGGAAAACAAACGATTGTATGTGCTTGTTCCTTGTTGATGGATTGCAGGATTATTAAATGAGTTAGTCAAACTCATAAATAACTCAAAGCTAAACTTAAGAGTTTTCCTTATTATTTGATTCAAGGGTAGCTGAATCTACATGGAAATTGACTTGTTTTCCTTCACTTTCAAAAACAAAAACAAAAAACCAGGAAGCAAATATAACCCAGGCTTCTTGGTTCTGCCTCTAATCTGAGAATAGAAAACCTGTTTGGTTTGGTGAACCTGTCTTGAGTTTGGAAAGCATGTCATAGATGCTCTCATAAAAGAGCTGCTATCATGGAGACAAATCAATTCACAAGCTGGCATTTTGTGTGGTATTGTTCCCTTTCATCTTTTCTAGTCTCCTCACTCAAGATGTTCTCCCAGCACAGATCTTCCTTTCCTTGTAGGCAAGTAGATCCAGTTCTAAACAAAGTGTGGAAATCTTTTAACAACCCAAAATTGATCCCTGATTAGAGTCGTCTGAACTAGGAAATAGTAAAGGGATCAATGATTGCCTGGGCAAAAATTGTAGGGCATAATATAAATTTAGAGGATTGGGAAAAATGTGGATTGATAACTGTAAATTGACATTGTCAACAGCATTTAAAGAAAATCAATATAAAATGTTTTGTAGGTGGTATCTAGCACCAGCAAGATTGGCCAAAATGTATCCAAACACAAAAGCAGAATGTTGGAAGTGTAAACATAAAGAAGGAACATTCTTCCATATGTGGTGGCAGTGTCCAGAGGTTAAAAAATATTGGATGAGGGTACAAAGATGGTTATTAGAAATTACAGAGCACAAATTAGAACTTGAACTGGAAATATTCTTATTAGGAATAATTAAGGAAAAATTGAGCAAGGTCATCCGATACATCATTATACATATCATAACTGCGGCGAGAATAGCCTTCGCACAGGGATGGAAGAAGGAAAAGATACCATCTGAAGAAGACTTGACACAAAAAACAATGGATTGTGTGGAACTAGATAAATTCACAATGGAATTTAGAGGCAAAGTTGATTCGGACTATTATGTGGTTTGGGATAGGTGGTACAAATGGGTGGGGGATAGAAATAAGAACTGATGTTTATGTATAAAAGGAGAGGCATGTATTAATAACGACACAAACACTGTTAATGTGAATAGAGATTTGTATTTTTGTTTTTTAAAAATAAAATATTTTTTAAAAAATAGAGTCGTCTGAACTAGTTTGTCTGATGAGCCTGAACGTTGTAAAATAACTTCCTACAGTCCATATAGGATTGAAGCTTCTAGCATGGACAACTGCATCCTTCCCTTGCTTATAGAGACATCATAACAGAATAGAATAACAGAGTTGGAAGGGACCTTGGAGGTCTTCTAGTCCAACCCCCTGCTCAAGCAGGAGACCCTATAGCATTTCAGACAAATGGTTGTCCAATCTCTTCTTAAAAATCTCCAGTGATGGAGCATCCACAACTTCTGAAGGCAAGTTTTTTCACTGATTAATTGGTCAGGAAATTTCTCTTTATGTCTACGTTGATTCTATCCTTTATTAGTTTCCATCCTTGGTTTCCTTTCCTGACCTTCTGATGCTTTGGAAAATAGGTTGAGCCCCTCTTCATTGTGGCACCCCCTCAAATATTGGAACACTGCTATCATGTCTTCCCTGGTTCTTCTTTTCTCTAGATTAGTCATACCCAATTCCTGAAACTATTCTTTGCATGTTTTGGCCTCCTGCCCCCTAATCATCTTTACTGCTCTTCTCTGCACTCTTTCTAGAGTCTCAACATCTTTTCTGTATCGTAGTAACCACAACTAGATGCAGTATTCCAAGTGTGGTCTTATCAAGGGATTATAATGAGTTAAATAAGGAAATGATGCCTTGATTTACGCTCAACTATTGAGCTGCTCTATTTCCCAATGCCAAGTTCCACTGTCGTCCTGGCTTGAAAGAACAAAAAGGTAGACTTGGAAAACTTAAAACGGATGGTAGCCAACAGTGGAGGGTTTCAAGATACTTCGTTTCTCCCCATACTCTGATGTTGAACCAACCTAATGCAGGATTACCTTGATAAACAATCATATCATTGTAGGGTTGAGCCATGCTTTGGTTTCAATTCCAAGCTGATGCTTTGCAGCCTGCAAGGATGTGTGTGTGTGTGTGTGTTGTGTGTGTGTGTGTGTGTGAATGTAACCCCTGTCTGCAATGTTCTTGAAAGCGGTCCCACCGGCATATTTTTTTAAAAAAATGGCAGCTGGATGCAGCCCTGAGCTTTCATTTAAAAATGGGGCCCCTGCCTGAAATACAAAGCAAATCTTAGCTAGGATAATACAATCCTTGATTGGGAGGAGTGGGAGCGGAGCACAGAGCTTAATTCCTAGTGATGACATAAATTTATCTGTTCAATTTTCTTTCCAACAGTACAGAAGAGGATTGCCATTGTATTCTTCTGATTTTTTTTTTATTTACTTCCAGTCTAGTCTGTAACCTTGAAATTTTCTGATAATTTCCTGTCCAGCTACGAACCATGCTCAGTTCTGTTTAGCTCTGAAGCCGAAAGGTCCTGCTGTCCATTAAGAGCAGCTTTGGGGAAATAGGAAGAGCATTTCCCAACATGTCTCCTACATCTATGGATTAGGGCTGTTAAAATTACAGCACCTGCAGTAGATCACGTTGGGAGCATTCGAGCTGCTTTTGAGCCAACTGGCAAGAGTCTTCCTTCTGCTTTTAGGGCTGAGGAAATCATTTCCCCAGTAAAAGGAGTTCCTGTGAGCAAGAAACAAGTTATAGCCATTCTCTGGGAAGAAAATTATTTCTGTGCTTATTCATTTTTTTCTTATTGTCATCACACCTGGACTGGAAGGTTGTTTTTTTTTTTAACGTGACTGAGCATTCATTTCCTTTTACGCCACTAACAAATTAATATACAAATAGCCACAAGGTGGCGAGGCAGCAAGCAAAACAGACTATCCATTGCCCTTTTCTTGTAAGTATTAATATATAAACGGTGTAAAAATAATAATTCCACTTGAATAAGCAGCTTAAAATGCCAGTTGTCCTGTTTTATGCATATACACATTTTTTGTCAAGATTATTTGATCCCTTACAAAGTGGTACCATATTAAAAACTTTATGTTCAGCTATAACGTAAGACTATTTATGGCCTAAATTCTGTGACAAAAATGACACCTTCACAGATGCTTCCCTACAGCATGCTGCACAGAGTAATCAGGCTTTTTTCCTGGAATATATGATTCCTTCAAGCTATATTAGTAGTAAGCATCTTAGAGAAAAAAATGTCTTTCTAATTCACAACTGAGATATAACAAAACACTAATATGATTCAAATGATGCATGAAATCTATTTCTACATTTGCACAAACAAAAGAATTAAAATAGAAAAAGCACAGTAATAAAGAGTGCTTTTATTCTAATGTATTTGGTGACAAACACTACTTTTAGGATTGAATATTTCGGCTACAAAGTTGTATATCAATAAAAG
Organism: Notechis scutatus; assembly: GCF_049901735.1. NCBI lineage: Eukaryota > Metazoa > Chordata > Lepidosauria > Squamata > Elapidae > Notechis > Notechis scutatus. The sequence continues at coordinate 16,405,649 of NC_142017.1, forward strand.
CACAGTAATAAAGTACTTTTATTCTAATGTATTTGGTGACAAACACTACTTTTAGGATTCAATATTTCGGCTACAAAGTTGTATATCAATAATGAAAATGAAGAAATCTACTCAGAAATTTGAAATCAAAAGCTGCTTTTCTTAACTTATTAAGAACTGAGGAAATGGCGCTGCCTTAGGAATCTAACATACAGAGCCAAATCATCCTATTCCCAGACTTTTTAAATGGAGTGATAGTGGCTCTTCACAATGTGGTCAGGCTCTTTCTAAAATCTACCTAAGGACTGCAGGATCAAGTTCAGGATTAGCTATAAGCAAAGCATGTAGGGGTCCTCACTTAATGACCAGTTACTTAGTGACCCTTCAAATTACAATAGAAACCAAAAGGTATCCCCTCAATGGCCATATGTGCTTGGCAACTGGCTCTCCTGTACAACCGCTTACAGCATGCCATTGTTACGTGATGCAATTCACAACATTCCAGCAAAAACACCATTGAAATGCATTGACTCGCGTAACAACCATGGCATTCTGCCACTAAAAAAGATTGTAAAATTGGATCAGTCACTTGGGTGTCTTGACTTATAATCATCATGTCTTACGATGGAAACTGGCCTCCATTGCTATCACTAGTCAAGGACCAACTGTATATATTATGAAAAATAATTTTCCCTTCTGAGTAAATATGAATAGGATTGCATTGCAAATCCATCTGTGTTGGTAAAGCAAATTTAAAGTTCCTTCAACCCAACTTTATTCTCAATGATGTTAATCTGCTGCCTGAAAGATACATCAGTCTTAATATTACTAAAACAGACGAATATAAATGCCCATGTGCTTTGTTCTGCAATTTTATATACAGTATCTTCAGTTGACTGATTTATATTCCCACCTTTCATTTCAAGGATGCCTTCTACAGTATAATAACAATACATTCCCAGAACAAATATTTAAAACTCAAAACAATTGTTCTACTAGTTCAGCTTTCAAAATATACAAATGGGTCACAATCTCAGAGAACAGAAGACTGCTTTTAAACTTATTTCGCTGCTGGAAGAATAGATTATTGAAATTTTAGAGCAAGAGTCTTCAAACTTGGTAAGTTTAAGACTTGTAGACTTCAACTCTCCCAGAATTCCTGAGTTAACATGACTGGAGGAGGAATTCTGGGAGTTGAAGTCCACAAGTCTAAAGCTGTCAAGTTTGAAGACCCGTTAGGGTCTAGCTCTCAAAATCTGCCTAAGCGTCCGACATCTAGATATGATTGTCTGAAAATATAGCAAAGTGATCACCCAAGACAGAGGAAAGGAGAATAATATCTTACTTAAGAGAAGAAAACCCATAAAGGCTACACTTATTTAAAAATTTACTCCCTAGTATTATTTAATACTGATGGCTGAAGGGCATGCAATGGGGTCCACAAAGGTTCAATGACAAATATGTCCAATTACCTAATTTGATTCATTTTTTTAATAGATTAATCACTAAACGCAAGAAAATCAGCAGTATCTAAATCCAGTTAGCACTTAGCTCCATCATTTCTTTTTTAGGAGTGACTGTGATCATTTTAAATAGCACTAGTCATCAAAAAAGCACAACAAAGAATGTTCTTTCTGCGCCAACTCAGAAAGCTCAAACTGCCCAAGGAGCTGCTGATCCAGTTCTACAGAGGAATGATTGAGTCTGTCATCTGCACCTCTATAACTGTCTGGTTTGGTTCTGCAACCCAACAAGACAGACACAGACTTCAGAGAGTAATTAGGACTGCAGAAAAAAACAATTACTACCAACCTGCCTTCCATTGAGCACCTGTATACTGCAAAAAAGAGGGCTGTGAAAATATCTACAGACCCCTCACATCCTGGACATAAACTGTTTCAACTCCTACCCTCAAAACGATGCTATAGAGCACTGCACACCAGAACAACTAGAACAAGGACAGTTTTCTTCCCAAATGCCATCACTCTGCTAAACAAATAATTCCCTCAACACTGTTCAACTATTACAAAGTCCGCACTAATATTACTATTAATCTTCTCATCACTCCTTATCACCCATCCCCTCCCACTTAACTGTATGACTGTAACTTTGTTGCTTGTATCCTAACAATGTATAGACTGTTTCCTAGTATGATTTGATTGCTTATTTGTACCCCTACAACTATTATTAAGTGTTGTACCTTATGATTCTTGACTCTTGACGAATGTATCTTTTCTTTTATGTACACTGAGAGTATTTACACCAAGACAAATTCCTTCTGTGTCCAACCACACTTGGCCAATAAAAAATTAAATTAAATTATAATCTAATCTAAGTACACTGAGAATGTATGCACCAAGACAAATTCCTTGTGTATCCAATCACACTTGGCCAATAAAGAATTCTATTCTATTATTCTATTCTATTCTATTCTATTCTATTCTATTCTATTCTATTCTATTTGAAAAGAAATCTCTTTATCTTGCTGGGAGGCCATTCGCTCTACACAAAACTTTTCTTTTTCACCTTAATCAATGAAGTTATAAAGGGATCTTCACCTTTTTTTCCTGTTAAACTCTGCATCCCCTAATATATATTTGGAGGATAAGCAACCTGATGCTCTCCAGGAATCCTGGACTACAAATCCCCAAATCCCTAACTTGATTATGACTGGGGGTGATGGGAGTCATAATGCAAAACTTTGGAGAAACAAGGGAAATTTTTTAGAACATTTATTCAAATAGATTCGACGCCCACACATATAATTCAGTTATATAACTTCCTTTTATATGAAGTTTTATATATAGAGACATATAAATCATTACTATTTTCCTTCTCCCTCATATTTACCTCCCTCAATTGAACTTGCACTCTCGGCTTTTTATCTCTTATTTAACAACTAGTAAAAAATTTACCTAACGCTGAAATAGAAAGTTAAAATAGCTTACCAGGAAGTGCGTAACCCGGAAGCGAACGCTCATCCATCCGGAAGGTATTCTTAGTTCACCTTTCGTCACAGGCCGAGGTGTACTCCTCTCCCCCCGCCCCCTCCAACCGGGCGCAACGACGGAGGTGGAGCCTTCCAAAGCGTCACCCAAGCACAGAATGTCGCCGGCTTGGGGAGGAGTCGCGTCGGGATTGGCTGATTGGGCGCGGAGGAGGAGGAGGAGGCGGCAGATTGGGCAATTTGAAAAGGAGGGACCTTTCAGTCTGAAGGCGATGATTGGGTGGTTCGAATGGGCGTTCGGGCGGCAAATGTCCTGAGGAGAAAGAAGGCGACCGCAAAATGGCCCCGAAGAGGCGGCTGAGGAACAGCGACGGGCAGGATCCCCCGTCGAAGTGAGTCGCAGCAACGGGAAGGAGGACTACCACCAATCCCGAAATGGCTAGCGTCTAATTCCCCCTCCCGTACATTTCGGGTGAGGGTGGGGGAGTTTCTTCTCGTCCTCGCAACGACCCTGCGAGGTCGGCCGCTGCTTGTTGCGAGAAAGGCTGAAGCCGCGATGGCGGCTTGCCTCTTTCTACGTGGGGTGACTTTCTCTGGGAGAAAGATGTGGAAATTTTTTAATTTTATTTTATTTTCGTTTGTCAAGCATGTATAAGAAAACAAGTATAAGTATGGATGTAACATACTTTTTTTTTTTTTACAATAATTATGCTTAAGTGAAAGTCTGCTGTCGCTGGGATGGGGGTGGTTTTATTATACTATATTAATTTGATTCTTTTTATTAGTTTTATTGTTTTAAATGTGGTTTTATATTCTATAAACCGCCTTGAGTTGCCAGCTGTGCCACTGCTCTCTTTAGAAATAAGTTTAGGAGAGAAATACTACAATTCCTTTTCCAAACTTTAAAAGAAATAAACTTTGTAAAAAAAAAATTTAATCCCCAAACTGAAATTGATTGTGCTCACTTTATTATACCAGTAAAACTTACTGTCTATCAATATCTTAGAATTACTCAAGTTGCATAATTGCTTTCTGTAGTGTAAGTAGAAATGTACATACTGTACTATAATGTTTATAACAGCATAGATGTCTTTTGTTAGTGTTCACTGCTCTTGCTTTTGATACATGTGTGTCTTTAAGTTGCCTTGTAGATCATTTTAGGATGAGCTGTCTGAAAGTCCATACAGTACAAGACTTTGTTAAGAACCCTTGTTTCTATTTTCATTGTCCGCTATCTGCACTGTGTTGCAATTCTTTGAACAAAATCCCTATCCTATTTTTGGAGGGTCTTCATCATGGATGAAACAGTAGCAGAATATATTAGAAGAACTGTGCTGCGAATACCACGTTCAGAAACATCGAAAATGCTGACTTCATGGGGGTTTCTGTCTGAGACTCAACTTCAATCTTTAAAAATTCATAATTTCAAGGAAAAAATATCTGAAGCAGTTGTTGAACTTTGTGAGGTAAGAGCAAAGTGCAAATGTTTTTATGTCATATCTTTGAATACACACACACACACACATTATAACAAATAATATGTGATAAAGATGAATTGTCTGGAAAACACAGAATTGCATATGTTTACAACTGCTCTTAATAATATGTTCATAAGAGACACTGAACAATATTGTTAACTTTATTTTAGCCTGATATTTCTGCAAAGTCAATCTAAGTTATTTAGCTTATACTTTATTCTGGTGAGCAGGGTAGCTAACAATTTTTAAAAATATACTAGTTGGACACATTTATCGGTAGTGACCTTTTTGTATAAATTATTTCCCATAAAAAATAATAAACTCAACTAAATTCTGAACTGACTGAGTGAATGAAAACAAACTTTCCTGAAGTAGACAGTTAATGATATCTAACAATCTTGAAGTCCATAAAATATGTAAAACAGAATCTCATTTTTAAGGACTAATTGCAATGAATGGATTCCATTATTTTGCAACAGAGATTGTAAGTATACATTATTTCAGTGTCATTCACATAATGTCTAATACAATTCTGATTAATTTCACTCAAAAATTAATTAGATTGAGACAATTTAAATGACATTCCCCTACTATATATTTAACTGGTTTAATGCCTTATAATACTCAATATTGTTCCAATCTCAACAATATTATATTACATACAATTGTAATATTGTACATAAGTTACGCTTTGTCTTAAAGGAGAACCAGGCAACTATCAAAGATGCAGCACAGTTGGACTTAATTTGTAAGTAGTCTTTTATTTAAAGAGAGAGAAAGAGAAAACAGCCTTTTTTTCTTTAGTCTAAATCAATTATATTATAAACTAAGTTCATTTGATGGGACTGATTTGTATCCTTTCTGTGATACACTTTTAAAAGCAGTTTAACTTTTTTAAGAATAGAAGATTATTCTTGTTTTCACTGCATAATATTCCATTGTTAAAGTAAATGTTTTAGTAGAAGATGGAATGGACTCTTCCAATCCATTGTTGATAATTAAATTAATCAAATAAACAATTCCCAAAACAAATTGTTACTGCAAATTAAAATCCAAATTCTTAATAGATAAGAGGAATTGTTCTAATTGCATCATTTATTTATTCAGAGATAATACAATGAGGTTTGCTTATTCCCACATAATAATAGTCAGGATTACGTTGGATTTGATGCCCACATTTTATATGGTTCATACTCTAAATCTGAATTTTTAGCTAACTAAGGAAATAATTCCCTTGGATTTGATTTTGATTTTCAGCTTGTTAGCTTTTTCAAAAAATAGCACCACCTCTAACAATTTCACGACTTGAAAACACATACTTTAGTGTTCTGTTGGATGTTACCAAAACTTATTTATAAGGAGGTATGGACTGTTTATATCTTCAAAGACAATGTGTAAAGAATAGAGATTAACTCCAATTAATGTAAAAATTAGTTAAATGTAAAAAATAGTAATACTGATATTCCTGAAATTCATTTTATAGGGGAAGGGCTTTGTCATGATATTTATGGAGTTTTTATTAACTTACTATATTATTAAAGTAGAAGCCACTCAGTTTGTAATTTTTTTTAGACAACTACATCTATCAAGACAAAAAGAATTGGATTGTTTACCAAATGACTAGAGAAGGTAGGAACCCACAACTTACCTTTATTCTAAAAATAGTTGACATATTTCAATATAAATTACCTAATTTGATTCATTTTTTTAATAGATTAATCACTAAACACAAGAAAATCAGCAGTATCTAAATCCAGTTAGCACTTAGCTCCATCATATGCATAGCACAAAAAGCAGTGCATTCGCCAAAACATTGAGTTAAAAATACTCCACTGTAAATCAGATTTTTTTTTCCTATCAATAAAACTGCCTAGAAACTTATATTTAATTTCATGGCCAAAGAATAAAAGAAGCTTGTGTGGCAGTTCCCTTCATATTAATGCAATTTCAGTGTGGCAGTCTTCTTGTTCTAAAACAAAATTAGCTGTTGTGTGATACTTCAAAGATTGAAATATTAGTTATGTCATCCATCAGCAGTTTTCTGCTTGGCAACCTCCTGATGTACTGACAGTTTTGGAGGCCCATCAGAAATATGCAGTAGTCCAAAAATATCTAGAAATCATCAGGTTGGTGAAAGTTGATTTGTGTAAACATGAATAGACTTGAATCACCTTTGTCATTGTTAAAAGTAATGGAAAATTGCAGCCTTCAGTGTAAAAGTAACATTTTACATTATTTTGTATAAGATATATTGTGTTAAATGATTTTATTATTTGCAGATGATGAAGATGCGGTCATTTTTAACTGGACAACTTTCAAAAAGAAATTTAAATGCACTCTGCTATCTGTTTTGAAAAATGTAAGAATAATCATGAAAATATTTACTCTCTAATTCCAAGAGATTATACTTAGCCTATTCTACTAAATCATTTCAATGTAAAACAATTTGACATTAAAAGGACATTCATTTTTATTTAGAAGTGATCCTTATCATCTGAACTGTAAGGAATAGGTCAACAAACTAAAATGAACTTGATTGTAACAATCAGAAGCTATGAAATGTAGTATATATCATTCTATATGTGACCTAATAGAACTGATATTTTAAAAATAATGTAACTTCATGATAACTGTGCAATAGTTAATAAATGGGCTTAGCATTTCTTAAACAATTGCATAAGCCATAAACAGGAGTGCATATATTATTTTAAACTAAAAGCAAAGCCAATATGGCTTTGTCTTCTGTGTAAGTTAGGATGTTGTGTTTGTTTTGTCTGTAATGCATATGTGAGAAAGTTATTTATTTTTGCAATATTTTACTATGGTTTAAACAAGCCACCAGAATTTTTTCCTTTCTTTTTACATCAGGCAACAATCAGCTTTAAAGAATATGAAGACAATGCAGTGTGGATTCGAATTGCATGGGGAACACAGTATACAAGGCCTAATCAATACAAGCCAACCTACGTAGTTTACCATTCACAAACCCCTTATGTCTTTATAACCAATTCTAAGGTTAGGAGAAATAACACTTTGCTCTTTCAGGTAAATATATTTTGCATTTAATTATTTATCTTGATTTTCTTTCAAGGTCATTTTTTTGATATAACAAGGATCAATTGATATGTTGGTTTCCTGAACTAATGTATAATGTATGCATGCTTAAATATAATAACGGTAAAATGGGGAGATGGGAAGAACAACACATTTCAGTTTCAATTAAAGATTGCCTCCATTTTCATTTGAAGGCTCTGTTGGCTGCTACCTGTTACAAAGACATCCATGAAATGGGTCTCCGAAGCCATTGCTTAAACTCTCTTAAAGTTATTTTGTTTAAAAGATTTTCCCAGGTGAGCTTCTCTCTTCTAAGCCGAAGTTGGGGTTGTGTTTTGTTTTGTTTTGTTTTAGGCCTTTTTCTAAGCATCCCAATGTGGTGAATGTGACTTCTTCAGAGATCACATTACAATTCTACAAAGCTGGATAGGCTCTCAACAAGATAAATTTAACCCTGTGGATTGAACTAATGTGTCACCTTTTGCTTTTTGAAAAATCCTTCAACTCTCAATCAGTAATGTAACAATACATTAAATGTCCATACTGTTATTATTCCAAGTTCATTTTTAGTTTTAACTAGCACACCATATGTACGCTTCACATGTTATTCTTGAAGACAGAATTCCAACATGTATATGCAATACAGAGGCATGTGTGCTCCCCTATTTCTACCTTCTGTCCTGCTTTTGCTAGTTAAAAAGTCCTCAATGGCTTCTATGGGTATTCAGCTAAATGCATAAACATTTTTGTAAATTCATAAGTATACGTATCAGTGGAATAAGATTTGAGCACTGAGAAAAAAATAGATTTGCAGATACAAAACCAATAAGTGTAAGGCCACTCTGTATGGGTCTTGCACATTTTGAAATTCCATATTTGGTCATGAGGTACAGAGATTAATGTATTTCTGCACTAATGTTTCCTTTTTTTAAAAAAATTGCTACTCACAGAGTTTTAATATTTCTAAACATCACTTATACAAGAAAATGTACCAACTTAACATTTTGATATTATTTTTTTGTTCCTTATTTCCTTTTTAGACCTTTCAGACATACCTCCCTCAACCTCTACAAGAAAAAAACAGTGCCCTGGAAAATGGTATTTAAGCTAACTTGTTATTTTGTTTTCAATCAAAATGGTTTATTTAAATTGGAGATCGACCCTGGTCAGTGCACAGCCATCCCTATGGAAGTGCCCTCGGCCCCACTGAGCATCTGCTTTATGATGTCTAGCAGAGGGAGGCTCAGTTATCCCATGGACTGATTTCTTAACATTTTGGCATTTGGGGGGAAAGGGAATGTAGAACAATCTTGCAGTTTGTGCTACGCATGCTTTCAATACATTGATGTGTTTTTAACATTTTTTTCCAGTTGATCCAAGAATAATTCTCGAAGATAAACATGAAAAGGAGAGAATTCACAAAGTTAATCAGGAAACTTTTGGCAATGGTCCTCAGCCAAAGTTAGAACACGCACAATACAAGGTTAATTTCTACTTTACATAGACATTTGAGTGTGTCAGGACTCCGACAAATCCACCCCCGTTCAAATCATAAGTCTCCACATCTCTCAGAGTAAAAAAAAATGATTTATTGGGAGTGACCATATCGGCGTTACCTGGGTGCAGCCAACCCTAAGATACATCATTCATTTCCCCCTTGACCCTGGTCTTCCCCCCCACCCCCTGGATGTATAGTCTCCAATGGAACACATCCATAGCCAAGAGTCATCAATCATGCTCTCCAGTAATAATCTTGTGCGCCAACAGCTTTGGCTGCCTAGCAATTATCTGAAGCATTTGAGGAATGCACTACTTTCCCCACTCCCTTTCTGTTGGCAACTAAAAAGACCAAAGAAGTATTTTTTAGTTGACACAGTGTTTATTTTGTCCTCTTTATACTTATATTCTGCAGATTCCATGATTATTCTAATTTTCTATTCTTAATTAAATTGATTTCCAGAAGCTCTGAGCCAGTATTAATGCCAAAAGATTAAAACAAAACTCAGGTAATGTAACAATAACCAAACAGTCCAATGGACATGGTTGGCACATAACAACTGATTATGCAAAGGCCTTCAGGGTCACAACCTCCACTTGCTGTTCAAACAGAAGCAGCAATCCCCTCTCAAATGATGAAGATTTATCCCTGGATTCACTCAGCTGCTGAACACCACATTGTGTTGGTATGATTGATCTAAGCCTATTTCAACCTATCCAGCTTCTAACTGCCTCCAGTAACCAGGATGGGACCACCATTGCATCTCCTGCTCAGCCAGGATAAAGATGTGTTGTTGGATATTATTAGTATATTGATAAGAAAGAGAGAGAATGTCATCCTGAATCAATACACAGCAGGGTAAAAGTGTTTTCAATGAAGATTATGGACCGTAATCTACACCCAGTATTTCTCAAACTCGGGCAGCTTGAAGATGTAAGGACTTCAACTCCCAGAATTCCCCAGCCACCAAGGTTGAGAAACACTGATCTACATGCTGCCAGTGTGAATTGCTACAGATATGCCTATCATCCCCACCTTAAGACTTTTAATACAATCAATAATAATGCTGAATAAATTAGTGCATTTAAATTAAAATTGTGCTTGTTTTTGGCTGTGTATTAGAACTAGATATTTTTTTCCACAAGAGGGCACCCTTTGATTTTTCATGTGCATGTTTCTTACAGACATATTTAATATCGTAATAAAAGATTACTCTTGAATAAAATAGTTACAGCATATGAAAATGAACTCTGAATGGATGCCAAGGAGCTTTTGTTAATCAAATTAATTTTGCAATTATTGTTTTGAAAAAAAAAAACATTGCAATTTTTGGGAACGTTGACTAGAGTTATGTAAGAATACTACCAGTACATTTTAAAATGTCTGTAATGAAGCAGCTAAAATATTTGAGTCAGATCAGGTCAGGAAGATTAAGGTTCATGTTCCCATTCTGTCAGAAATCACAGGTAATTTGGGGGTCATTTTTTAAAATTCTAACTCACAAGTCTGCTGTGGGATAACATATGTTAGGTTCTCTACCATATTGGGCCAAAGATGAAGGGAAGTACATTTAGGGGATTTATGGCATAAATGTGATTGATTATATTTTGTTTGTTAGTTATATGTATCTCTTAAAGGCTATTTCTGTGGGGATTTTCCTGCATTTTATCCCCACGACAGCAACCATGTAAATTAGTTTGGGCTTAGAAAGGGGAAGAGGATTTGAATGTGAATCTCCCAGGTCCAGGCCAGAACCTTAACAATCATACCACACTGATCTATGTACAGTTTCTGGATTTTGTTTGTTTTTATTACAGCTTGAAACAGTGTTTAAAAGTGAAGAAAGAAGCATCCTGAATACTGATGAACCATTTAGATGTACAATTCGGTTTTCTAGTCCTCATCTTCTAGAAGCCCTTAAGTCTCTAGGGCCTTCTGGTAAGTATTGCAATTATGGTAGAACCTAAAAGCCACTATTACATAATATTTTTACAGAATAAAACTGCTATAAAACCAGTGATTCATAGGTCTTTCCATAATGATGCAAGCTATTGAGTTTCTTCCTTGCCAACCAATTTAAACTGTATTTTAAAAACGTGTGGGGGTGGTTGGGGTCATCCTAATTAAACATCAGATATAATAAACACTACTATATTCAAATGCAGATATTTGAATTCTGTAGTAGTTGGTTCATTCTAATATAAATTAATAAGGCAAAAGTCCCTTTTAGGCTGCTCATTATAGTAGCCTCTTTTAAATTTCTCATGTGAATGAGCAGTTTTAATGCATGCAGAATTGTATTTTAATTCTGGATGGATATAGTATCTGAGTTCTCCCATTTTGATTTTGCATCTTGCCAAAATCTCACGAGACTTTTTTTATGCAAGATCTCATGCATAGTTTTGGACATTAAAAAAAATCAAGAGCATTATAGCTGAAAATATGTTGCCAAGCCTTGCCTGAAATAGATTTTGATCCCAAGCCATTGTGTCATGCTGTTATATTTGGATTTATGCAGTGCTATTAAAAGACATCAAATTCCTGAACTTCCAGGTTTACTTACACAGCTGTAAGTGATAATATATTATTGATTTTTACTTTTTTTTTAATACTAGGAATAGCAGATGCTCCTCTTTCACCACTACTCACCTGCATCACTCGAAAAGCCAGGAATTATTTTAAAATCAGAGAGAAAAAAGATGATCTTTCACAAACCAGTAATACCTTTCAAGTAAATTGAAGAAGAGAGACAGATATGGACTCCTCTCTCTCAAGCTTCCTGCATCTTTCATATTACTGTATGGCTTGCAGAAAAATAAACTTTATAACTTGGAAGGTTGAGACACTCCTTGTAACTCCAGTAACTCTTCATACGCGTGCCACATTCTTCTGAAGCAAACCATACCAAAAAGATTTTAGAAATGGAATAATTCACAGTATTGTCTTTGGAGATTTTAGAAATAATTATCAGTGAAGGTTTGTGTATTCTTACAGCTGAAAATGACAATTTGATTTTAAATATGTTAGTTAACTGATGCATGTGAGATAAATAAACCTATAGACTTATTTATAAAATTGTAATCACGGCATGTAATTTTCAGACAAGGATAGACAACAAAGCTGTTCATTTTAACTGCTAGTCAGGATAACAATATTCTATGCTGGGAGTCAACCTCTTACAAAATAATAACCATAGGAGATCCATAAGGAAGGAAGAAGAAAGGAAGAAGAAGAATCTTTTCATCCATCTTTTACTAATCCATCATTCCATTCTGATCTGTTGAACATAAAATTTACTTTACGTACAGGTTTGAAAGATGAGTAGCTTGCATTGTATTTGACATTAAGGGAAAGACACTGGCCCTTTTCCATGGCCAACATCAATATACAGGCTTACATGTTTTTAAAAAAGCACTTGGGTTATTCTAGTAGGCTTATTTATACACCAGTGCAGATGTTATCAATGCTCAATCGGTATTGTCTAATTAAACATGAAATGTTAATCTGGTGTATATAATTATTTTATTTGCTTGTTTTGGAGAAGTTGCTGGGAACACAAAATGCACTCTACAAACATTGATGATAAATGTTCAATTATACTAAATTGAATTTTAAAATGAAATGTTAGTGAATCATGTATATTTTTTATAGTATGGCTTTATATGTACTTAGATGTCCATGACAGAAAAGGAATATATATCAGCCGTATACTGCAGAACACTTTTAACATATGTCAGGGTTCTTTCTGACAATGCAGGTAGCTGTTTTAAGAGGTTTTTGATTTTCATATTTTGTAAAAAATAAACTATTTATAAAATTTGTTTCACTATATTGCTGTTACTATATTCCAAGTTTATTCCTGCTGATAATAAGTGTGGTTTATTAGCCCCTTATCAGTTTTATATGCACTTTGCCTTAACCATAATTTAATCTGTGGTTGCAGACATTTACACTAAATCAAATTGTTCCAAGGTTTATTATATTATATTATTTATTTATTTATTTATTTGATTTGATTTGATTTGCCAATTGTTTACAAGATAATAAGTATAAATGTATACATAGTTGTGAATACATGAAATGGCTACACATAAGAAAAATAAAAGAATAAGAGAAACAATAGGACAGGGACGGTAGGCACGTTGGTGCGCTTATGCAAGCCCCTTACTCTTAGATTATTTGAATTTAATTGAAGCCTAAATTAAGTGTATTCTCTAACCAATTATGCAACATCTGAAAAATTAGTCAAATGCATTATAAACTGCTGGGTTTTTTGTTATTTTCTATAAATGGGAATAATCAAGCTTGGCTTGAAATGTTAGTGTCTATACTTTCCTGAATGTTACATTAATGGTTGATTCTATATACAAAACATGTTAGATAAAACTGGTTGCGGTTGCATTCCAGTTGACTTTGTAGTCACCCTAACTACTCCAAATAAGGACTATGGGGTCATAAAAATGCAGGTTTGTAGTTTGAGATATTTAACGTTTTCGGCTTATCCTATTACCCCTTTTTGCTCTAAAATTAATAGGATTGTCAATTTCCAAGGGATTCTTTCTGTGTTTGGAATCTGGAATTTATAAAAGGCATAGAATCATCTAAGGGAGGGATAGCTAAAATAATTGTCCTTGGAAAGACAAAAGGTGTACTTAATTTTGCAGGAAATGATTACTTTTCTAAAAGCAGACAAATAAACCTGTCAGCAGTCTTGTCTCCTGCTTATGTTTTTTTTTTCTTTTTTTACTTAACATTTATATATGAAGAATTGAGTCTGTTAACTTATATCTTATTCACCCTGAAATAATTTGGTATTTCTATTGTTTCTGGTTTTTGTTTAACTAGGGGGTTTGTAGCCTGGGTCCTGGACTGGGCTACCCTTAGAAGCCAAAACTTTCAAATAATGTGTGAGTCGTTTCATGCCAATTTCGGAGAAGCCTTACAAGCCGTTAGAAAGGAACAGGGTGCCTTCAGAAACCTGCAAAATCGAACGCCCCGCTCCCCGACAAGAACCAGAAAAGCCACCCTACAGGGATGTCCAACCTTGGCCACTTTTAAGACCTGTGGACTTCAACTCCCAGAATTCCTCAGCCAGCATAGCTGGGAGTTGAAGTCCACACGTCTTAAATGTGGCCAAAGTTGGAAATCCCTGACCTAGGTAAATGGGCAGCCGCATCAAACCTGCATTCGTTGATAAAATAGTAATGAATTGCAGACTGAAATCCAGTCTGGGCCACGTGACCTCAAGGCAGGTGCGGCCGGGGCGGGATCTCCGTCCGCGGAGGGGGCGGGGCTCTTACGCGTCCCTGATGAATATGGAAAAATGACGTCACTAAATATTCATGAGGCCCTCCCCCACCGGAAGTAGCCGGCCGGTGGGTTTGGCAAAACGGCCGCAAGGAAGATGGCGGCGGCGGCGGCGGCGACTCCTCAGTCGCAGCGGCCGCCTCAGCGCGGGAGCCCCGGCTTGAGCCTGGGACTCGGCCGTCCCCGCCGCCCGGCACCCCGCGACGTCCGCCAGAGGCCGTCGAGCCCTCGGGAGCTGGTGACACCCTCGGTGACGGAGCTGTCTCGGGCCGTCCGCAGCAACATCTTGTGCACGGTGCCCGGCTGCGGCAAGGTGCTGCCCAACCCGCCGGCGCTGAGCATGCACCTCAGCAAGGCCCACCGCCTGCAGCAGGTAAGACCCCACCGGCCACACACACACACCCACCCGGGTCCGCCTCCCCTTCCTCCCTTCTAATGACTGGGCCCCACCCACCCACCCACTCCTTCCTTTGCCAGGCTCCCCCCCCACGCAGCCCCCCACCTTTTTCCAGCTGGAGTTTCTTTGGGAGGGTCTTTGCCCCCCCCCCACCTGCACCCCCTCACCCTTTCCCAGCTTCCCTTGGTCACCCCACAGCACACCCTGACTCCACCTCCCACCCCCCCGGCCTCTTTGCCAGGCTCCCCTTCCCCACCCACCCACTCCTTCCCAGCTTCTGGCGTTTCCTGCCATCCTCCCCCCACGCAGCCCCCCACCTTTTTCCAGCTTCTGGTCAGTCTCCTTTGGGAGGGTCTTTGCCAGGCCCCCTGCACCCCCATCCCCCACACCCCTGACTCCACCTCCCACCCCTCCCGGCCTCTTACCCCCAAAAAACACACCTCGGGTCCGCCTCCCCTTCCTCCCGGAGCCACCCACCCACCCACCCACTCCTTTCCCAGCTTCTGGTCAGTTTCCTTTGCCAGGCTCCCTCCCCCCACGCAGCCCCCACCTTTTCCAGCTTCTGGGTCTCCTTTGGGAGGGTCTTTGCCAGGCTCCCCTGCACCCCCCATCCCTGCACACCCTGACTCCACCTCCCACCCCTCCCGGCCTCTTACCCCCAAAACACGCACCGGGTCCGCCTCCCCTTCCTCCCTTCTAATGACTGAGCCCCCACCCACCCACTCCTTTCCCAGCTTCTGGTCAGTTTCCTTTGCCAGGCTCCCCCCCCCCACGCAGCCCCCCACCTTTTCCAGCTTCTGGTCAGTTTCTTTTGGGAGGGTCTTTGCCAGGCCTCCCTCCCCCCCATCCCCTGCACACCCCTGACTCCACCCCCCACCTCCCAGCCTCTTACCCCCAAAAACACGCACCCGGGTCCGCTCCCTTCTCCCTTCTAATGACTGGAGCCCCCACCCACCCACTCCTTTCCCAGCTTCTGGTCAGTTTCCTTGCCAGGCTCCCCTCCCCCACATCCTCAGCCCCCCACCTTTTTCCAGCTTCTGGTCAGTTTCATTTGGGAGGGTCTTTGCCAGCTTCCCCCCCACATCCCTGCACCCCCTCACCCTTTTTCCAGCTTCTGGTCAGTCTCATTTGGGAGGGTCACAGACGCCCCTTCACACACACACCCCCCCACACCCCTGACCCCACCTAACCCGGACTCTCTTACCACCTCCACCCCACACACACACACATGGTGTCCGCCTTCCCTTCCTCCCTTCTATTGACTGGAGCCCCCACCCACCCCTTTCCCAGCTTCTAGTCAGTTTCCTTTGGGACACCCCCCCATTTTCTTCCCTACCAAATCAAGGTCTTAAAACGTTTTTTTTCTCCACCCCTTCCCACCTTTAACCCTCCCTCCCCCCAAAAAAAAGACTTTGTTTCTATGGGTCTGTTTATTTGGGTTTGTTTATTTGTTTAGCCTACAGCATGTTTGTATGGGTCCTTGTGTGTTAATGTTCCTTGTATTTAATGATGAAAATGGATGCATCCTCTCACGGCCTCTTTATGATGGTGATCTGAGGGGGATTTTTAAATGCAGGTAGCCCTCGACTTACGACCACAGCTGAGTTCCAAACCTTCTGTTGCTAAGCGAGGCAGTTGCCCAACTGAGCTTTGCCTCCATTTTACGGCCACAGTTGTTTAGTGAATCGCTGCAGTTATTTATTAATAACTGGCTCCCCCCCTCACTTGGCTTCTCAGAAGGTTCAATCAATCAGAGCCGGGAGGGACCTTGGAGGTCTTCTAGTCCAACCCCCCTGATCAAGCAGGAGACCCTATATACCATTTCAGACAGGTGACAGTCCAGTCTTTTGACCACAGGACACTGCAACCGTCATAAATATGAGCCCGTTGCCAAGCATCTGAATTTTGCTAGCGTGACCGTGCAGATGCTGCAGTGTGAAAACCAGTCATGGCTCGCTTTTTTCAGTGCCGTTGTAGCTTCAAATGGTCACTAAATGGACTCTTGTAAGTCAAAGACTATCTGTATGGTTTCAACTTGGGCTGGCCAGTCATTTTGATTTTGAGGATCCCTGAGGTGGACTTTGGACCACACTTTAAGAAATGCTGTTTTGGGTGATATTTTCCTGGCTTCTGATACAAGGGTCTTCAAACTTGGCAAATTTAAGACTTGTGGGCTTCCACTCCCAGAATTCCTGAGCTAACATGACTGGAGGAGGAATTCTGGGAGTGGAAGTCCACAAGTCTTAAAGCTGTCAAGTTTGAAGACCTCTGCTCTAACAGGTTGTCTTGAAGACACATCTGGGGCTTTCTTTCAGAAATCTCTTTCTCCAATGATCTATCAGGGAGAATCTATCTTCCTTCAGCTTTCCAGGTCCAGAGAGTTTCCTGGGAGGCCACTTTCACCATGCTAGAAACTGAATAGTTGTCATAAGATACGTAAAAGGGGGTATTCTAACTGCTGAGGTTTTTATTTACAAAAATAAAAAGGATTCAACTCCAGCAACTGCTTCTCTGCCTGCCTCCCATCATCCTCCAGTGAACTCTTAGGGAACACCTTGACACCTGCTGTAGATCACTACAAAGTCTGTCTCAATCAGCTAAATAATGCCACTGGGACAATAATGGATAGTAACAGGAGACATCTTGGGTTTTTTTCCTGGTTGGTAATTACTTCATGCTGCTTCAGAATATTAATAGAATCAAAAACGTGCAACAGTTGAAAAAAAAATTAAAGCCTTTGTTGACTTGGGAATTATGCTTCTGACACTGCCTCCAGGGCTTTTTCTTGCTAACGTATTTATTTAGGGCTGTCCCATTAATTATTTCTACTGTTGGCTTTTTGATTTTTGATTTTTTTTTAGGCTTCCCTTAACAAAATTACTTTGTTGGGCACGGATCAAAAGGACGATGCCTTGAATGTTCATACAGTTCACGATAACGTGATGTGTTTTCAAACAGCAGCATAAAAATTACATTTGTTGAGGCATCTTCAGAACTTTTGGCAGATTAGGCTTCCTTATTTATACTGCAAGCCCCTCCTCTGCAGGGATTGTCTTTCTCAAAGTTGGGATTTAAGCATAGTATTAATGATTCCTCCTTCGTAAGTGTGAAAAACAGTCATAACAGTCATTTTTTTCAGTGCTGTTGTGACTAAAGGGTCAGTAAATGAAACTGTTGTAAGTCAAAGATCACCTGTAACCCAAAATCTGCTTCTTAATTCTAAAACGTGTTTCTTTTCAATAATGCGTGCCACTCCAGGATGGAAAAATATATCCTTCAATCAGGAAAGATTTAAAAACGCCACAGAAATACTACTGCTGTCCAATTGAAGGTTGTCCTAGGGGACCCGAAAGGCCATTTTCACAGTTTTCTCTCGTAAGGCAGGTATGAAACATAACTACATTATTTAAAGATAAATTAATGGAAATTACAATGGGTGGAATGTCATCTCAAAAAGTTATGCATTTTTTCTGAATTAGTTTTTATGTGAAAGCATTATATTCATATGTATAACAAATCTGCATGCCAATGCAAGATCTAATTGTAAATTAAGTGCTTACTGTGGGATTAACATGAAATAAGAGAACTTTCTCAACTGAGGCATCTTTTAAAATCTAAACTTACAGGGTGGCAGTGAGGGAACTTTGTGTTAAATAAGTTACAAATTTTTCTTTGTTTTCCTGAACCTAAATAACGCAAGTAGAATTTTGTTCTTCTGTTTTAATTATCTAGTGGCATTTAAGTAAAACTGTTAAATCCTAAAGTATCTGTCCTGCATCATTCAAAATGAACACTGAATTAGAGTTATCTATAGTAAACAAGTACGCCTGTTAGGAAATAGGCCTAATCAAAGTTGGGGCATCTGATTGGTAAACTCTACTTTTAGTCCCCAACACCTCCAGGTAGGGTTTAGAAAGATTTCAGTCTAAAACTGAAAAAAGTCAAATAGTTTGAGAATGCTAAAAAAATGATGTGACTGATAATCTCATTGGTTCTAAGTTGCTTCTCCACATCCCTACAATTTCTCTAACATTTGGTTGTTTCAGCACTTCATGAAAATGCATGCTGAAAAGAAGCATAAATGCGATAAATGTACCAATTCGTACGGCACTATATGGGATTTGAAACGCCATATTGCAGACTGTGGCAAGACTTTCCAGTGTACCTGTGGGTGTCCCTATGCTAGTAGGACAGCATTGTTATCTCATATTTATCGGACACAACATGAGATCCCGGTTGAACACAGGTATGGCAGTATTTTCCAAATATCTCCTTCACGTGTACATATTAATTTGAAGGGGTTAGAAGTTAGGGGAGAGTTTTGGTGTTGATAACTGCCAGCAAGGGCTCCTCTTCTCTGCTCTTGGTTTCATTATTGCTCATAACTGTGTATTTTTCTTGGTTTTACATCCATGCGTCCCTTATCAGATAGGCTGCCACCAGCAAAATATTTAAATTTTCTAATGCTCTCAATGCTGTGTGTTGTTCTCCTATGTCCTAGAAGTGCAAATGCGGCCATTGCTTTATTTCATCCAAATAGTTAGCAGCGTGGGCTTTTGAACGTTGCATGAATGAGAACATGGGGTTGAAGAGCACAGCACAAACATTGTATTACATTAATGTTCCTGGTCTGCAGTTCATTTCTTAAATGATGAGTATGTAATGGCCCAGAGTCATTGGATATGAGATGGGTAGTAAAAAAAGGTCATAACCAAAGACAGAAATAAAATTGAATGAATAAAATGCCGTGTTTATTCATTCAACTATCGAGTCACATTTTTGAGTAGGAGGAATTGCTTTATTTCTCTGCCAATCAGCATGAACAAAAGGATGAGTTGGTGCTTTCTCCATTGCATAATGCTTAATCTCAACCCCTTCCCATTTCGTTTTAGAGATAAGAGTCATGAGTTGGCAATGATTTTTATAATGGAAACCTTTCGTGCTTCTGTTCTTTGTCAGTGTGCTTTAACCTCAGGCAGTGATTGTCATGGTATGTGGAAAGGAATTCAGGAGGCAGCCAGAAAGATGAAATTTAGCTATAAAAGGAATGTGGCCGTGGCAAATAGAAAGAAATCCTCCTGGTTTCTTGAACTGTGAATGTGATGGGGGGGAAAGGTACAGGTAGTCCTCAACTTACAACCATTCATTTAGTGACTGAAGTTACAACAGCCCTGAAAAAAGTGACTGACAACCGTTTTTCATATTTATGACTGTTGCAGCATCCCCATGGTCACACAACCAAAATTCAACTACTTCGCAACTGGCTCATATTTATAATGGTTGCAGTGTCCTGGCAACATGATTACCTTCAGACACCTTCGGACAAGCAAAGTCAATGAAGCCAGATTCACTTAACAACCGTGTTTCTAACTTAACAACTGCAGCGATCCACTTAAACTGCTGTGACATGAAAGGTCGTAAAATGGGGCAAAACTAACTTAACAACTGTCTCACTTAGCAACATAAAATTTTAGTTCAGTTGAGGTAAGTGGAGAACTGCCTGTACTTTCGGACTTGCAAGATTGATGTCAACCTTGTGAGATAATCTAGACAGGAAACATACCCAGATGAACCTCTTATACTTCATTGTAAGGTTACATTAACAGAATCTGGCACGTCTGAAAGTTCATTTCTCCCCTGTCACCAACCAAGAAACTAAGGAGGATCCTTTCTGAGACGTCCCTGTGACTGTGGCTTTTCTCTCTGTGTCCTAAGTTCATTCCGCATACTATTAAAGCAATGGACTATATCAGTGGTGGCTAACCTTTTTGGGCTCCTGTGCCAAAAATTGCCAGTGCGCCCGCACTCGTGTGCCAGCATCCAGAATGCAATGCATGCGCTCCCTCCCCATGCGCATTCGTGCGCAACCCCCCCTTACCTTCACTGCACCTCACAGCTGATTTTTCTGTTGGTTTGAGGCCTTTTTCGACTTCCCAGAGGCTTGGAAAAAGCCTCTGCAAGGCTTCTCAGCCCGAATTATAGGCCTGTTTCATCACTTCCGGTATTACAGGAAGTGATGAAACAGGCCTATAATTAGGCCTGAGAAGACTTTCAGAGACTTTTTCCAAGACTCTGGGAAGTTGAAAAAGGCCTCAAACCAACCAGGAAAAAAATAATCAGCTGTGAGGCGTGTGCCTGCGCAGTGAGGTAAGTTTGCCTGCGGCTCGCGTGCCAGCACAAATGGCTCTACGTGTCACTTGTAGCACGCGTGCCATAGGATTGTCATCATGGGACTATATGCTTTCATTTTCTTGAAGTTCTTTTCTCGAATTGGGAGCAGTGGGGAGACTGTGCTGCCACATTTCTAATGATTTATTAATGTTTACAGGGATCCGCCTAGCAAGAAAAGGAAAACCGAAATTTCCCTGTCTACCTGCCCACTGGAAGAAAAAGCAACGGACAGGACGTCCGCCAACATCCACAGCAGATGTGCCAGTGCTGAGGATTTGGAGGCCTCTGAGATCAAGTCGACCGCTTCCTCTGAAGATCCCAGCCACTTTTATTGTGTTCAGCCAACGCAAGCACAGCCCAAAAATGCCCCAAAGTTTCTCTTGCCTAAGCCGAAAGTGGGTTTGGTTAAGCTCCCTGTCATGCAGCTGACTCAGTTGCCTATCTTGGTGCCAGCGCCGAACTCTTCTGTGAAGCCCGTTGTGGTGACTGTGGATGAGAAGGGTTCTGTGATGAGTACTGTTCACTTAATGTCTGTGCCAGTCGGAATTATGATACCCGCCGTGGAGACTGAAGCCCTTGCATTGAAACCCCCACCAGCCCTTTCCAGAACCAAAACTGCCAATGGTACTAAGCCAGTGAGTACAGGCATCCAGGTGAATTTAGGCAAAGCCGCCCCCCATAATCCAGTCCAGGATCTAGAAGCTCTGTGCTATAAAAACGGAATCAGTTCCACCAATGTTCAAACTGACCTGTCGTACTTTTCCCAGAACTTTGCGCCTTCTGCAGCTTGGCCTCCCGATTCCTCGGTGTCCTCTTGTTCTCAGACAGACCTGACTTTCAGCTCCCAGGCGTTGCTTCCGGTTAGCGTAGAGACACAAACCCTGTTGCCCAGCTCCAAGCTGACTTCCTCCATAGCTGCTCAGACTGATGTGCTCGCTCAAGCTTGCTTTCAACCCTGCGGGATTTCTCGGGAGACTCAGACCAGCAAGTCACAAAAAGGTCTCGACGGGAACGTGCACATGGACCAGGCTGTCACGTGCGGCAGTCTTTTCAACAGCGTCCATTCCTCGTTTCCCGATTCCAACCCCATGAGTCCTCCTGGTGGTCCCTTGATGGCAACCAACCTGGATCAAAATATGCTACCTCAAGGAAACTGCAAAACTTTGAGCCCGGATACAAAGTGTGAGCATTCAATGATCAGCTTCAACTCACCAACAAACGGTATTCTTCCCCAGCAAATTATGACAGACAATCAGACGCAAACCATGGAGCTACTGAATGACCTGGAAACCATTTTTTCAAATAACTCCACGGGCCACCCTGGCCTTCCCTTAAGCACCGTCTCTACCCAGAACGCTGGAATAGATTTTGACATTGAGGAATTCTTTACGGCCTCCAATATCCAAACTCAAACCGAAGAGGCCGAATTGGGCAACTTGAACTCCGTACCGGCCTTGGAGTCCTTAGACATTGAAACCCAGACAGATTTATTTTCAGACCACGCTTCCCAATCCTATACCTCTCGAGGCAATTCTAATTTCTTAGGCTTAGAAATGTTCGATACACAGACCCAGACAGACTTAAATTTCTTCCTGGACACTCCCTACCTGCCTCTGGGGAACATTTTGAAGCCCTCTGCTTTTCTGGTGAGTGCAGACTCTTCCAACACAGAAACCCAGACAGAAATGAGGTGTCCTGACAGCGTGATCTCCGATCATATGTCAGACAGCAAAGTCCAGCTGAACAGTGCTGAGACACAGACCATAGACAGCTGTCTTGATACTCTGGGCAGTTTATTTCTCACCAGCAACGAGACTCAGACCGTTATGGATGATTTCCTTTTGGCTGACTTGGCCTGGAATACGATGGAGTCACAGTTCAGTTCCGTAGAGACCCAAACCTGTGCGGAATTGTGCTCTTTGCTTCAGGGCTCCAACAAAGCAAGCTGCTGAGTGTGCCGTTCCCACACCGTATAGCACTTTGAGGGTTAAGTGGTGGGGGGAAAGAAAACTCTGCTGGAGTTAGCTCTAGCTGAGGGTAATTGACTATAAAGCCTTGGTTGACAGATCTTGTCAGATTGCAGAGTACTTTCACTGTTGTGTATTGTGACTAATTTAAACTCTGTTGCATATGGTTACAGGTGTACGTTACATTTGGACACTATAAGCCATCTGCTGCTTGCCTCTCTGCTATCCTGAATGTATGTTCACAAATCCACAGTTCTCCGCACATCAGTTTCAATCATGTCTGCTGACTGACTTTCACACTGATGCTAAAGCTGCATTCTTTGAGAATTAACAATAGGACGTCTCTGAGTAAATATAATACCTCCAAGTTTTAACACTATAACTTTTCCTTTTTCTTGTTTTTCTGCGTAAACCGGTGTTGTCCCTGTTCAGAAGCTTATCTGTTAAGAGTCTCCAGCCTGTAAATTCAGTCTTCAGCCTATTGATCTGTTACAGTCGACCAGTTCTGCAACCGTGTCAGTTCCCATGTCATTAAATGTAATTTTCTAAGGAAAGGAGCCACAAAGTCTATGAACCAGATTTTCTTTTAACTTTTGCCTGGGTATTTTTCACTGTCAGGAAGTGAATAATAACATTGTCTTATAGGCCCTGGGCTGACAAAGATGCCATACAGTTTATGTTTGGAGTAGGTGCAGCTGACTACTAAGAAAACAATGAGTATCTTATAGCCAGATTTAAACAAAAAAAAAAACACTCCTGTGTAATCTCAATCGATATCACAGTTTTGGAGCTGAACTCAATAGTTCCAAAACTTCTACCAAGTACAGAAAATAAGCAGAGGAACAAATGCAGAAATGGAAAAGGAATCACCTAAAGACAAGCTGCAAAATTCCTTTTCAAAATGCATTTTGAATTTAACAAGTCTTCAAAGTTTCTGGTTTAAGCATAATCTTCTGGGTTGTCCAAGATTGTTTCTTGTTCACCCTTATTTCTGCTGGATGTAATTGTTTCCACTGTTTAGAAATCTCCACACTGTTTCTAGAGACAGATATGTCAGCTAATATTAAAATAGCTGCTTCCAGAACACTGATTTAAGACAATTGTTTAGAAAGCCAAGAACAGGTTTACAGTTCAACCAAGTCATTTGGTACATCTACAGATACTGCAGGAGGACAGTCTATCAAAGACCAGGTGACTTACAGTCATCTTTATCAAAGATCTCAATATTGGAGTACATTGGTGAGGGTGAGTAAATTTTTTGGTTTTTCTGTTGGGCACTGGATTCTTTGAGCACCATTGTAGTTTTCCAGAAGCCGAAAGGGTATGGTTTTATTGATTCTAGCTCTTCCAATAATTAGGCAACATGAAAAGAACTGCTTAGTGTGTTTCCGTTGGGAGTCTGCACAAAGTTTAGTTTAGGATCAAGATTTTATTAAAGAGAAATATTTCATTAAATTTCTTAAGGCCTTATTCTCTCTAATGTTTCCGTAGTTAGTAAGATTGCTTATCTCTTTGACAGCCTTGGAAGAGGGTTCTTGGCTGTTGAATTCCTTATCTAATTATTTCAGGTAAAAGAATGGCAGCTTGGTAAATAGCCGGTGTACTTTAATTTAGAACTCTGTGGCTCACCCTCCAAAGGATGTTTTTTACATGTGGTGGGAAATGAAGGAATCAAATGAGACATAGATTTTGTCAAAATGCATCAGTGACGGCATCAGTCTGTAAACACTGTCTATTTGTGTGTGTACACATAGTATGCCATACAAGTTGCTTTTATCAAAGAGTAATTGCCTACACAAGGAAGTGTCGGTATAGTTTCGTATTTCACAAGGAAGAAGCATCTATGTTTTTACTGTAGATTTGGGTGAACATTTAGGGTGTACAAGAACATTTCTAAACAAGGCCTACAAGCCAGTGCAGTCTGCTTACAGAAGTATATAGCCCAGTAGCTAGAATTCAAAATGCAGTGCCCTTGCTGTGCATTTGATAGAAGTCCTCACAGCCTCCCTGGATCTGCCTAATGCGTCTGTGTTTCAATATAGCCAAAAGTTTATGCATTCATCTAAGTGCATTAACAAAGGTTTTGCTCAAATAGCTATCCTGTTATTTAAAAGTAGCAGCACCGATTCAGTGGAAGTCATTTTGATGTATAAGCTGTTCCTTCATGGTGGTTTTAAGGAACTATTTATAGAAATAAACTTTTTTTTTTCTGGTACTGACCAAGGTTATTGCCTTCTGTGCCCTCGTGGATCCTTTCCAACTGCTGTGTCAATCAACCCATGTGTTTATCCTTAAAGTTGGGGGAAAGGGAAAGTTTCATTCTTATGTGTTCATTGCGCTAGACTTGAAATCTGTGTCTATATAGTTTTTATTAGCTGTTGCTTTTAGCCCTGCTGGTTAGAACTGAAGGGAGTTGAGTAAGCTTTGGAGATCATACATTATCAATATAGGTACCTCTTATATAAGGGTACTAGGAAGAGCTGCTGAGTTTGTTCCAAAAATGGATCTCTTCCATCACTTTACATAGCTCAAATAGGGGATATCTTATGCAAGAACATCATCCTAACGTGTGACTAATAAGAGTTTATCGAGGAGAGTTTGGTATCTTAACTTCTGTTTCAGCCTTTAATTTTGTAGTTGTGGGATCATTTCTAGCCATCTGCCGGTGAGAAATATCCAGATTTTTTTAAAAAAAAATCATGATGGCGGTATAGGCATTTAGTAAAATCCAGGCATTATTAACTTAATGGCTTAATGGTATATTATCAGGATAGTTTTAGAAAGATAAATGTCTGCAACTACAAGTCACTTGTCCTAAAGTTTTGATATCACAGGTAATTCTCCCTTTTTCTGAGCTGTTTTTCAATCAAACTACCAAGCCCTTAAAAGAAAACAATTTGCATTCAATATATTGTTGACAAAAACAAGCTACATCTGTCTCTTCAATATTGTTTGAAATGCCTATTGATGATTATATTAATCCTAGTTACAATTTTGAGATAAAAGGTGTATTTCTTTCCTATTGATATACCCGTATTACAATGGTTTTGTTTGCACACTTGGTTCAATACACATACATTCCATGTAATACACACCTTTTATCAGTTCCTAAATTTACATTTGAAAGGATCTAGTCCTGTTTCAATGCAGCATCAGAATGAATGAGGGCCAAAACTTTAATTTCACCTTTAGACATTAAAGCATGAATGCAGTCCTACAAGTTGCTCATTAAACATGAATGCAGTCTTACAAGTTGCTCTCCACATAAGACCATAACAAATAACAGTTGCAAGCAACTACATGTGAAATATTTGCCTGAGAAATTTTGGTGCTTCCTTTCTCACAGGAAGGGTGTCTACATGTTCCTTTGCCAGAGGACTGTCTCATATGTTTTAAGCATCTGAAGACATATACTCCACAGTTATATTTAAAACATTGCAGGGCAAGAGATGGATAAAAGATAGGAGGTGAAGATAATGCCTCTGCCACGATTGAAAGTTGGGGAAAGCAGTTTTTGGAAAGAGTTGGAGAAGTGAAGTGAACAAGGAATAAAAACCAGCATCCTAACTGGTAGAAAGTAACTTTACATAATATTTCAGCGTGAGAAAAACAATGCTGTGGTATTGTTCAGAGGAGTCCTTTGAAAGAAATCATTTGAAAGAGAGAAGCAACCTGGAATTAAAGAGAAACTTCATAACAGTGAGGACAATTAGCCAGTAGAACAGCTTGCCTCCAGAAATTGTGGGCGCTCCATCACTGGAGGTTTTTAAGAAGAGACTGGACAGTCACTTGTCCAAGATTGTATAGGTTCTCCTGCTTAAGTAGGGGCTGGACTAGAAGACCTCCAAGGTTCCTTCCAACTCTATTCTAATTCTAATTTACTGCAAGATGTAGGATGAAATTCATTACTGATGTGTCCATTCTGAAAGGGCCAATGGGGTCTTTTCGTTGGTTTGAAAAGTTGCCAGAAGAGATTTATTATCATTTATTTATTTGTTTATTTATTAATTAAATGTTTATGCCGTCCATCTCTCCTACAAAGTGACTCCGGGTGTTTCCCAAGTTATAAAAGAGGTAAAATAAAATTAAAACATTAGAGCTACACAAATTAAAATGTTATTAAAAACTGTAAGAAAACCACAACTGAAAGAGTTAAGAGATGGACGAGACAGGAATGAGGTCGTCTTATTACCCCATCTGCCTCCACCAGTAAGTAAGCCAGTTGTAAGGATCAGCTATACCCTCTGTTTTGATTCTGAACTGACCTGTAAGGCATATTCAATTGAACCTCCTCCTTTAGTCCTCTGGTTTTATGAAAATTGACTAGGATGAGAGTCTGAATAAGCAGATTGAGCTCTGGAGGAAGTAGTGCGGAGGCTTTGCTGATGTTCACGTCTGAATGCATCTCTATACAAGCACCGTCAATTTAGAAAGCTGGTTTGTTGGAAAACGAGTTTAACAACTAGCTTTCCATAGACAGGGAGTTATTTAGAGGGCGGAAGATTTACACACTGGGAGCACCCCTCTGGAATCTGAAATTACAGTCTAATCAGACACCCTGTTGTGCAATGCCTGTGAACTGTGCATTCCCGTCCATTGTTAATTGCCTGAGAAATGATGGATCTACCAGGTTTATTCACCAGGAAGTGGAATTTATACTATCAGCCAGTATTTATTTTTTTTGAGAGGGAGGGGCATAAGAAAACACTGGCTTCATCACACAGAAATGGAGGAAAGGAGAAGGTGATAGCAAAATTGAAAATAAAAATTGTGGCTTCTTCCTTTTATGGAGAGTTTTGAGCTCTTGCTGACTGTTGGTAGGAGGTTACTGCGTTTATTTATTTATTTTCAATGCTGCTTCCTTTCTGCCAAGTTTGGGGCTCGTTTTCCTTTGGGCTTAGGAAAAAAGTTTTACTTTTCCGCTTCAACTTTGTGGTCAGTTTCCTGAAGATCAGATAGGGTTGTTAACTGTTGCAGCTGTTAAAAAATTGCACAAGCTTCTGGAACTTGGGCGGGGTTGGTACCTCAAAACAGGCACACTCACCTGAAGGCAACTAAAGATGAATTGCAAAGAGGAAACAAACATTCACACAAAGGCCTGACATTTTACTGCTTCTGGCCCAATGAACAAGTGCAGAGCTTCATCTTGACACTCTTCCCTAATTAAAAAAATTTAATCTGAACATTTGCTGTGCATTTGGAGGTCTACATGCAGTATACATTGCAAAACATTGCAAATACGTTAAGTGGCCCTTAATGAAACTGACTGAGAAGGGGGCCCACTTGTAGGTCATCAAATGCACATTTCCCCAAGAAATAAAAATGTTTCTGTCTTAACTACCAAAGTTTTCCTGCCTTTCTTGAAAAAGCAATTGTTATTTTCTAGTACTTGTTTTTGTTTGTTCTGTATGTTTCTATAAAAACAACAGCGCTGGAACTAAAAAGAGAAACCATGTGGGGAAGGAGAACATCTGTGCACCTGTTCACCAGTCACTTTTAAATAGTTTTGGGGGATTAAGTGCCCATCGGATTTGGGGTGGGAATGAATTCTGTGCAAATATAATAGATCAGGAGTGTCCAACCAAAGCAACTTTAAGACCCGTGGACTTCAACTCCCAGAATTTCACATCTAGCCATGCCATGGGAATTAAGAGTCATGGTGGCACAGTGGTTAGAATGAATACTGCAGGCTAATTCTGCTGACTGCCAGCTGCCAACAGTTCGGCAGTTCAATTCTTGCCAGCTCAATTCTGACTCAGCCTTCTATCCTTCCAAGGTCGGGAAAATGAGGGCCCAGATTGTTGGGGACAATATGCTGACTTGTAAACAGCTTAGAGAGGGCTGTAAAGCACTGTGGAGTGGTATATAAGTCTAAATGCTATTGCTATTCTGAGAGTTGGTCCAGAGTTCTTAAAAGTTGCCAAGGTTGGTCACCCCTGTAATATATATATTTTAGAAGAATAATTATGGCTATATGGATGGGGATTCTCTTGTTTTACATAATCACAGTCACACTAGCATGTTTTGTTCTACTACTTTGGAATTTACGTTAGCTAGATATTTGGGGAGGTACACTCCCAATACATCTAGAACATATCACATTAAATAAGGCTATTTAAATACCACAAGGAAGTACTAACCATATAGATCACCCCTGATATAGATAGATAAAGATTGGAGATGTCTGTGAAAAACTATCATGTTCTTCTGTAAAAAATGTTTTTGGATTCAGGTCTTCTTTTAAATAAAAATGACCAAAATGTCACTAAGACGTTTAATGTTCTAGTTTATTTTTCAAAGATAGTGTGCACTGTAAACCAGCTTTATTTTCCTCCTTTAAACAGGAGGAAAAAACACAAATGCTTGGGATATTTTACCAGTGGTACATGATCACTTGCATAAACCTTGTCCTGTATTCTTATCTATTTTTATATTGTGTTAATTATGTAATCTAGACCCAAATATTTTTATCCCATTGTATGACTTAGTGATCTATTAAGCAAAAATCATTTTAAAAAGCATCAGAAGCATTTACAAATCTGTACAGTTTAAATTAAATAAATTTGTTAAATGTTTTAAATTATGATCTACAAATGTAGCATTTCAAAATCCCATTATTTCCATTTGGTAGGGCAGAAAATTACCAGGTAATAATAGTGAGGTCATGAGTATTGCAGATATATATATATGGCATTTATATAACTGCCATTGATCTGTATATTGGGAATGGAATAAATCTTAAAACTTTTAATAAGCCCCAAGTGTTAGAGAAATCCCCGTTGTCTTTCACAATGAGCAAGGAGCAACCGAAAACAGTATGTCGAGCAATTCTTATGCCAAGGCTTCCTATTACCATAAAAAATATGTGCATGACATGTTCCAACATGCCATCTTATGGGTTTAACAGTATAACTACGATCCCAATTTTGTAAAAACACTTGAGGTTGAAAAGTTACTCTACAATACCTGTAATGGCTTATTTGTTGGACTCAAAAGATTTCAGAACGATAGTATATTGTAAAGCAAGTGCCCTCCCCTATTTCCCCCCCCCCGTACCATACCTAACTGAATTGCACAATTCTGCATCAGTTAATATAATCTGTTTAAGGTGTCCCTCCCTTGCAAAACAACTTAAATTCCACTATCAATGTAGATTTAAGAGCCTTAACAAATCTGTAGCAACGTCTGATCCTGCTATATTCCATAATTTAGTCTTGAGTTTCTTAGCATGCTATAGACATGGGAGGTTGGCTGTTTCTTGACAACATTTGGTATAATCCAAACTGAGTTACCGGATTACCCAAACTGTATCCATTGATGGTTAGCTGGAGAAAAGCTGTATGGGGGATTGTCATTGTCTGAAAGGTTTCATGATTCTTTGAAAGTCCATGCCGTGTCGCCCCTGAGGCACATTATTTCACGAACTGCTTCCATAGAGGGAGAGGCAGTGCGGTAACTCCTTGTGTTTTGAAGAATCTTAAGTTCTTAAAGGGGAACTTCTCAAGAGACATAAAAATCAGAAAAGTTCTGATGCTCAAGAATGCAAGAATGTAATGTTCTACAGCTCTTTGGATTCTCTGATTAAAATTGACCCTGGGCAACTATTATTCCTTTGCGAATGATTCTACCCATTTGTTGTGGCTAGTGGAGCTTGCAGCAGAGTCGGACAGTGGGGAGGTTGGGGAGGAACGTGGGCCAGTCCTCAAGGCTGAGGAAGCCTCGGACAAGGGCTCTGTGTCACAGGCAGAGATGGGGCCAAGGCAGGCTGGCAGTTATCAGCTGCCTTTGGAGCCGGACAGCAGTGAGGCAGGGGAGCAGCTGGAGCCGGTTCCCAGCCTGCGCATGTGCAGAGCTGCTGAAAGAAAAGAACAATTTCGAACTAAGGGATGATGGAGTAAAGCCACAGGTGAACAGTGAATGGCCCCTCCCATAGGGATTAAGAGAGGAGCAAAAGGGAGGGGGCTTTTGCAGGAAGCAATTTGTTCATTTGTTGCAGTAGTGTGAAGATCTGCCTGTGCATCTCAGAGACTCTGAGTCGAGTCCTTCCTTGTCAGCACTGCGTTTGGAAATACTTACTTGGCAGCTCTCCAAGCTAGATAAGATCTGTGCTCCTAATTGCACCCTTGAAAGACTGTTTGCCAGGCCTTTGGCTGAAGGTGAATGCAAGAAATTCACCTTCGTTTAATAAAAGGGGTTTTGCCAGGACAAAGAGTCTGCTTAGTGCTTTTTGGGGGAAGCCGAGGTCAGAACAGAACCTATATGGTTTAGCCAAGCAATGGCTTTGTAATTTTAGTTTCCTGTGCCGTGCAAAGAGGACAAAACACAATACTTGAGCATCATGGACAAATCAGAGAGCGGTACATGATTTCTGTATTTGCTTTTTCACCATATGATCTATATCTACTTTGTTTTGATTCTTTTCTTTGGCTTCTTTTGCAGCATAGCTGCGAGAGACGACGCGAGTTGAAGCGCTGTGCCCCTTGTCCGATCTCTTGACCGCAACTGCTTTAGGTTTAGGAGGGGGCTCCAGGTGCAGGTTGATGACCCCAGTTTCCGGCTGGAGGACTAACAGTGCGTTTAAAGTGATGCAGTCCAAGCTGCTGGCAGGGTGGCCTTGGCTCCCATTTGGCATGCTCAGGACCTCCTGTTCCGCCCGCTGAGAATACGTGATTTCATACTCCTTTATCGGCAAAGTCCTTTTCTCACCTAGGAACGTCTGAATGGAGTCTAGTTTTCCTCTTACCCTTTCTCCCTCCGGGTTGGCATTCATTGTTGGGATGTATGTGTAAGGCTTGAAGCAGGAAACCCCAGCCTTTGTGCTGCTGGCGATGGGTCCTCCTTCGGGAAATTTGCAATCCAGGCTTGGTTGTTGATTGGTTCCCCGAGACACATTTTTCTTAAGAGACTGTGACATGCTCTGGCGAGGTAGACGTGAGGTTGGTTGAGTTATTCTTGACTTCTTGGGCTGTTTTGGGGTCTTACAGCATATGAAAGGAGTAACTCTTTCCCAGCTTGGTTCCTAGTGGGGGAAGGAAAAAGATGGAGCCTTCTTTTTATTAGTGCAAAGAACCTTTGTGGCTATACCAAAACTATGACTTTTCTAGACCTCAGTTTGGTGAATTTGGGTAAACTTTAGATTGGAGACATTTTCAACCTTTGACACAGTGTCTTAAGACACTTCCCCCGTGCCACAAAGATTTTACTTGATTTATTGCAACCTCTTCTGTTAAACTGACGCTTTCTATTAAGTTAATGGATCTCAAGGAACTGGGACATTAATAAGGATCTCTTAGTGCGCACCCAAAATTAAGTACGCTAAGAAAGGCCTTACGTGAGTCATTTGGGTGGTCAACAGTGCATTTAAAATATATCTTTTTGTGTACAAGGATTTTCTCGCCTTCTGAAAACTGTGTTCCAGACCTTACTACAGATTTATATGGACATTTCATAATTTAGTGCTGGTCTGTTTATTTACATCAAATACTGAAACCTGTTTGTTTCTTTTTTTCCCTCTACTTAGCGTGGGAAGGTTGTCAGGGAAAACAAGTGCTCCTCTTTACATAACTGGTTTCCATCCACGGTAGTTTCAAATTTGTTAATATATCTAAAGAAGAACCCTGAATTTTGCTATTCTGCATACTTCAGGTTTTCCCCCTTTTTGCATGCCTACAGATTCCTTAAAAAAACAGCCAATAGAAACTCATTTGCTATATTAGAAGTCATGATGGCACAGTGGTTAGACTGCAGTATTGCAGGCTAACTCTGCCCACAACGTGGCGTTTGATCCTGACAGGGCTCAGGGTTGACTCAGCCTTCCATCCTTCTGAAGTCCCAGATTGTTGGGGGCAATAAGCTGACTCTGTAAACCATTTAAAGAGGGCTATAAAAATCTATGAAGTGGTATATAAATCTAAGTGCTATTGCTGTGTAAAAAAACTAGTTAATTTTAGCAGAATTAAAAACTTCGTGTGTGTGTGTGAGAGAGAGAAGGCTAAAAGTAAAATGTTTGCTATGTACTATATATGTAGATTTTAAATATTTTATTTTAAAACCTAATTAGTTCTGTAGTAACATAAATTGTAACAGTTCTTTTTGGAGAGCAGAAAAAGATTAATTGGGGTTTCAATTGAACAATGTTTGTTTGTTTATTCCATTCAACAATTATGTCAACAATCATTCTCAGAAGCTACATGAAGAAGTCCCTGCAGTTTTTCTTGGCAAGGTTTTTCAGAAGTGATTGCCCATTGCCTCTTTCCTAGGGCTGAGAGGAAGTGATTGGCCAAATCTCACTTACTAGATCTCATGTTCTCCCAGTTTCTAGCCTGATGCCTTAACCACTATACAGTAAACTGGCTCTCAAACAGTGTTAAATACCTATAGTTCCCACTAACCCCAAAGTCATAGTAGATGTGTGTTTAGTTAGGAACAAGTCAAACTGAGTGAAGTTTTACAGCAAACAAGACAGTAGAAAACTATCATCTTAAATCTCTCCCAAAGAAATGGGACATCTAAGCTAATCCTAAACATGCTTTTATCTAAGACTAAGTTCCACTTTAAATATTCTTTTTGTCAGATCCTTAATGATATTTTTTTACTTTTGATAAAAACAAACTATAAACTGTTAAGCATGGTTCCCTGATTTGACTTTATTATATGTGTTAAACAAAACCATTTTTTTTTTCTTTTTCTGGACATCAGCTCCTATTTTATTTTTCTTATCCATTATATCAGTTCAGTTATAATTTCTGATCTTCCACACCTCCAAAATTGATAGTGATGCCATTCTCATACCCACTGTAATGAATATAAACTTCATTTGTAAGTATAGATTATCTCACTCTTGGGATTGTTATGGCCTGTTTTGTAATAAACAAGGGACAGGCCTGGATTTTCCTAGTCTGATGTAAGATCTTACTGTTCGTGGAGATAAATAGGAAGCGTTGCAGCAGTTCCTAGAATATTTGACACATTTTATCAACCAAGCCTGCATGTTTTCTATATTTTCTTGGGATATAACCACACAACTAACTTCATATTATTTGGATATAAGCCCTCCAAGTGGATGTTTCCAGGAATATATTTCTTTGAAACCAAGAAAAGGACTTTCTTGGCAAAATCTATCTAAGAATTACTTGGAAGGCTTTCTGACAACTGACTGAATGTAAACAGATTCACCAAATCAAGATTTTAGAATGAAATTAGAATCTCTTGCAATTTGATGCTCAGAACTATTGTTACCTTCCTCTTATTCAAACTACATCAGGTTACATGTAAGACAATTATGGTAGCTGTTGACAGGAAAATATCTTGAACTGAAATACCGAGGAACATGCTGTCAGAATGCATTCAGAAAAAGAATTTATTGAAGTTATCTAGACAGCAAAACAAAGGTGTAAGATATCTAATTTGGCACGGTAAGAAAAGTCCTAAACAATATGGAAGTCAAAATTACATACAAACTAAAAAAAAAAGACAAAAACCCCAAACAAGTAAATATTTTCTTTGCACATTGACTTATCTATAAATTGTTTAAACATTTAAAATCAAAAGGCAAGTTCAAAACTAAATTCTTAACAGCATCTAAAAATGGCTTAAATGAGAACAAGAGGGCATTTGTTCTACCTTCGGTGAAGGACGGTCCACATTGTGACCTACCAAGATGAACAGAGCTCATAAAGTACATCTGGTTAAATGTACAAACTGCATTTGTCCCCAGAGTATCTTTTAAGCATGCAACTTTAAAACAAGGCAAGATTTGAGTCAAAGACTTTGAAAGGAGAGACCAAGCTATATGATCTTGTTCTTCCTGCAATGGTCCTCCCCACATATATGACCTAATGACTACAGTATAATCTGAATCATTTTATAGTTGCACATGAGAGATTGGCGGGTATCCCCCAGTGAGCTAGGTAAGTACACTTTTAACCATGACAAAAATATTGCCATAAGCTGTCTCCTGAAAGCAAAGCACTTCAAGGCTTTTTAAAAAGCAGGAGCATCCAACCTTGCCACATTTAAGATCTGTGGACTTACAACTCCCAGAAGTTTC
Organism: Notechis scutatus; assembly: GCF_049901735.1. NCBI lineage: Eukaryota > Metazoa > Chordata > Lepidosauria > Squamata > Elapidae > Notechis > Notechis scutatus. The sequence continues at coordinate 16,440,496 of NC_142017.1, forward strand.
CCCCGTCGGCCATGCAGGCTGGGGAATTCGGGAAGTTGAAGTCCACGATCTTAAATTTGCCAAGATTGGACACCCCGGCTTAAGAATCAGTAACTTTTAACAACACACATTTGAAGTGTCACGGAAATCATTGTTTTAGAGTAACTGACCAGCAACCAGTTAATTTTTCTACAGAAGTAAGGACAGGTTGCCTCTGAACATGGATGATAATAATAACAATCCAGTCTCCTTAATGGGGAACCTTCAGTATGTGTTCTCACACAGAGCGAGCCAACCAAATCTATTAACATCTCAACACTAAGTTACAGTTTAAGAAGTCAGGTCAGCCTAGAAGGCAGTGCTGTTAATCCAATCCGGCTGACCGTTAAGGAAGAGAACAATCCAGAAAGCAGTGGGATGTCCTGAGATTTAGCCTGGCTTCCTTCCTGTTTGCCTCCATTGTAACTCCTCCTAATTTCATTGGCTTTGCTGGCGTGGCTTCCTTTTGCATGCAGGGAATGGCTGCTGTGGAGATGCCCGTGTCTTCTCAGCTGCACCGAACTGCTCAAGGTTAAACTTTTCCTATCTGGCAAAAAGTGCCAGTAGCCCCGATCCAAATGCCTGGAGAGGAGCGAAGTCTTGGAAAGCCTTGGGACAAAAGCGGAGGCTATCTCGTGCATTTTTAGCTGCTCCTTCACCACCGCATCGTACATGGCGTCTATCGTCGGCTCGCACTTGAGCTGCTTGGGTTTTAAAAACTGAGGGCAGGAAACCGTCTCTGCAAAAGCATGGAAGGTTTTCTCACTGGCCTGGGAATTGACTACCTTACTTTTCTTTGCGGAGTTATCCAGGCTGTGTTTGAGCGCTGTGTCCTTCAAGGGTGGCAGGACCAAGGATGACTTAGCAGTGATCTCAGTGCCAGACCGATTCCACAGAAGAGGCTCGTGGCTCCTTATCTCTTTGGTCTTGACAGTTGCTAAACTTTGGGGCTTTCCCGGTGACAGGATGTTATATTCCTTGATCGGCACCGGTTTCTTTTCCGCTGGGAACAGCAGATTCTCTTTTAGGAGAAATAACTTTTTTTCACTCAGGGAAGCTTGGGCTTCTCTTAAGGCCATTCTTTTCTTTTCTCCTTGGGACATTTCAATAGAGTGCAATTTGCTATAATCCGTTTCTCTCTTCGGCTCGTCTGTTGCAGGAGGAGGAGTAGCGGCAGCAGTAGTAGTTGTTGTGACTGAACTGGAATAAAGCAAAGTCTGTTGTTTTTCTGGAGAGCCGCCCGAGGCAGCGCTTGGGTTGAGTTTGAAATCAGATTTGACTTGGACCATGTTTTGGGGCTCCGGTTCCACACCTGGCGTCAAATCTAAGCAGTAGAGGCATCTATTGACGGACTCACTTGTCTTGGACTTTCGGGTTCTCTTTTGTAGTTGGAGGTAAGCAAATGGGGCTGTTTTGCTCCAGCTTTGGACCTGAAAAACACGAAAGGAGGAAAAACAGAATTCAGCAGAAAGGCCTGGGGACGGGGCGAGGTCAAACCCCACGAGGAAATGGCATGTCCTGAATGAAACCTCCCTTTTAAAGGATGACATTATTAGACACTTAACTCGACACCCATGCTTCGTTATGAAACGATGTGGTCGGGCATAGTTTTTGGGGAGGAAAATAAGGGGGGGGGGAAATTCTGCCTCTGCCTACCAGCATCCGTCAGTATGTATTTGGCTAGCGTCCTGTCAGTGTGTGAGAGAGGGATGAGGGATGTTTGGAAACTGAAACAGTATTTGCTGTGTGAGCAAGAAGGAGACAGCAAGGAGCCTGGGCGTAGCTTAGCTCAACTGTTCTGTGCTAAAGCTGCTTGGTGCTCTGAAACTGAAACTGAAACTCCTCTCCTTGTGTTTTGCATTTAGAAGAGATTTCTTTTCAGGTGGGGAAGGGGAGAAGAACTCCTTAGCATCAGAGCGTGTGCAAAATAATATACGAAATACTCCTGCTCTGATGGTCATTTGGAAAAATCCTTTCTTAGTGAGCACCTGGAAGCCAAGAGGAACATACGTGCCAAATATCCAGCTTGTAGGCTTTACGGTTCTGGAGCTTTTGTGATAATGTGTGAGTGGCATTTCGCTTTTATATATATAGATTCTAGTGAAAGCACTTACAGGTCGTCCTCGACTTATAAACTGTTCATTTAGTGACCATTCCAAGATACAATAGCACAAAACAAAAGGAACTTCTGACTGCTCTTCACACTTGAAAACCATTGCAGCAGCCCCGTGGTTTACGAGATCAGAATTCAGATGTTGGGCAACTGACTCACGTTTACGACGGTTGCTCTGTCCTGGGGTCATGTGATCCCCTTTTGCCACCTTCCGACAGGCAAAGTCAATGGGGAAACCAGATTCACTTAACAACCATGGTACTAACTTAACCCCTGCAGTGATCCCCTTAACAAACAGTGGCAAGGAAGGGCTCAAAATGGGGCCCAAAACTCAGCCAATATCTCAAGGAGCCCCAGAATTTTTGGGCTCAGTTATAAGTCGAGGACTCCTTATGCAAGTTTAAAATTCAAGCTGAGTGTGGAAAAAAACAAGAGTCTTTATCTGGAACGACGCGGCAAGAATGACATTTTCAGGCCATTCAAAAGCACTTCTCTTTATCCAGTGAAGCATTTAAGCGACCCATTTGGCAGCTCTGGAATGAATCACAGGCTTTAACGCTGCCTCCAAAATAGGCCTCTCGTGGCTTTTGTTCTCCCTCTTTCTGCTTAAAACCACGCAGAACCTCTTGCACCAAAACTTTGAGGCCCCTCCTGCGAGGAAGGGAAGCACGGTGTCCTTGGAAAATGCCCTAAAAAAAGCCTATGCCAGACACCTTACTCAACCATCTTGATTTTTGCTGGATCGCCATCAATTTGTTTGCCTCCCTTGCAGGAAGAATCTGAAATTGTCCTCTAAAACGGGGGGGCAAACCCCTGGTCCGTGGACTGGGAATCGGGTCACAGCATGCCAGAAACCGGTCCATGCAAACAAGCGAAGCCCCATCTGTGGGATGCAGTTAGCATGCAAAACCACTCCCCCTCCGATCCACAGAAAAATCTCTCCCTGGAACCGGTCCCTGGTACCCCAAAAGTTGGCGTCTGCTGCACTATAATATAAAGATTGCAGACTGCTTCTGTTTATAGTTTTTATTTCTTTCTTAGTTTCTTAGCCGTTAGAGGTTAGTGGTTAGAGTGTAGTAATGCAAGCTACTTCTGCTGACTGCCGGCTGCCTGCAATTTGGCAGTTCAAATCTCACCAGGCTCAAGGTTGACTCAGCCTTTCCATCCTTCCAAGGTGGGTAAAATGAGGAGCCAAATTGTTGGGGGCAAGAGGCTGACTCTGTAAAACCGCTTAGAGAGGGCTGTAAAAGCACTGTGAAGCGGTATATAAGTCTTAAGTGCTATTGCTAGTTTTATTTAGAATATTTTTATCCCACTTTTCAATGGGTGAAGCCACTGGTGAAGATTAGAAAGAGCCCATATCAAAAAGAATTTTAAAAAGTGCTGCCTCCACAAAAGACACTTCTAGCCATAGCCAAGGATAAACTTACGTCGTTCATTACAAGCCCATTGGAACAGTCCTGATGTATGTATTTGGAGTGGGGGGGGGAGTTTTCAGAATGCATGTCAAGACACATGTCCTTGGAAATAATATTCTATAAGCAAGAAACGGCTATCTCTATGTTCACCCTTCTGAAGTAAGGGCATCTGGAAGCAAACCTTTTAGTTAATGGTGTAATGTTTTTTGCAAGATCATATTTGTAAGACTACAGATTTTGCAGTCAGAAACTATAGACGGGGGAGGAGAGCATAATTTTAATTACGCATCACCGGTTACGCTAAAGTTATGGCTAGACACAGAATAGCTGTCATAAGGTCCTAGCTATATGTAAAGGACAGAAAACCTATTTAATATATTGTACGCAAGGTATAGACGAATGGTCTATAAGAAAAACCTTGGAAGGCTAGGAGAAGAGATGCCAAAGAAAGTGTCAGATAAGAGATAGCATAGCCCACAGCTGGATACGGGGTGGAGAAGGGGTCCTCCCTCATTTCTTGGGCTAAAGAAGATTGGAAGTGGAGGGATGGAGAGAGGGGGGGGAAGAGAAGGGAAAGGGAAAGGAAAGGAAAGGAAAGGAACTTGTCACAGAACAAGAAGGAAAGATTTTTAATTACTAAAAAAGGCTTGATGGTTTGTTTTATGAATCGCAGCCTCTCCTTGCAGTCCCATAAAGGGACAATTTTCTCTCAAACTGTACTCGACTCCTACTGAGACTGCAGATCAATAAAAATGGCGTACTTATGAGTCATCATGGTTTTCTGTTCTCTTTTATCTCTAAAGGATGTTTTTGGAGAAATAAATTTTTCTATTGGGTAGAATAAGAAAAGGAAAGGGAGGGAGGGAGGGAGGGAGGGGGAGGAAGGAAGGAAGGAAGGAAGGAAGGAAGGAAAAGAAATGAAAGAAAGAAAGAAAGAAAGAAAGAAAGAAAGAAAGAAAGAAAAGAAAGGAAGAAGGAAGGAAGGAAGGAAGGAAGGAAGGAAGGAAGAAGGAAGGAAGAAAGAAAGAAAGAAAGAAAGAAAGAAAGGAAAGAAGGAAAGAAGGAAAGAAAGAAAGAAAGAAAGAAAGAAAGAAAGAAAGAAAGAAAGAAAGAAAGAAAAAGAAAGAAAAAGAAAGAAAAGAAAGAAAGAAAGAAAATGGTACTTTCACACTTGCAAAATCCTGTCAATCTAACGTCAACCAGCGGACGACACCTTTCTCCTTCCAAGAGTCTCTTTTGCTTCTTCCAGCTCAGCTGTCCCATAAGCCAATCCTCTGGCTGCTCTTTCTGTACTTAAGTTCCCTTAAGGTTCAAAGCCCCTCGCCAGGAGCTACATGGCCTTCCTTATAGTCTCGGGGGGGGGGGGGGGGGGGGGGGGGGGGGGGGCCCACTCAACAATTTTAACAGATGCCTACTTATTATTTATTCTGGAGCAGATAAGCCATAGGCACATGGGGATGATATGATATTAAGTGAAGGCAGCGTTTCTCAACTTAGCAACTTTAAAATATGTAGGGCTTCAACTCTCAGAATTGCCTAGCCCAGCAAGTCGCCAAGGTTGAGAATCCCTGGGTAAGTTAACAAGCGAAACAATTAAAAAGATTGGTGGCTTATACTGATAAGACTACAGGTCCTCCTGAATTTACAACCATTAATTGAGACCAAAATATATTGCTGTTAAGCAATACGGTTCTTATGTGAGTTTTGCCCCGTTTTACGACTTTCTTGGCTCAGTTGTTAAGTGAATCAATCACAGTTTAATTACTAAACACAGTTGAAGCCAAGTGAATCTGGCTTCCTCATTGACTTTGCTTGTCAAAAGGTAACAAAAGGTGATTATATGACCCCGGGACACTGCAACCATCATAAATGCGAGCCAGCCTGGTGTCCAAACTTTGATCATTGGGAATTAAGTGTGAAAAACTGTCAGAAGTCGCTTTCTTCACTGCCATTGTAAAAGGTAAAGGTTCCCCTCACACATACGTAATAGTTGTTTCCGGCTCTAGGGGGCAGTGCTCATCTCCGTTACAAAGCCAAAGAGCCAGCACCATCCGAAGACGTCTCCAAGGTCATGTGGCTGGCAGGACTAAACGCCAAAGGTACACAGAACGCTGTTTACCTTCCCACCAATGTGGTCCCTATTTTTCTACTTGCATTTTTATATGCTTTCGAATTGCTAGGTTGGCAGAAGCTGGAACAAGTAATGGGAGCTCACTCCATTATGCGGCGCTAGGGATTCGAACCACCGAACTGCAGACATTTCTGATCGACAAGCTCAACGTCTTAGCCACTGAGGCACCACGTCCCTTATTATAACTTTGAACGGCCACTAAATGAATTTTAAGTCAAGGACTACCTGTTTTGTACATTATTTTTGCACATTTTTTTAAAAAAAATACTGTTAATGAGCAAGAGTTGGTTTACTCACTGCTTCCTCCCATCCCGTTCCATTCGCACCCTCCAAGGGCCTTTCCTCTTGCTCGTTTACACTATTGCTGATGCTCAGAAGGGTGTAAATCTGCTTCCTCTCCCGCCTCTCGTTGGGGTAGACACAGCGAGTCTCCGTTTCCACATTTCCCGGCTTGGTCGCGGCTTTGTCGGAGTTGATTTCGCTTTGGTTCGGTCCAGAGGAATTCATAACAGTTGCTGTCACGGCTGGTTGCGCGCTTTCTGCCTACAGGTGGATGATGATGGATTTTACATCAGCATAAATGAACTCCCAACGAGTGTAAAAGAAAATAAATGTTTGGTGTTTTGATTGACTGGGTTTCTTTGATGCAGTCATGCATAGAATAGTCTGTTAACATTTGCCAGGAATGGTTTACTCCAACTTAATAGCCTTATAAGCTCATTCCTGTGTTAAATAGTGTTTATTTAACACAGGCTGCTACTCTTGTGTTTCATCTCAAGAAAAATGCACTTAGTAGAGTTTATCTTTATAGAGGGGTGTGAAAATAACTACAGACCCCTCACATCCTGGACATAAATTGTTTCAGCTACTACTCTCAAAGGGACTTTAATAGGGCATTGCACGCCAGAACAACTAGACACAAGGATAGTGTTTTCCCCTATGCCATCACTCTGCTAAACAACTCATTCCCACAACACTGTCAAACTATTTACTAAGACTACGTTACTATTATTCTTCTCATCCTTCCTATTATCTATTTCCTTTTCTATGTCAACTCATAAAATATTTCTATGGTCTTTTTAGAGTTGCCAACCGAAGGCAGGGGGGAAAGGGGTTTGAAAGAGCAGTGTGGCAGTTTGGAAATCAAAAGTGCATTCCATACATAGTTTTTCAGAGATAGTAACTAGGTGACTGAAGTTTCTGCCATGCAAAAATCTAACTGGAGAACATATTTGATGACTTTTGGCTATGGATGTGTCTCATTGGAGAAAATGAATTATGATACACCCAGGGGAAAACCAGGGTCAATGAATGATGTGTCTCAGCGTCGGCTACACCCAGGCAATGCCGGACATGTTAACTCCCAATGTTAACTCCCTTTGAAGTTTTGGAAGATTGGCTCGAGACTCATAATTTAATTGGGGTAACTGCCAGAATCCTGACATTCTATTTATGACTATAATAACTTTGTTGCTTGTATCTTTACAATTTATATCATTTTCCTAGTATGATTTATGTTGATTGCTTATTTAGTATCCTATGACTATCACTAAGTGTTGTATCTCATGATTCATGATGAATGTATTTATGGTGACTATGATCATGATTTATCACTTATATATTTTATGTACAGAGAGCTTATGCACCGAAGACAAATTCCTCGTGTGTGCAATTACACTTGGCCAATAAAGAATTCTATTCTATTCACACTCTTCATACACACACACACACACACACACACACACACACACACTGAATATGATAAAAAGTCAAATCTTCCACACCCCCTTTCAGTGTGGATGTGAATGTGGATTGATTCTCAAGAGACAACAAGGATATTCACACAAGCCCAAAGCTTTGAAGTGGTTGGATCTAGTTCAATTTCTTGTTTTGTTTCTCCTTCCTCATTTTTCCTGCTAGCTTAGCATTCTTCCCAGTGTTTGCTTGCTTTCTTTCTTTCTTTGTATTCCGTCTTTATTGGGGTGACATGAATGCAGTGTTCCAATATCTCAGGGGCTGCCCCAAAGAAGAGGGAGCCAAGCTATTCTCCAAAGCACCTGAGGGCAGGACAAGAAGCAAATGGGTGGAAACTAATGAAGGAGAGAAGCAACCTAGAACTAAGGAGGAATTTCCTGACAGGGAGAACCATTAACCAGTGGAACAACCTGCCTCCAGAAGTTGTGAATGCTCCAACACGGGAAGTTTTAAAAACAAGATAGTCTGAAGTGGTGCCTTCCAACTCTGTTACTCTATTCTTTATTTTTATTTATTTTTTACAAGTAACTCTCCAGCTTTCTAGCTTTAATCACCTGACCCAACTGGCTCTCTCTTTTGCCCTCTCAGTTCAACGGGGCCTTTATGGAGGTAAGGGGCTCAGTCCCTCTTTGACCCTCCAAATATCTACCTTGCTTCAACATCCTATATACCTTATAGGATGTTGGGTACAAATGGCAACTCCTTGAATTTATGGTCCTGCTAGTTTGCACTGGGGAAGCCTACAGAGGTCCACTGAAGCTTGAGAGCACCAGGGGCAGAAAATATGGAGGGCTACAACCCCCTCTTTCATTTTTGCCATAGGTGGCCAGACCCTTGCCTTTGAACTCTGGGCCTCTAGTTTAGTTTTAGTTTTACTTTACTTTACTTTTTACTTTACTTTTTACTTTACTTTTTACTTTACTTTTTACTTTACTTTTTACTTTATTTTTTACTTTACTTTGTCAAGCATGTATGAGAAAACAAGTATGAACATAACATATAACCATGTAAGTATAAACAGGTATAAGTATATGCATAACAAATAAATGGGAACAGTAGGAGATGGATAGTAGACAGGCTGGTGTGCTTATGCCCCCTTACAGACCTTTTAGGAATGGAGAGAGGTAAACAGTTTAAGGTTAAAGGTTTGATTTTTTTTGGTGGTGGGGGGGGTTGTTTGAGGATGTGACAACAGAGTCAGGGAGTGAGTTCCAGGCCTTGACCGCTCTGTTGCTCTTTAACTTCCCCCTGCTGTAGGAAAGGCCCTCTGCACCTGCTCAGGAGCTTCCGGCAGCTTTTCGTCTCGGCTTTCCCCTGAAGCCATGCCGGGCAGAGTCAGGGCCGCCGCTGTCCCCTTGGCGGCACTCTTCCCCTGCTCAGGAGCATCTCGTCCCGGGCTCCTTTCCGTGGAAGGAGCTCCGCGCGCGGCCGGGATGACCGTTACCTTGGCGGCCCGGGTTCTGGAGCCTCCGAGCTCCGGGAGCCAGACTAGGCAGGGAAGCTGGGGCTGCTGGTCCTCTGCACCCGCTCAGGAGCCCGCTCGCTCGCCCGCCCGCCCGCCTGCCTCCCCGCACTCACCCCATAATCCCGCCTGCCGTCCGGCCGGTCCTCGGGCTCCTTCCCCTTCTTTCCTTCCTTCCTTCCCTCCCCGCCCGCCACGCCCGTGTCCCGCCGGCTCCGAGAGCTCCGCCGCCGCTCAGGGGGAGGCGAGGAGGATGCCGCGGCCGCCGCGAGGAATACTGGCCTGGTGCCGCCGGGGGAGATGGAGCCGCCGATGCGATCACAGTCCCCGCGCCGCCCCCCGCCTCTGTCCTCGTCGCCCGGGACCCCGCCGTTGCCGGGCGACCGGAGCAGGCGGCGGGGAGGAGCAGGGCAGGCCATCCACGGAGGCTGCGGGGCGGGCCTGCGGAGAGGAAGGGGGTCTCACCGCCGGCGTCAACCCGGTCCCGGGTCCCGAGCATCTTCAGAGGGCAGCCCAGGTGGATGGAGCCTCTCTGTGCATCATCCCCGGGTGGAATTCAAGAGAGGCTTCCGTTTGTCTATGTCTGCAAAATATATACTGTCTTTTGAAAAACAAAAAACAAATTTTCCTTCTCTCTGTTTTCGTTTTTCTCTCTCTTATCGTTTTGTATGCGTCCTTTTTCTTAGGTTTTTGTTTTTTTGTTTTGTATTAGGAGGAAGGGAGGGAAGGAGGGAGAAGATAGTTGGATAGAAAACAGAGAGAGGGAAAAAGGATGAATGAACGGGAGGGAGGGAGGAAGGAAGGAAGCCTAGACTTTAGAATGGCTGGATGGATGGTAGGAGGGAGGGAAGGAGGAAGAACAGAAGGAGGGAAGGAAGGCCTAGAATTTAGAATAGATGGATGGATAGTGGGAGGGAGGGAGGGAAGGAAGAATTGAGGGAGGGAGGGAGGGAGGGAGGGAAGGAAGGAAGGAAGGAAGGAAGGAAGACTTTTCTAAGCTGCAGTCACCCTATCAGATGGACAAAGAGAGTTCTAGTGATGTAATGAACTGTCACTCAGGAAAGCATCTGCCTTTTAATAATGTGGGTTAGCAGGAAAGAGGGCTACCAGACGTCTGATTCTTGGCAATCCTGAAGTATTATTATTGTTGTATATGTCAGCATAATGCCTAACCTTGTGGTTAACTTGAAGGTTGGCTCTAGGGACACCCATATTCAGGTTGAAGTCTCCTTTTTGGCCAGGCATGCTCAATGCCAACCTGCCTCTGGAGGGAGTTGCTGTGCTAAAGAAAAGGCAGGTGTAAATCCCCTAATGGAAGAACATTGACAATCTGCTGTTTCGCCTTTAACTTTCAAATGCAAAATGAGCTAGATTAGAAAAACTGACCCGGATGAACTAATTTTGTTTTGCAAGGGCTTGTTTCTCTAAAGAAAATACGCACCCACACAAGTCTCATTGCCTGTTTATCTCAAAGTGCCTCCTACTCAACTCACTGAGTCTTAATCTCCATTTACGATAGCTGCCTTTTAAAACTTTCTTGGTTTTTTCTTTGAAAATACAGTATTTCACTTCTCATCCAAGAAGCTTCTTCAGTTCATCAGTTCAGTTCTCCACCGAAGAAGCTTCTTTAATGAGAAGTGAAACTTTTTCAAAGAAAACAACAACCTGTTGTCTTTTTTCAGAAAGAGAGAAGTGCTGAAGAATCCACTTTATCTCATCCCAACCATGTCATTAAATTAAACGAGATGGCAGATATAAGGTCAGTCAGTTAATGTCATGCTGGGGAAGATTTGAGAAGATAATTGCTCTCACTCCCAATCCAACTCTAGATTATTTATTCCATTTCCTTGCAACACCCAAAAACAATTAGGGTTCCCACCCATATAACAGAGATAATGCTTATCAATGTTAAGGCAAAACACCCTAGATTGTAGTTGGATAAGATTGTAGTTATAACATGCAATGATGATGATTGATGCAATGATAAATCAACTGTAAGCAGAGTAATAGTGATCTATATATATATTTTTTTCTGTGAAAATTCTTGTTTGCCAGCTTTTATTTATTTATTGCCTTGAGCTTGTAACTATTAGAAATAAGGACAACCTATATCCAGCATGAAGACTTTGTTTTTTATTTTTAATCAATCAGTCAAATGTTTATCACAGTATAATTAAAAATACTCAGAAGAGTATCCAGTTAAATATTGTAGAACAGAATAATATCAAATAAAACCAATCATAATTTTGCACCCTATCTGTCAGCTACACGTAAACAAAAATACAACTTAAGCTATAATATAACAATCCTTTTAATTGTGTAGGACTATAGTCATTAGATACTAAAATGCAACATAATACCAAAAGATTTGGTGCATTAATTATATAAAAAAGCTATAATGATTATTCATCATGTTCTGACCAATCTTTAGTGCTAGTGCACATAATTTAGTTACCTGCACTGTGACTACAATCCATTCGTCTTTAAGCAGCCACTTGAAGATAAACAATATCTGAACAACCAAATTCTTTTCCCCCCCATTCTTCCTGTTTCCTTCCATAGTGCGCTAAAGCCAATTATTGGGATATAATTTTAAATTTTTCCTGTGTGATCATAAACTCACCATCTTTTTACTTTGGTTCACTTATCTCAGGTCTGCGATTCAACCTTTTATTGATTTATTTCCCACCTTCATTACTTTTATAAATAATTCAAGGCAGTGAACGTATCCAACACATCTTACTCCTATTTTCAGCACAGCAATGATCCTGTGCGGTGAATTGGGCTGAGAGAGAGTAACTGGTCCAAAGTCACTCAGCCAGTTTTTCATGCCTGCAGTTGGATTAGAACTCACAGTAGCCTTGTGCCTTTACCACTAGACCAAACTGGTTTAATTAAGGGTTTTGTTAAAGAAGGCTAGAAATCGAGATTTTATTACAAACATTAATTTATTTAGAAAATGCAATTAAACAGATGTGCATCCTGTCAATTCCAGTATATCTGAAAACTCCATTTTAGAAAAGCACAGAATTTAACAGTAATTACAAATTGGCTATGCAGCATGAAAATAGTGTCACCTAGGAGATGCTAGCTAAGCTTTATGTGGGATCGTGAGCATGGAACATTTTCTTTGAAGGCAGAAAAGGGTTTTCAATGTCTCATTAAAACACTCAGCCTAAGTAAGAGTAGGAGTATGATAAAAAGTTCCTACTAATCTCCACTCCTTCTCCTATATGAGAAGTATTTAATTACTCCGTGACATTCATGATGAGAGAAACACAATCCTTTTGAGTCACAAAAGAGCTTCTTTGACAAGCAATAAACAATAATATTTTTTGTAGCCAAAATTGATTTGCAATAATACATTATGTTTCCATTGTTAAAAAGTTTGTACATTTCTCCTCAACTAAAGTAACAAATTCTGAGCTGGTTTATCCTAACTTGCAACATAAAACAGCTTTGTTTTCCTTCTCATACAATGCATACGTATTAGCTAATCAAATCAAACATTAAAAAAATTAAAAAAAAAGCTTAGTTATAAATTCTGCTTCCTCACCTCCTCTGACTATTCACAAAACCTTTCTTAAAATAGTAGGTATTTATTTCATATGTACATATGTATATATGTGTACACACCCACATACTCCAGCAGATCAAAATATAATTTAATGTCTACTTTAAATAATTTTAGTCAATTTGGCTGTCACAAACTAATTCAATGTTACTACCGTGCCTAAAAAGCAAGAGCATTGGAGCAGTTTCATTGCCGTCAAAGTAACCTTCGTTGGCCATCTTAAATCTTTTCAAACCCTTGGGCATATCTCCTTTTATCTTTTCTGTTCCTTAAATACCCTGCATGTCAAAAATGAGACTCTCGGGGGGGGGGGGGGATCTGGAAGCCCACCTGACTCTTACTGGCCTAAAAATGTAATGGCTCCCCCATATGATCCTTGCAAATGAAAGATGTGGCTGCTTATTTACTGCTATAGTCTTCAACTTATAACCATCATTCATATATGACCGTCTGCAGTTGCAATGGCACTGATAAAAATGACATGTGTTCTGGTTCGCCAGCAGCCCCAACAGTGGGGAAGAAAGGGGTGGAATGTGGAGGGGACTCGGATGAGGGTCCTGCATCCGATGCAGAGATGGGGCCAGGACCAGCTGGGAGTGGGGTGCTGCCTTTGAAGCCTTTGGAGTCTGGCAGCAGCGAGGCAGAGGAACAAGGGGAGCCTGTTCCTAGTGCATGTGTGCACAGAGCTGCTAGAAGGCGAGAGCAGGTGAAACAAAAGGGGCAACTCAGGAGTAAGGCTGGGAGGTGATTGCCCCTCCCATAAGGGATAAAAGTCAGGCCAAGATGATGAAACCTTTGCAGGAAGCAAAGTAGTTTGATTGGTTCAGAATCATCCTTGAAGCTCTTTGTACTTCGTTTGTTTTTGTTTTTTGTACTTTGGTTGGTTTCTTTTCTAGTTCATTTGATACTTCTGTTTTTGGCAGCATTTGACAGAACTGAAAGGTGTGTGCTTATCTCAGGGGACTGTTTGAGCTTAATTCTGACTGGGAATGTAAACAATTCCCAGCATTGCAATAAAATAAGTCTTGTTTTTAAAATGCGTGATTACGGTTTACGAAGCCTGGGTCAGAACACATGATAAAAGTGACTTTCACACAGCTATTTCAGCATCCCCATGGTCCCATGATCAAAATGCAGACGCTCGGCAACCGACTCCTATTTATGACGGTTGCCGTATCCCGGGGGCTCACGTGATCCCCTTTTGCGAACTTCTGATTGGAAAAGTCAACGAGGAAGCCAGATTCATTTAATAACTTCACAACTGCTGTGATTCACTTAACAGCTGCGGCAAAGAAAATCGTAAAATGGGGCAAAAATGTCTTGGTAAGCAACAGAAATGTTGGGCTCAGTCATTAACTCAAGGACTATCTGTAAGGACATCTCATGTCTACTGTATATCACTGGCTGCCCGAAATGGCTTCGCTCATAAATGATGCACAGCTCCCTTTGACTCCATTTTTCCCCCTCAATACACTGAACTGCAGCTGCAGTATTATTATTACCTTTATTGTCAAACATGTGTACAATTGAGATTGGCTGAGCCCCCTTTCGTGCACCCTCCCCAACACAACTCACAGTGAGAAGTCCCTAACCCAGTCCCAATCTTATTACACTATGTGACCTTGTTGCACAAAACGCCGGCTCCGCAAGTCTATCCTACTATGTTGACGTGAAGTTATTTTCTGTTCAGGAGTCTGACAGCCCACGGGTAGAAACTGTTCTTCAGCCAGGGGTGGGATTCTACCAGTTTGCACCTAATCACTAGAACTGGTTGTTAACATTCTAAGCAGTTCGGAGAACCGGTTGTTAGAAGAAATTACTGGCCTAATCCTGTAAGGAAGGCAGGAAGGAAACATTCTGGTGTTGCTTACAGAACATGCCTCTCCGTTAACCCTTATTACGTTCTTGGCAGGACTAGACTTCCTGTCTCAGGAACTTCTCTGGAGTTTTTTTCCCTTCCTTTGCTTGTACTTTGCTTGTGTGGAGTGACCATTCAAAGTTACAATGGCACTGAAAAAAGTGACTAATGACCATTTTTCACACTTACGACTGTTGCAACATCCCCACGGTCATGAGAGGCCAGGCGAGGCGATGCAGGCCTCGATGTGAGTGATATTGAGTTGGCTATGCCCAGCTGATAACATGGCCACCAAGCCACATCCACCCAGTCAAATGAACACCAAGCCACGCCCACCAACTAAGTCACAGAACCGGTTGTTAAAAAATTTGAATCCAACTCGTCTTCAGCCTGTTGGTGCGGCTGGCTATGCTTCTATATATCCCTACCCGATGGTAGGAGATTGAAGAAGTGCTGACCGGGATGTGAGTTGTCCCTGAGGATTTTCCTCACTCTTCTAAGGCAGCGAGTCCCAGTGAGGTCATCTAGTGGTATCAGCCCACAATGTTTTGTGCTGTGTTCACCACCCTCTGCAATGTCTTTCTATCCGTGGCTGTCAAGCCAGCATACCACATCTTAATGCAATAGGTGAGGATGCTTTCTATTGTGGACCAGTAAAAGGAGGTCATCAGTCATTGTTCCACTTTATTCTTTCGCAAGACCCTGAGGAAATGGAGTCACTGTTGGACCTTTTTGCAGAAGGAATTCATGTTCGGAAAAGGCCAGTCTGAGATCTCAATAATCCCTATATAGGCCTACTCCTGTTTATATTCTGCATGGAGGGTTTTCCAGCCTGGGCCCCAGTATTAGGAAGAGATCTGGGGGCTGGCAGCAAGCTGTCCCTGCAGTTGCTTTGATTTTTATGGCCATCTGCTATCCTCCAAGTTGAACTTCTGCCCTCCAGCCAGCCAGGCTGATGAACAAGAGATTGTGAAGCTTAGCCTGGAAGACGTTCAACTGCCTATCATCAACTGAGAGCCATAGAGCTGATTAAGGATTTTTCCAGAGCAATGTCTCTAAACCTCAGCAACTTTAATAAGAAGTGTGGACTTCAAACTGCCAGAATGCTGGCTGTGGAATTCTAGGTGTTGAAGTCCAAACACCTCTTAAAAGTTGCTGAGGTTAAGAAACACGCATGACATCTCTTTTAAAGATGCAGCGCTGATTTACAGAAGATGTAAATCTTATATGAAGAAAGGTCATTTCTTATTCTGTTGTACTGCTTACTATAGAATGCCTGTTTTTGCAACTGCTAGTCATTTATTTTACACACACAACACACACACACACACACAACTGCATTTTATGGCTTAGCTTGGGTTTCCTAGAAACCACTCCAGGTTATTGGAAATCATTAATCATCTGGAAGGTGTTTCTTGAAGGGAAAAAAAAACAAAGCAATGCCAAATGCTTACATGCTGTTGCTAAGTAAACAATATGCCCAGAACTGTGCTTTGCTTCCAAGGAGCAAAGCACAGTTCATAAGAGGCTTTATGTTTTGTCTCTGGTAACTTAGAGCAGCACCAGACATGGTTAACATGAGAGAAAGCATGTGCTCATCCCTGCAATCTCGGGTACAGATGACTGAATAGCTCTAGTGGAGATCTCACCTCGGTTGCTGAATGAGGATGGCACAGCAGTATCACTGCATTGGCACGTTCTCCGGATCCCCTCCACAAATAAGACAGCACAGTAATATCTTGATATGACAGGGCTTGGTCTAGACTAGGACTCTTCCCATACTTGGCAACTTTAAGACCTCATTGTAGGCTGGAGGAATTCTGGGGGTTGAAATCCACAAGCCTTAAAAGTTGCCAAAAGTTTAAAAAAGTGGGCTTTTTTTTAAAAAAAAAAAAAAGAAGAAGGAAGGAAGGAAGGAAGGAAGGAAGGAAGGAAGGAAGGAAGGAAGGAAGGAGGGAGGGAGGGAGGGAGGGAGGGAGGGAAGGAAGGAAGGAAGGAAGGAAGGAAGGAAGGAAGGAAGGAAGGAAGGAAGGAAGGAAGGAAGGAAGGAAGGAAATTAACTGTGCTTCCTTCCTTCCCAACAGATTGTGAATCTGAGGCTCCGTGTGTCAAAATCAAAGGTTTATTTCGTAGGGCATTATGTATGTCAACTGCATAGTTATGAAAAGGGTGGAGGTTAATGGAAATAATAAAAATGTCGATTTTTCCAACCCTTTGCTCCCCCCCTCCCCTGCTCCATTTATATCTTCCAGAAGACCTTTCTTGGCAAGGCATAGTTTGCAGGTGTTGAAAACATCTAAGGAGCTAGCTCTGCCACCTTGCTTGAATATGCAGCCACGGGGCTGGTTAACACCCTGAATGCCGCTCCCCTGTCTTTTAATTAACTTTTAGTGTCAACTTTAACTATCCTGGCCTCCATTTTAAATTTAAATTTTAAATTCAGTTTTTATGTTTTTAATATTTTATTTGAACACCGTCCAGACTCCTCTGTGAGGCAGATCCGTGCTTTCTAAATTTACTTATTCGTGTCAGAAGCATCATCATTAAAAATTTCATGCATAGATATGGATACAAACATAAGAACGTAAACTTTAAAATGTATAAAAGCCTAATTTGGGTGGTGCCTGCCCAGAAGCATGCAACATCAATGGCATTCTGTTGCACTGTCATAAGGCCCTCAAGAGGACATGGGGCAGAAGGCAAGGGTACAAGTGTGTGTTGCTTTGCAGATCTCCACATTCACTGTAGGCAGAAGTCAACAAGTATTCATTCCCCTTTATTCAAGGTATCTCTTGATCTTGCTGTTCCTAAAGATGATAGGTAGGTAGGTAGGTAGGTAGGTAGGTTGGCTGGTAGATAGGTAGGTAGGTAGGCAGGCAGGCAAATAGATACCGTAGATAGATCAGATTAGATTAGATTGGATTAATGAATGGATGGATGGACAGACGGACACAGGCAGGCAGGCAGATATGGTAGATACATTAGATAGATAGATAGATAGATAGATAGATAGATAGATAGATAGATAGATAGATAGATAGATAGATAGAAAGAAAGAAAGAAGAGAGAGAAAGAAAGAAAGAAAGAAAGAAAGAAAGAAAGAAAGAAAAAGATAGATAGATAGTCAGGCAGGCAGAGATAGATAGATAGATAGATAGATAGATAGATAGATAGATAGATAGATAGATGATAGATAGATTAGATTAGATTAGATTAGATTAGATAGACAGACAGACAGGCATAGATAGATAGACAGAGTTAGATAGATATAAATAGATTAGAAAGATTAGATAGATAGATAGATAGATAGATAGATAGATAGATAGATAGATAGATAGATAGATAGACAGAAAGATAGATAGATAGATAGATAGACAGAAAGATAGGTAGGCAGGCAGGCAGGCAAAAATAGTCAGTGTTGGAGAGAAAAATGGTGCTAGAGAAGAATCTTAGAGTCTCTTGGACTGCAAAGAGATCAGATCAGTCAAACCTAACAGAAATCAACTCTTGAGTCTGTTCTTTGGAAGGACAGACCCTGAAGCTGAAGCTCAGATAATGTGGGCCAAAAGAGGGGGAGGCAATGGCAGAGGATGAAATGGTGAGGTAGCATCATCGACGCAATGAACATAAATTCGGGGGAAATGTGGGAGACGATGGAGGTACAAGGCATCCTGGCATCCCGTAGTATATAGGGCCCCATGAAGGGTCAGACACGACTTAGCGACTGGAGAGGGGGGAAAACACTAGATAGCTTCACCTGCAGCAAGGAGAGAAGGTCCTCTACCATGGCCCAAGGCTGTGGGCTGCTTTAGCGGAACTGCAAAACCGAGCAGGTCCTCCAGAATCGGCCATCTGAATCAGAGTCAATAAGACATCCCCTGTCCTAACAGATCTCCCTCCGAGGACAAATCCATTGATGAGAAAGATTCCCGCAGTGGTGCGTTTATCACACCTGAATGCCCATTATATCTGAATCTACTTGTGAAAAATCACGAGCGAAGACTGTTGAAATGATCTAGATATGAGGAAACTGGCCTTGCAGGATTTCCCCTCACTGAGGAATCTATCCGCTTTATCCTTATTCTGTATCTATAGTACCTGTACTGATAGTATCTTTCTCATCTTCCCTACCTACCTTCTCCTATTGGTATTTATGATTTATCCCTTGCTGTTGCATCTTACGATTCATGATTGTAACTATGACCTCGCTTTGTGGTTTGTACGCACACTGAAAGCTTGCGCCCCTGTGTGTCCAACCACACTCGGCCATGAAGGAATTAATTCTTTAATTAATGAAGGCATTAATTCCTGAAGGAATTCTCAAGAATGAGAAAGCAGAAGAGTTAAGTATCTGTTTTCAGGAGCTCACCCACTCTCCCTCCCCTCCCTCTATATAGCTACCTATAACTTCCTAGATGAGAACTCGTATAAAAATCAAGAATGAACGTCCAGATGGGAAATGACTCAGAGAAGTTAGGAGGCAGCTCCGTGCCGAAGCCTCTTTTAGTTCAGATGGAAGTCACGTTTTCACTCCCACCAGACTTCCTCCCGTTTCCCACGTCACCGTCCTTCAAGCGAAAGCCTCAAGAAACACAATCCTACGGGAGGCTTGGGTTTGTACGACTTCGCCACCCTGTACCATCAAGCGGGCCGCGCGTGGTTCTTCTGCACGTCCCACGAAGCGAGCCGCCCGCCCTTCGCACTGAGAGGCGGCATTCGCTCGTTTTGCCGCTAAAAGGGACCTTGCGCTTCGTTCTAGCCGCAACTTTGCCGGCCAACTGCAGCCCAGGGGGCATTTCCCTCTCCTGGGGGGTTTGCATCGCCGCCACCCGAACCCGGCCCGCTGCGGTTTAAGCCGTCCGGGTCTCCTCTCCTTCCACCACCTCTGGCCGAAAGGAACCGGGACCGCCGAGGCTAAAAAACCCGGGAGCCGCCGGCGCCGAAGCTGGCCCAGCTCGCACCGTGGGAAAAAGTCCGTGGATGGTGGCCGCCCGCCGAGCCACGTAGGGCGAGAGGCTGTTCCTGCGGGGGATTCCCACGCGCCGCCCTCGGCCGCACCCCTGTCTGAAGGACGCGCGGAGGACGGGTGGCCCGAGCCGGCGAGCGAGCGAGGGAGGCGGGAGCGGAAGGGGAGGCGAGGCCGACCCGCGGCCCGGCGCATCTCGAGCTGACTGCAGGGCTCCGCGACGTCAGTAGCCGCAGAGGCACAAGCAGCGGCGGCGCACCGGCAGTTGCAGCACCGCCGCCGCGGAAGAAGAGCGGCGGCAGCGGCGGCTCCTGGTCAGCGCTCGGCTCCCCCGGGGACCCTGGCGGCGGCGCGGGGACCCTGGTCCGAGCGGCTGGCGGCCGCGGGAGAGGCGCCAAGGCCGGCTATGCGCAGGCAAGAAGAGCCGGTAGGCGCCGCGGAGTGACCCCCTCCCCACGCCACCCACCGAGGAGAAGCCGGTCCGGCGCGGCAGGATGGAGAAGGCCGGCTCCTTGCACGCCTCGGTGCCCACGCCGCCGCCGCGCCTCTACCTCCCGCGGAACTTCAGCTGCAGCGCCTGCCTCTACGGCAGCCTGGCCGAGCAATGCAAGGGCGGCTGCAGCCCCGAGATCGAGGCGGTGGAGCCGCTGCCCGCGCCCCCTCGCCGCCCGTCACCCGCGAAGCCGAGGCCGCCCGGTCGCCGCCACCGCCGCCGCCGCCGCCCCGCTCCCCTTCGCCGCCTCTCTCATCGCCGCCGCCGGCCAGCCGCGGTAGAGAGCCCACGCTCCCGTCCGTGCCGCCCAGCCCGACCCTGCGCCGCCGCGCCAAGTCCCTGCCCACGCCGGGCGAACGGGGGCTCCGGCCGGCTTTGCAGCAGAGCCCGTCGCGGCGCAAGACGGTGCGCTTCGCCGACTCGCTGGGGCTGGAGCTGACCGCCGTGCGCCACTTCTGCCAAGCCGACGTGCCGCAGGTCCCGCCGCCGCCCGCGCCGCTGCCCGCCTCGCCTCTCCCGCGCGGCGCGGACCTGCTGAAGACGCGCAAGCCGCCGGCGCTGGGCGAGCTGGAGCCGGTGCTCTTCGGGCCTCCGGCGCCCGTGCTAGAGCCGCTTTTCCCGCCGCAGCCCGGCGCGGGGGCGCGCTTCGCGGAGCGCGTGCGGCAGCACAAAGTCAAGCTGGAGTGGGTGCGCCCCGAGGCGGCCGGGCTGCGCGGCGCCGTGCGCGTCCTCAACTTGGCTTACGAGAAGACCGTCTCGGTGCGCTACACGCTCAACCGCTGGGCCAGCTGCAACGAGGTGCCCGCCGCTTACCTGCCGCCGCCCGCCGCCGCCCACGACGGCCAGACGGACCGCTTCGCCTTCCACCTGCCCGTGGGCGCCGGCACCACGCTGCTCGAGTTCGCCGTGCGCTACCGCGTGGCCGACACCGAGTACTGGGACAACAACGACGGGCACAACTACAAACTGCGAGGCAGGCAGCGACCCGACGGCCAGGAACCCGACGGCGGCGGCGCCTGGATCCACTTCATCTGAACCGAGCTTGGCTCGGGTTTCTCCGGGACTCCCCGGCCGGGGAAGCGGGCGCCTTCCTTCCTTCCTTCCTTCCTTCCTTCCACGGAGAAAGGGCAGGAGCGCTCCTTGGAGATGGGACGGGGAGCAGGATCGAGGGGCGCGGAAGCGTGACAGACCCCCCCCCCCCACACACACACAATTTTAATTTAAGTGCTAAAGTTGAAAATCGCCCTTCGGGTGGCAACTGTGCAGAAGAATCGTTCACCGGAGGGGTTTGAAGTGGGCAGCCCCCTTATGTCCCTTGGTCTGGGCTTGGAAACTTAAGCTGTGCTGGGTCTGGTTAGAGCTTGAATGGGAGGCCACTGAGAAATCCCCCCAACTAGGCTAGAGGAGTAAATTGGTACATCAAGGCAATTCAACTCATTGAGTCAAGCTTGATTCCCAGTAGATGATGTCTTTACTTCCCTTTTGGGGGTGCATTTTTTTCCCAAGAGGTCAGGAAGGGCTGGGCAATTGTTTCCTTTGACTTGCCGCATTTAATTAACCAGCCAGAGACCTCTTCCTTTTGCCAGCTCCTTGACTTGCCATTCCAGAGTAAATCCAATTAAACGCATGACTTCTTGAAACGCCTAATCTGTACTATTTAGAATTGCGGGAGCCAAAAACAGTTGCCTGCTGTCTCTTTGGAAGAAAATAAAACCCCTCCATCCAGTTAGAATGAAGGCAAGCCTTCCTTCCTCCTGTCACGCAGGCCACTTTTCTAGGGTGGGGGGATTTCAAGAGAGGAGGGGGGCCCTGCTGCATGAGCCTTTTTCTGCATTTGAGATGGTCCAGGGGGTCTCCAACCTTGGCAACCTTTAAGACTTATGGACTTCAACTCCCAGAATCCCCCAGCCTTCAAAAGAGTCTTAAAGTTGCCAAGTTTGGAGAGTTCTAGGCTAGACTAAGCCCTGTCATATCAAGCTTTGCCGGCTGAGGAATTCTGGGAGTTGAAGTCCAGAAGTCTTAAAGTTGCCAAGGTCGGAGACCCCTGGCCCAGGTGATTTGAAATGCAAGTTTCTGGTGAAAGTTATTACCCCATTGGTTTATCCTTAAAAGAAATAATCTTCTAAATAAAAAATCAGGAACAACCATATCTGGGGTTGGGAAGAGAGTCATAGAGTGCCTCCCTCAGATTGGCTGGATGCTGGTGAGGTCACAACCCATTTTCACTTCCTCCCTAAAAACAGCCTTTTCAGTGTCCGGTCAAATCTACTGTACCTTTCCCCCCACCTCAAAAAAAAAGGGGGGGGGAAACAAATGAAAGTTTGTTCAGTTGGACCATGCTGAGGCAACACATTCTTTTCCTCAGAGCTGTTGGATTTCACGTAATTCAAGGACATCCGGGTGTCCTTGGAGAATCGAAAGTCTGGCACTTCTGAAGAACACCAGAATGAGGAAGATGGATGGGACAGAATTTTTATTTTTATTTTATTTTTTAATGCGGCCAGCAATGGAAAGAAGAAAGAAAACAAAATCGGGAGCCCTAGATGCTTTGGAAAGCATCCCAAAGGTTGAAGAAAATGGCCAAAAAAGATGTCCTGTTCTGCATGCCTGCCTGCTCTTTCTTGCAACATTTGTCTAAACGTGTAGATGATCTCAACTAACCATTCCAAAGCTGTGTGGGAGCAGTCTTGTCCGTGTCTGGTTGTGCTCTCGGTTGACAGATCTCGGCCTTGTACTTCTGTTCCATCCAAGGCTCTGCACCTTCGTGCCTGAAAGGTTATCAATGAGATTTTTCAACATCTGGGAACCTCTGACTTTATTCAAATTCCCACAGCCTTCTCTCTCTTTCCCTCTCTCCCTCTCCCCCCCCCTCAATCTCTCAAGCTGCTCTGGACCATAAGACCTTGTCTAGTGTTTTCACGGGTATCTTTTTCTCTGCCAATTCTTCCCTTGCTGTCACTTAGTTGTGAGATGCTCCCGATTTATATTTATGTCACCAGAGGATTATTTTCAAAAAAGTGTGTATTTCCAAGTTAAATACAGATGGTCTATATTTTATATTTTGAGAGTTATAATTGGGGGAGGGGAGGGCGGGGGAAAGAGGAGCTGCTTCTTCAAAGAGGAACAGCACGCAACTATTCAGAAACATGTGTTGTAATGACTGGCAAGTATTACCATTCTGGTATCGTTTCTTATGATACCCGTTTCCTCTTTTCTTTTTTTTTCCTCCCTTCCTTGATTCGTACAAAACCTGAAGATCTTAGGCCAACCTGTAAGGGAGTGAAAATGAGTTAATACTGCTGTTGAGGAGCAGAACTTGGGAAATCCAACTTCGGTTCCTGAGCATTTCTAAGCATAACAGTCAAATTTTGGGTCATCAGTACATTTTTGGGGGGTTTTAAGAAGTCAAAAAATTACAGCTAAGAAGTTGGGTTGCCAAGCAACTGGAAGTAAGGTAGTTCTGGCTGATAAAACCTCTGTATTGGAGAAAATGTGGAATATCAGAGGAGATGAATATCAGAGGAGATTAAAATCGGAGGACAATACCAGAATGTCAGCCCTTTGAGGTAGACCAGGTCAAGAAATAGATACTGTAGACATACCAGAAATTAACCTTATTTGTTGTAGGGCAGAATAACACAACCTTGAAAGCCTAACTTATTGTTTATTCGCCCTGTCTTATACTGAAGAAAATCAAGGAAGAATTGCTGTGAGTCTCTTTCTTACCCTTTCTTCTTTCCTGGGACAGAGCCCTCTTTTCTGAAACTCCCACCTTAATGGGTCGCTCATTCCGAAGCCCAGTTTTACAATCCTTCACCCAGAGCTAAATCTGCTTTGCTGGCTGTCCCCATATCACATTCCGTGGATGTTTGTTCCAAATTAAATGCTCTTGCAAAACAAGTGTGGAGACATCAGGGTGCATAGGATTGTAGCCTTTGGTTTCATGACCAACCCTGTTTCAGACCGAAGATAAGAAAGACTTTTCTTCTCACTGGGTATGTTCAGGTGTGGGCTGACAGCCATCTATCAGGGATGCTTGAATTGGGATACTGGGACTACAGTAGCAGGATTCGAGGCCTTTGTGGCACCTTCCTGCTGTAGGAATCTGTTTTGTTTTATATTTGGTCATGTAGTTGGACACATGGCTCAGTCAGAAGGGCAAGACAGTCTATATTAGCCACGTATTTGTCCATGACCCCAGGCTGTTCCTGGAGAAAATATACATTAGCCATAATAACCGATAAGTCTGTGCAAAGTGTTTGGAGGGGCATTCAGCCATCCAAACCTGCTGCTCAGAGCATTAAGGTGACCACATCCTTCAAAAGCTCTGCCAGTTGACGTCTCACCTTGAATTTCTGAGCACACACCTACGCCACTGAGACCTTTAGTGGCCATGTCGGTGCAAGCATCTTCAACAACAGAAAGGGATGCTTTGGTGGCCCTGAAACACCACCCCCGACACACTCCCTCAAATACAATGCACGGGCCATTGACTAGTAGTCACTGATAGCCTTATTCACCTTGCATTTTTAATCTTTTTAAACTGAATGAATCAAGTTCTAGCATTGGAAACGTGGGAAGGAGGACTTCCTTTTTCTTATTTGCTGTCTCTTAAGCATACTTTCAGGGGGGGAGGGTTGGACCTGAATAGCTGAAGAAGCTGCGCTGCGCGGGATCTAATGGCTCACTTAGATTTTCGATGCTGGGACCTAAGGAACTGAATAATTGAAATAATTCTTTTTTGCAGCCTTTCCTCCAGGACGTAGGAAGTCTGTTGAGGCTTAATTTTTTCACTCTGCGAATACATTGCTGTGTCTTCAGCAATATGCACATTTGCATTCTTTGTGGGCATTCTGGGTTGTTGTTGTTGGTTTTTTTTTTGCAAATGCGCCTGCATAATTTGACTGCTGTTATTTATTACGACTGCAGCACCTGTGCCCAGTAAAACACCATTTAATTATGTGGGAAAGGTGTGCAGCACATAAATCACAACTTCAGAGAAATATGGGCGTTTTGATGTTAGAGGGGAAAATGGAATTAGAATTTCTAATTGGTTTCCTATTGGATGCCAAGCAGAATTTTATTTATTTATTTTAAATTCTTGATGGTAGAGGAACCCTGGGAAAGAAGGCTAAATTTTGCTCTCTCTTTTAAATAGAAGCTTAGTGAAGATATAACGCAGATTGTTTATCTTAACAAAGTCTTGTGTCATCAGGAGATGATTAAACTGAATCGCAAAGGCTTAAGTACCCTTTTCATCTTGTGAATTATAAACCAAAATGAAGAAGGAAAAACCCTATCCTAAAAATGTTATTTAAGTACATTTCCAAATGTTGGAGAAATCCTAGCCAAGTTGTCTGGGTTCTTCAGTGGATCTCTGTTTCACTGGCTAAATGCTTCCCTTTTAGAAACCCCTTCTCCAATGAAAAGCCAAAGAGATAGAGCACGAAGCATCAACGCCCTTATTTTGAATTGTTGGTGGTGCCCAAGACCCCCCTTCAACCAAACTGGCTTAGAGAAAGCCTCCAGTGAAATGTATCCAAGGTCCTTTTTTGTTTTTGATAAAAAAAAATCCAGTATTTTTTTGCGGCGGCTTATGGCTTAATACAAAAAAAGAGCAGCGTAGTTTAGCACAGTTTCTGATAGCTGCCAACCGATCTGCAATTTATATTTTTCGCCATTTAGGCTGCCATCCTCTAGCCGTTCCTTTGTGGCATTATCACAAACTGGCAAACCAGACTGCATGACTGGTCAAACATAACTAAGGCCAGCCTTAAAGGAAGGCTTCCCCATTTGAGCAGCAAGTTTTGTTCCTGTGTAATAGTTGCGTGGACGGTTTTGCAACTTTGATTTAGCCGTAAGCTATTTTGACTCCTGCCCGTTCCATTTGAGACCAATGTATATTTAGATAGGGAAGGTGTTTATTTTTCTATAACAGTGTTTTAGTAATGACCAGCTATCAGTGCTGAAAGACAATATATATATATATAGGTACAGGTATGTACCTATCTTTATGTATCTTACCTTTATATCAGGGGTGGGCTTCATAAATTTTAGCAAGGGGTTCTCTGCCAGGTTGCTGAGTGGGTGTGGCCATGACAGGCATGGCCTAGTTGGCCTCCTGCATCATGGTGACAGGTGGGGGGGGGTGTCTCTGCCCTCCCCGTGCTCTGGAGGCTCTCTGGAAGCCAGAAATGGGCCCATTTCTGGCCTTCATGAACTTCCGGGAGGCCCATTTTTCACCCTCCCCACACGTGCCCTGCGCTTACCTGCATCCCAAACGGGCCACAGACTCCTGGGAGGGGAGGGGCAGTGGGGTGGGGCCAGCCAGGAGTGGGATTTGCGGGGTTCTCTGAACTAAACACACTATATAGAGCTTGGTCAGTTTGACCCGAACCGCAATACTCACAGCTCTTCATGATCCAGGCTGGCTAATGCACCTCTTCTCTTGTAATCCAAATGTCTTAATAAGTGTTTGCCTATCAAATAGTCTAGCGATAATATTGCACTAGCTGCTTAATAACCAGCAAAAGAGTATTTATGATTTATGCCGCTCTCTCTCCAATTCCTGATCTTCTAGAATGAGCTTTCGTGCCCTGGAGTTAATTCACTTTGGTTTGATGTCTGTCAAGCTTTCCTCGCCGGTACTTAATCCTGGCATAGATTTATCCTGGCAGGGCAAATTGTCAGAAAAGTCAAGATGAGGGCTACAGGGAGCCATCCATATGAAAACAGAGTTTCTATTGTATCATTGGACTTCTGGTTTGTTTTTGTTTTTGTTTTGTTTTTATTGTATACTACCTGGCATCATGCTTTTTTCAGCCATGTCCTCATGACGTTGGTTACATCATGTCTCCAGCCCATGAACGAGGCAACCTTAATTTGTCTTTGTGACCCGGTGCTAAAATGCTGGCTTGGTCCATCCAAGGGGCAGCCTCTAGGTGTGTCAAACCAGTTGGGCTTTGCCATTGTCTTGCAAGACAGTTTCATGATTGGAAGCGATGGGGCACAGGAGCGGGAATGATAATCTCATGCCAGTATAGGTTTGTTTGTTTGTTTGTTTTGCTAATTCAAGGATGACTAGAGATTGTTTCAACTTGGCTGCAGGGAAAGGGCCTGGGTCTCTAAAGGTAGATGGCCCAGAAGAAATGGACTGAGCTAATACAGAGACTGCTGGTGTTAGCAGGAGGAGCTTCCCTCAAATTAAGTGCCCTTATTTCCACCTCTTTGCTCATACTGCCAAGACTCATCTCACATACGTTGGGTTCTGAACCTTATAATCTCCCCCCCAAAACAAAGTTAGACAGATAGTCCTCAATAATCATAATTGGAACTAAGCAGTCAGTCATTAATTAAATCATCCTGTGACTTACGCCTGATTTTACTATATATATATATATATATATATATATATATATGTATGTATGTATGTATGTATATATATGTATATGTGTATATATGTATAAATTATATATATATATATATATATATATATATATATATATATATATATATATATATATATATATATAGATCTTGTTATTCCAGTTTCTCCACGTAAGATTCAAAGTATCTGGCAGCGTTTGGCGGTCCACTCGCCATCTTCAGGCTGGTGCTCGGCTTAGTGCCAGTGCAAGCAGTGCTTGCACTGGCACTAAGTCAGCACCAGCCTGAAGATGGCGAGTGGGACCAAACGCTGCTCCTAGATACTTTGAATCTTACGCGAGAAAACCCGAATAACAAAGATCCACATACAAATACCCGCGAGAACCTCAGAAAACATATATATATATATATATATATATATATATATATATATATATATATATATATATATATATATATATATATATATATATATATATATATATATATATATATATATATATGGTGTTCGGCTTGGTTCGGGTATTTTCCCACGCAGTCATTGTAGTTCTTTTAAAGTTGTAGCAACGTTTCAGCAGAATCTCATCTGCCATCATCAGGCTTCTGTATTGTGTCCGTCTGTGAGTCAGACTTTTACAGTAGTTTCAGATTTGAATTTGGGGCAGCCTATTGCTGTGCCAGAATGGTTTTTCTTCATCCTGATTGGTTGGGAGTCTTGGTCTGTGTTTATTGGTCTCGGAGTTTGCTGTGTTCTGCTTGATTGGTGTCTCTAATATCTTCTGTCTGTTTTTGGCTCTTTTTGTATCTTGATTGGCTGGCAGCATTGTGTTGCTTTAATGGAGGCCTTTAGTGCAGCTTGGCCGGGTAAATGGATGGCTATCATTAGTTAGGAAGCTGGGTTTCATCTGGGTGCCTGGTTGGGGTGTGTTTGAGCTGGAGGTATCAGGGGGATCTGTTTGTGCCCAGGTGTTTGCCTGGCTTGTGGTGTGGAGATTTTTTTTGTTTGTGAGTGCAGGCTTCCAAATGATTGACAGCCTGGTGGAATCATCTCTTCTGTTCATGCTTTCTGGTCTTTTTCAATCTCTATGGCTTCTCTGATGATTCTGTGATTAGGGTTTTCTATAGTGGCCAGGGTTTTGGTGCCATTGAAGTTGATGCTATGACCTGTGGCTTCCATGTGTTGGACTAGTGAGGAAGTGTGTTCCAGATTTTTGACTGCATTTTGTGTTCATCCAGGCGGGTGCTTATTCTTCTATTGGTCTGTCCAATGTATGTGGCGGGCATGATGCACAGGGGACTTCGTATATGCCTTGGTTTTCCAGGTCAATTTATCTTTGGGGTTGCTAAGGATGGCTGCTATTTTTCTGTCTGTTTTGAAGGCAGTCCTGATGTGATGTCTGTGTAGTACCTTACTAATTTGTCTGTAGTACCTCTTGTAGGGCAGGACAGCTGTTCCATAGGTCTGTTCATCTTCTGGGTCTCTATTATGTTTCAGTGTGTTTTTGTGGATCAAGCTGGTGATTCAATGGCACCAAAACCCTGGCCACTATAGAAAACCCTAATCACAGAATCATCAGAGAAGCCATAGAGATTGAAAAAGACCAGAAAGCATGAACAGAAGAGATGATTCCACCAGGCTGTCAATCATTTGGAAGCCTGCACTCACAAACAAAAAATCTCCACACCACAAGCCAGGCAAACACCTGGGCACAAACAGATCCCCCTGATACCTCCAGCTCAAACACACCCCAACCAGGCACCCAGATGAAACCCAGCTTCCTAACTAATGATAGCCATCCATTTACCCGAAGCCAAGCTGCACTAAAGGCCTCCATTAAAGCAACACAATGCTGCCAGCCAATCAAGATACAAAAAGAGCCAAAAACAGACAGAAGATATTAGAGACACCAATCAAGCAGAACACAGCAAACTCCGAGACCAATAAACACAGACCAAGACTCCCAACCAATCAGGATGAAGAAAAACCATTCTGGCACAGCAATAGGCTGCCCCAAATTCAAATCTGAAACTACTGTAAAAGTCTGACTCACAGACGGACACATACAGAAGCCTGATGATGGCAGATGAGATTCTGCTGAAACGTTGCTACAACTTAAAAGAACTACAATGACGTGGAAAATACCGAACCAAGCCGAACACCATACATGTAAGTACCCGCGAAAACTTAAGAAAACATATATATATATATATATATATATATATATATATATATATATATATATATATATATATATATATATATATATATATATATATATATATATATATATATTGCCACAGTCATTAAGCAAACCTGGCTTCCCACATAAACTTTGCTTGTTGGAAGCCAGCTAGCAAGGTCAAAAAATGATGATGAAGTGACCCCGGGGTGCTGTAACCATCATAAATCCATACTGGTTGCCAAGCACCCAAATCGTGATCCCATGACCACAGGGATACCGCAATGGCTGTAAGCGTGAAGACCAATGGTCAGTAACTTCCCTCAACACTGCCATAACTTTGAACAGTTGCTAAACAAATGGCTGTAAGTCGGAGACCACCTGTATGACCACCTGTTCATCCTATTGAATCAGTCGGGAGGTAGTTCTAAAGAGGAAGAAGAAGCCAGGAGGAACGAGATGAGGAGGATCCAAATCCTGGCCCTGGAAGTGAAGATGGAAAAAAACCTTCCCTGGTCAATGTCTGCATAATGTGTCAAAGACACAAGAGAAGATAACTGGAGCTGCCTGATGCTCAGGTCCTAGCATTGGCCATGTTTCTAAAACAAGGGTCTCCAATCTTGACTTTAAGACCTGTGGACTTCAACTCCCAGAATTCCCCAGCCTGCCATACTGGTTGAAATGAACAAGCCTTAAAGTTTGGAGACAAGTCAACAAGTTGCCAAGTTTGACAAAACAAGCCAACAAGTTGCCAAGTTTGGAGGCCCCTGTCTAAAAGATGCCAATGGACCTTTGTGCACATGAAATCTTGTACAGCAGAGATAGAGGCTAGATATTAAGAGTGGTGTGGTGGCCTAGAGATGGAGCTCTTATGTCATAATCAGGGCACTGTGAGTTTGATCCTAGGTAGAGGCCGATATTTCTGTCTCTGGGCACAATGAGAATATATAAGCTGAACAAAACTCCGTATTGGCAACAGGAAGAGCATCCAGCCATTAAAACACTCTGCTAGCTCCATTCAGTTGCCCAGATTCCACCTTGCAAAGGATTATGGGGTCGTTAAAAGATGATGAAGATGATGATGATGATGGCAGAGCTAGATATTTTGGGGGAATCTGTGGCTTCTGATCTGATAGGTGTTGAAGCTTCTGTTTTAATTGTATTGAGAAGAGTTCGTATCTTTCCTCTGTCTCCCCCTCCCCCCATTTCTTCCCATTAGCAGCTGAAGAATGTTCTGGTCCCTTAACAATCACTTATTCTAGATCCTGATCTCCAGGATTTCATAGGATTGCGGATTGACACCATCAGTTGTTGCTCAACCTTATGCATCGACCTTCTTAAAGCTAATTCTGTAAATCATGATGTTTTGTTCACAGAGACAGTGAAATGTATCCATAACATCGCTAGGTAGCGTTTATGCGGCTTTCCTAAACATGGAATTGCTCACTTCGGATGGATTCAAGCGGTCGAGCAGGAAGCAAAAGAATCGCTTACGAAAACTCAGGATTGTTGAGCAGCGTTTTGGAATCAAACACAAGAGTTTGATGAGCAAACATTGACGGTACTGGGTGGAGGGGGGAAGCATTTTCCCAAACGAGTTTTGATAAATGTGTCACCGAATGTAATCAAATGTTAGCCGAGCTCCTTGTCTTGCCACAGCCAAATATTTCATACCTTAAGGACCCTTTTTTTTAAAGAGCAAGATCTATGTGTGATTTATTGACTCAATCCCAAATGAAGGACACAGAAGCAAGGACTTTTTCTTCCGAACCAAAGTTGCGTCGTACTAACAAAAATCGAATTTTCTCTTTTTGCTCTCTCACTCTCTTTCTCGCGACCCCCGCTTGATGGGACTGTGGATATTTTTTAAATGCCATATATTTTTAGAAAAACGATTTGTTCTAGTGTGCCCTTATCTGTGTGTAAACCAGCAGATCCTTTTTAGCAAGCTTAAAATGACTTTTCCTACAAAGCAATATTTAAAGCGATGGGTTGCAGGTCTCTCCTTGGATTAATGTGTGTAAAATGCAAATGTGGCATACATGTTTCTGGCTTAGCACGTTGAATCAAATTGGCTGCTTTCAGGTGCCAAACCTTCTGGGTTTGTGATGTCATATGCTCCTCAGTGATCTTTCAATAATGACATATTTTGATATGTAAAGGCACTTGAAGTTCCTGAAAGCAAGAAGTTTACTAGAGATTCTTCAGTAGAAAAACTGAGTAAGTAGGCAGGTTGTTTCACGATGTCTCATATAGTACGGTTGGATTATGGTTGCTGGAATTGGGTATGTCTAGTCTGATGAAAAGAAGGACTAGGGGAGACATGATAGCAGTCTTCCAATATTTGAGGGGTTGCCACAAAGAAGAGGGAGCCAAGCTATTCTCCAAAGCACCTGAAGGCAGGACAAGAAGCAACAGGTGGAAACTAATCAAGGAGAGAAGCAACTTAGAAGTAAGGAGAAACTTCCTAACAGTGGCGAGAATTTATCAGTGGAACAACTTGCCTCCAGAAGTTGTGAATGCTCCAACACTGAAAGTTTTTAAGAAGAGATTGCACAACCCTTTGTCTGAAGTGGTGTAGGGTTTCCTGCCTAAGCAGCGGGTTGGACTAGAAGACCTCCAAGGTCCCTTCCAACTCTGCTATTCTATTCTATTCTATTCTATTCTATTCTAGTCTAGTCTAGTCTAGTCTATTTCTACCCTATCCCTTCTGTTCTCTATTCCTTCTCTATTCTATTCTATTCTATTCTATTCTATTCTATTCTATTCTATTCTATTCTATTCTATTCTATTCTAATAGTAGTACAATCTGTAATGTGTTTCAGGTAGTCCTCAACCTATGACTGTAATGGATCCTGCTTATTATGATTATAAATCACAGCAGTTGTAAGTGGATCGTTGTATGGCCAACCATATTTTATGACCTTTTTTGTTGTGGTCATTAAATGAATTGTGTGGATGATAAGCGAATACGCAGTCATTAGGTGAATGCCACAGCCATTGATTACTATGGGGCTTTTTTTTTTTTTTGCCAAAAGCCAGGGTAAACACCAGTTTTTTGGCAAAAACGTTGTAAATCATAGTGTGTGATCACAAACAGCTGTAAATGCAGGCCAGTTACTGACCGCCTAATATGCAGTCAAGTGACCACGGGGGGAGGCACAACCATCATAACTTTGGAACCAGATACCTTCATAGCTTCGAACATCCATAAATGACCAGTTGTAAGTCAAGAACTACCTGTATACTTTTGCCTGTAAGATCTGCACTTGGAGGACTATTGCTTGGAAGGTTAAACAAAGCTTTAAAAAGTTTTGCCCAGGGGCAAACCCGTGATTCTAACAGACTTTAGTGGACAGGTACCACTCCCCTCCCCGAATTTCCACTATAATTAGGGTGGCTGAACTCTGTTTTTACGCCTTATACAAATTTGAGAACTGAGCATTATCCAACTGATCGGTGTTTTTCAACCTGGACAACTTGAAGATGTATGGACTTCAACTCCCAGAATTCTGCAGTCCACAGATTTTCAAGTTGTCCAGGTTGAGAAAAACTTGCCAGCAAAAATTGTGAAGTATAGTTATGGCCAAAGACCAGTGGTGGCATTCAATTTTTTTTTTACTACTGGTTCTGTGGGCCTGGCCTGGTGGGCGTGGCAGGGGAAGGATACTGTAAAATCCCCATTCTTTCCCCACTCCTGGGGGAAGGTTACTGCAAAATCCCCCTTCCCTCCCCATCCCACTAACCTGCTTTCCAGCTCTGTTCTCCTGTGCAGGGCAACCAAAGGAGATCCAGCCGATCAGTTGGGACTCAATGGGAGGCAGAGAAGAGATGGGGTTGGCGGGGCCAGTCAGAGGTGGTATTGGCCGGTTCTCCGAACTACTCAAAATTCCCACTACCGGTTCTCCAGAACTGGTCAGAACCTGCTGAATACCCACCTCTGCCAAAGGCATTCTAAATTTGAATCTTTTAGGTGCTTTCCAAGGATAATCATTGTTACAACACTTGATAGTGGATCTATTCTTTAAACAGTTCCTTTAAATCAGAGATTGGTTTTACACTGTGAATATCTCCTTCCAAAACACTAAAATGAAACCCATCATTTATTAGTCCTTTCTTTCCCACCCTGTGTGTTCAAAAAGCCTAACAGGTTGTTAACATTTTTCATGTTATCACAGTAACGAATCGTAGGGATAACTGTTTGTGCTCCACATATCCATTCATGATTCAGGAAGGAATAAGGTCATTATAATATTATCATATGAATTCTATTCTTTGAGGGTTTGTTTTTTTTGCAGAGTTTATTTTATGAAAGTGTTTAATCTTATGCTGCATTGGCACCCAGAGTTGGAGTTTCTCTCTTGCACATGTTGAAGTATTTAAAAAAAAAAAAAACACGCTTCTCCATTTTTGCACGGCTCTTTAGCAAAACTTGAATAATCGTGTTGTATGTTTGTTGCGGGAAAGTGTGAATTTTAGGACCATCTGCTTGTATAACATCGCAAATGCGATAGCCTTGGCACTCTGTTTGTGAATCCTTTCAGATCCCTTTCAATTTTATTGTTAGATTCACTTTTTTTAAAAAAAAAACTTTCACTGTGTGAAAGCATTAAAGTATTGTCTTGTCACTGGCCAAGCAAGCAAGCATGCAAAACAAATCTATTTAGAGGAAAATATGACTAGCACTTCCAAAGAGCATTTCCCTCCCCTCCACTTCATTTGTGTGTGTGTGTGTGTGTGTGTGTGTGTGACTAGCAACATGGTAATGCTTGGGCTTTATTTGCTTTAGAAACTGCCCCAAAATACTTTCTGTTTTTGAATTAAAAACGTGTTAGTCCCAGGAATTTCTCTATGCAATAAGCCGTTCATTTCTTCTGCGTGTTATTTTGGGCTTTGGTTTAAAGAAGAAAAACAAGAAAACATTATGCAAATGAGCACTTTATGAGGCTGCAAGCCTGTAGATGAGGATACATGAGGATTACACCCCAGTGGACCTGGGGAAAAAAGATTGTTGCTTGTTAACTCTTTAAATGAGTGTAGGAGTTTATTGTGACTTCGGTTGGAGGACTGGTGAACTTGTGTCGTTTCTGTTCTGAGCCTCCGTGCAGCAAATGAACTACAAACACATATAGCAGACTGGAATCAGCGAGGTTTCCCTGGAGAAAGCAGAAATGCTGAGCAAAAAAATGCCTCTCAGCCTTTCCATCACAAAAATCCCATTGACATGTAGAATAAGGATTTATAGTGAAGTTATACAGGTAGTCCTCAACTTATGACCACAGTTGAGCCCCAAATTTC
Organism: Notechis scutatus; assembly: GCF_049901735.1. Classification (NCBI taxonomy): domain Eukaryota; kingdom Metazoa; phylum Chordata; class Lepidosauria; order Squamata; family Elapidae; genus Notechis; species Notechis scutatus. The sequence goes on from NC_142017.1 coordinate 16,475,148, forward strand.
TGTTGCTAAGCGAGGCAGTGGTTAAGTGAGTGGTTAAGTGAGTTTTGCCCCATTTTATGACCTTTCTTGCCATCGTTGTTAAGTGAACCACTGCAGCTGTTAAGTTAGTGACACGGTCGTTAAGTGAATCTGGCTTCCCCATTGACTTTGCTTGTCGGAAGGTCGCAAAAGGGGATCACATGACCCCAGGATACTGCAGCCGTCTGTTGTGGTTAGCCAGCAGCAGGTGCGGACGGCTGAGGAGAGCGAGGACTCGGATGAGGGGCCAGGACCATAAGGGAGTGGATTGCTGCCTTCAGAGATTGTGGGGGCTGGCAGCAGCGATGAGGAGGATCCCGAGGAGCCTGTGACAAGTGCACGTGCACGCAGGATTGCTCACAGGAAAGAGCAGTTGCAGCAGCATGGGCGACTCGGGAGCAAAGCTGCATGGTTAATGGCCCTTCCTTCAAGAAGATAAAAGCCAGCTGTGAAGTGAACGTTCTTTGCAGGAAGCAAAGACGTTTTGAAACTCGTGGACATTACAGAAACTTAAGTTGGTCTTAGAAGATTCTTGTGTTGTGAAATATTTCTTATCTGTTATTCTTGGCAGCCTCGCACAGTTTTGGCGAGGCTCATGCTTGTCAAAGTTAATTAGTTTGCAGCAGCCTTTTAACTGGGGATTCGTCAGAATCATTAAAAGGTTTTTGTTCCCTTTGGTTCGTGTTCGTTTTATTGGAAAAGGGTTTGGGTCAGAACACCATCATAAATATGAACTGAACTTCGATCACATGACCATGGGGATGCTGCAACAGTCATAAGTGTGAAAAACGGTCATAAGTCCTTTTTTCAGTGCAGTTATAACTTCACACGGTTACCAAACAAGTGTTTGTATTTATATAGAATAAAGGAGTTTTCTTTCAGAAAAATAGTAAAGGAAAAATTATTTGATGGTAGTAGTCTGTTCAGTGAAGCAAATTATTTGTTACTAATTTTTCAGGTTAATATTGCAATCCTGCCTTGAATCTCGCAGCTAAATCCTATTGATTCAATGAAGGCAAGATTGATCAGACAGGATCTGTACATTCCATTACAAATTGGAATTACGTCCAGCCTTTTGACATAGTTTAAACTTTAAAGGTACATTTCCACCCGCTGTATTTTATTTTTCACTAATCACTAAGACTGCAATTTATACATTTTTAGAGGGACTTGCACAGGAAAATATTTTGTGGATTGTACCAATGCTTGCTAGCTCTCAGAGAACTCCTGTTGTGAAAATGTAACTTGGTTATTTATTTCCACTCATTGTATTCAGCATTATCTCTTAGCTGCTAAGTGTCTTGATTCTGTAATGTTTAGATTTCAAACATTGGTTGATACAGTTTTTTTCCTGATGTTTTTCTTTGTAAAAAAGGATTTTGTGCCATTTTATATTAATGTCTTTTACTTTTTCTGAAGCCAGTAAATATCAGTGTGATATCTTGCCTTATGACAATATTACATGTCTTGTCTAAAAATGTTATTCAGGTTGTCCTAGTACACTGAAAAAATATATTTGTAAGTATTTAATTACTAAATGTCATTAAAACTGGTGCAAAATAAGAGTATAGTGAATTTTTATACATTGTGCAGGCAGCTTGAAGGAAAATCTATGCTGTAATCACAGAGCCATTGGCTAAAATTGTCATAAATTGGCCAAAATTCTCATAATACCACTTACTTATATATTGCTTCACAGTGCTTTACAGCCCTCTCTAAATGGTTTACAGAGTCATCCTCTTGCCCCCAGCAATCTGGCTCCTCATTTTACTGACCTCAGAATGATAAAAGGCTGAGTCAACTTTGATCCTGATGAGATTCAAACTGCCAAATTGCAGTCAGCCAGCAGTCAGCAGAAGTAGCCTGCAGTACTGCATTCTAACCACTGCACCACCACAGCTCATAAACTATTGGCAATGGAGAATCTAGTTGTACATTTCTGATTTTTCCCATTAGTGCAAATAATTAAGCAATCATAAAGCCATACTGATGTACTTCACTTGGAATCTGAATAAGAATTTGGAGAAGTTTTGTCACTTTGGCTAAAAAAAAAATGGGATCTAAACCCATTTCTTTTCTTGTTTTTCTATTTCCTGGCTTGATTCAGAGCTCAACTCAGGTAAGGATAGAAGACACTGTCATTCCCCATTCTGGAAAATGAGCATGCATCATTTTGTATTTGCACCAGCAGCGAACCCCAATATCCACTTCAGAGCAAATGCATTGCTTAATACAATTAGCAAAAATGATAGCTCGATACTTATGTATTGACCAAACATCAAAAACAATAAATGGGCAAAAAGAAACTTGAATAAGAGAGAAAAGAGCAAAGATCTTAAGGTTGCTGATTCAAGTTGTCTATATCAGCTGGAAAGTTGAGAACTCGTGTTGGAGACCCAAACACTATGTGACGGGGTTAGCTCCCATTCTTGCCTCAGTTCCTACTAATGTAGCAGTTTGAAAGCATGCAAATGCAAGTAGATTAATAGGTACCACTTTGGTAAGAAGGTAACAGTGTTCTGTGCTCTTTTGGCATATAGCTATGCTAGTCACATGAGCATGGAAACCGTCTTCGGGCAACGCTTGCTCCCTTGACCAAGAAACAAAGATGAGCACCATGCCCTATAGATGGACATGACTGACAGGGAAACCTTTACCTTTATAAGTATTAATTGTTTAATATTTTTTATGCTGGCCATTCCCCTTGTAAGGTGACACTGGGCAATGTACAATTATAAAAAGACAGATAGAAAAATGACAAAAACATGAAAACTATCAAATTAAAATTGTATCCAAAAAACACAGGACTGAGAGATGGATGGCCTGGGGATGAGGTCTTCTTACCCTATCAAGCATCTCCAGCGATGAGATATACACTATGCCAGAATTTTGCTAATGCCACTAGAAATAACGCCATGGATAATTAGTGTGAACAGTCTCAAAGGAACTGGCCCTTCATTACTGCAGCTGCAACCCTTTTAAATCCATGGCAGCCTCGGAGCAGAGATGGAAACTAAGGCACCTGGCCATCCCATTAGCCTGCACCATGCAAGAAACAATATCCCAGAAGGATAAGTCATTGGCGTTTTGCTTTGTCACGAGAAGCAAATCAGGTCATTCTCTCCTGGGGTAGCCAACAATGACTGACTAGGGAGTATTCCTAAGATGGAAATATTGCTCTCTGCAGCGGAAGGCTTGCCAAATGTATAATTCAGATTGCCTTCAGAGTCTTGTGCCAAGGCTGCATGGAGCTGTGTTCCTTGGAGTGACGCATGCTAAAATCCTTGTTTTGCTGAAGAACAGGCAAGCGAGAAGCCAATCAGACACAACCAGAATCCTGTTCCCAGTATGATTTAAATTATTTAATTATTGCCTTTATTATGTAAGTGCAGCTTGCAACCAACTTGAAATGGGGGAGGGGGTGTATGAGTTTCAAGATAATCTTTCTTGTTGGTTTCTTCAGTGTCCCTGTTCCGGCCATAAGTCACTGGGCATGTCCAGGGCTCCTCGAAATGTTCAAGGGACATGAACCTGTAAAACCTTTCAGCAGTTCTTCTAAATTTGGGGGTTAAAGACCATAAGCAAACTGCAGGCCGTATCTGCTTTCTCTTTGTTCAAATGTGATTTCTGGAGGTCTTGGCCCACAGGTCAACAATTGGGGCGTCCATTCAGGTGTCTGAGCAAATCACGTTTTGCATGGAAGTGCTGGCTCCAAATTCTTCAGCCATAAATACTTATACTATGTTGATTCATTGTGCATAAAACCACGGTTAAAGATTCTTTAATCATACCTGGGACGCGGTGGCTCAGTGGCTAAGTCGTTGAGCTTGTCGATCAGAAAGGTCGGCAGTTTGGCGGTTTGAATCCCTAGCGCAGCGTAATGGAGTGAGCCCCTGTTACTTGTCCCAGCTTCTGCCAACCTAGCAGCTCGAAAGCACGTAAAAAATGCAAGTAGGAAAATAGGGGCCACCTTTGGTAGGAAGGTAACAGCATTCCGTGCGCCTTCGGCGTTTAGCCATGTCACCACATGACCACGGACACGTCTTCCGACAGTGCTGGCTCTTTGGCTTTGTAACGGAGATGAGCATCGCCCCCTAGAGCCGGAAACGACTAGCACGCATGTATGAGGGGAACCTTTACCTTTTAATCATAGGCATGAATCGTATAATTCCTTAATTGTGAGAAGTATGTATCCTAATCCCGAAGGTGCTTTTTCAAGAGGCAGTTGGGCTTTCTGGTTTTTCTTTGAAGACATTTCACTTCTCATCCAAGAAGCCGAAACGGAGCTGCCTCTTGAAAAAGCACTTTGAGGACAACCATATCCTGGATGACCGAGAATCTCCACAGACATATGTATCCCACTGACTTCTCTATTCAAGGAGCTTTGTGAGGCCTGAACCACCAGTGTTTCAGTACTTTGTGACCAGTGGTGGCATTCAATTTTTTTTACTACCGGTTCTGTGGGCGTGGCTTGGTGGGCATGGCAGGGGAAGGTTACTGCAAAATCCCCATTCCCTCCCCACTCCTGGAGGAAGGTTACTGCAAAATCCCCATTCCCTCCCTACCCCACTAACCTGCTTTCCAGCCCCGTTCTCCTGGGCAGGGCAACCAAAGAAGACCCAGCCGATCAGCTGGGACTCGGGAGGCATAGAATAGATGGAGGTGGGGCCAGTCAGAGGTGGGATTTGCCGGTTTTCTGAACTACTCAAAATGTCTGCTACCGGTTCTCCAGAACTGGTCAGAACCTGCTGAATACCCACCTCTGTTAGAGACCATATGTAACATTCCCATTAAGTTCTTCCCTGCCTCCATCAGGCAGCAGGAACGCCCTCAAGAGAAAATCAAAGTAGTCGACCCCTCACCCTAAATCTACACTTAGAAAAGCATCTACCCATCTGAAGGAATTTGCCCTTCCCCAAGACTTCTCAGAACAAAACCCCAGGTACACATCTAACATACACCTCACACTCAAAGCTAGGGGAGGAACCCCTCAATCTACCTATCTGAACATCAAAGCCTCTTGTCCTTATAAATACCTATTTGTACATCCTTAACCTGTGGCTGACCCCCAAAGTGAACCTCTTTGCTTTCAGGAACGAATATATACGCCATCTCCTTTCCAAGCAGCTTGTCTGGATTTCATTCTGATTTCTTTTTTGCATAACCCTGACAGAAATTATTCTTCTGATACCGTAAGGCAGCTTTTCTCACAAAGATGGGAAAAAAAGATAAAAGCCCCCTCAAAGCCCTTGGTAAAGTCTGCTGCTCTGATCAGTACTCCAAACATGATACATAGAAATACATGGAATAATAAGAGTTGGAAGGGACCTTGGAGGTCCTCTAGTCCGCCCCGCTGCTTAAGCAGAAGACTTATAACATTTCAAATAAATGGTTGTCCGGTCTCTTTTTTTGGGAAGCCTCCAGTGATGGAACACCCACAATTTCTGAAGGCAAGCCTTCCCTCGTTGATGGACCTCATCGTGAGAAAATGTCTCCTTAATTCTAGGTTGCTTGTCAGCCTAGAAGGTGGGAGGTGCAGTGGTTTAAGCCAGCCGAGCCAATTCTACAATTCATCCTGTGCAATAAAATGAGGTTCATTCAAGGCTTTTATCATAAATATTATTAATTGCCTTGCTCATCCCGCTCCCATCCCAACCCCGCTCCCATTGCTCATTTTCTGGATTGATGCTTTGTAATTGAAAAGTCTTTGATACCGTTCCCATGTTCAAATGCTTCTGTAATTCATGCACAGCGTTTACATTTTATGGCCCAATCCCCTGTTGGCCTCCTCCTCTCACCCCACATTTTTACGGTCTGTTTGCTCTGCAGAGCAGTTGGCAGGGCCTTTGAAGATCATTTCCCCCTGCCCCACAGAGCTTTCTGAACATTTCCATGCCAGCCTTTTCCTCTTGCCGTTCACGTCCGAATGTGGAAAAACAACCGTCTCATGTGGATTCGGGCTAGGAGACATTGCAGTGGTTGTTTCAAAAACATCCGTGTGATAAAAACCGTTTCCCAGTCAGGCCGTGCTGTTGTTTGCGCCCAAATGAATGACATCTATTCCCCCCCCCCCCCATTGCTGTGCTCAGGTTTTTATGAGTGAGACTTTGCATTCTCTTTTCAAGGCTTAAAAAAATAGTTTGGAGGCAGCCTCCCTTAAACTTGAATGAGATCTTAGTTCCTGCTTGGTTTTATAGCCTATCCAAGTGGAGTCTCTATGTGTGGGGTTGTGCTTTTTCTTCTGCTTGCTTTTAAAACTCCCTTTGTTGCTAAAGAATGAGATTTAAGAGGGGGGGGGGGAGAAAACCGCAAAGGGTCAACGTGGGAAGCAAATCCTTTCCCCTCTCTCCTTAGAGATCTCTCTGTGTGTGTGTGTGCATGTGTGCCATTCCTAGATTGGGAGACAATATTTTTGGTTAACATCCAAGCAGGCCTTTGTGGTCTCTTTTGTAGGCAGTGATAAAGATTCCTTCCAGTTCCTGCTGACTTGTGGCTGCCATCTTGAATTTTTTAATCCTTGCTCCCATGTATGTATGTATGTATGTATGTATGTATGTATATATATATATATATATATATTTGTTTTCTGAGGTTCTCGCGGGTATTTGTATGTGGATCTTTGGTTATTCGGGTTTTCTCCCGCGTAAGATTGGAAGTATCTAGGCAACGTTTCGATGAAGTCTCATTCATCATCTTCAGGCTACTCTGAGAAGCACAGAGCGGAAGACACAAGCCTGAAGATGATGAATGAGACTTCAGAACGTTGCCTAGATACTTCCAATCTTACGCGGGAAAACCCAATAACCAAAGATCCATCCATATATATATATAAATAAATAAATATATATATATATATATACATACATATACATATATACATATATACATATATACATATACATATACATACATACATATACATATACATACATACGTATATACATATACATATACATATACATATACATATACATATACATATACATATACATACATACATATATATATATATATATATATATATATATATATATATATATATATATATATAAACACATATTATTTCACAAGTGAAAGGACACTGCATGGTGGCGCAGTGGTTAGAATGCAGCATTGCAAGCTAACTCTGCCGACTGCCAGCAGTTCGATCCTGACCAGATCAAGGTTAACTCAGCTTTCCATCCTTTCGAGGTGGGTAAAATGAGGACTCAGATTGCTGAGGGCATCTACCTAGGTTTATTAGCAGCAAGACAGACATAGTTTTCAACTGCCTTCTTCTTAACCGTGCTTCTAATACTGGGATGTGCTTGCAGACCTGACCCTGATTAAATTAGCCAGGTCCAACCCCACACCTTGAGCTGAATGTTGGACTACAAGACCTCTAAGATCCCTTCTGGCCCTATGATCCTATGTTGTAGCAATAGCAATAGCACTTAGACTTATCTACTGCTTCACAGTGCTTTAAAGCCCTCTACAGTCAGCCTATTGGCCCCAACAATCTGGGTCCTCATTTTATCCACCTTGGAAGGATGGAAGGCTGAGTTAACCTTGAGCCAGACAGGATCAACTTGCTGGCAGTCAGTAGAGTTAGCCTGCAATGCTGCATTCTAACCACTGCGCCACCATGCAGTGTCCTTTCACTTATCAAATAATGTGTGTTTATATATATATACAGGGGAGGAAGGGGTTTAAAAAATTCAAGATGGCAGCCACAACACTGCCCCTTGTTATGTGCATCAGTGAGATCCACTTAAATAGGACACGGCTCTTTTATACCGTGCAGTCGTGGCTGCCATTTTGAATTTTATTGGCCTGCCATGTGGATGCTCTTGAGTACAATAGCCTGTGATTTACAACCATTACTTTAGCAACTGTTCGAAATCAGTGGAGCGTTAAAGAAAATGATTCATGACTGGCTGGGCCTCACACGCATGACTGTCACAACATCCTCACAATCTTGTGATAAAAATTCAGGCGCTTGTCAACCGGCATGTATTTGTCACTGTTGCAGCATCCTAGGGTTATGGAATTGCTACTTTTGGATACACACTCAAGTGTGATGGCCCGGGGCATGGCACAAAAGCAACAAAGTCACAAAAAATAGGTAAAGTCCCTTTAATACCTCCAACTTGGCCCCCAATGTCCAGTTACCTTCGGCTGGAGAAAAATTCTCCCAAGAACAGTCTTTAAAGGGAAGAAATGCAGTCCGAACCCAAAATACATATAAATTATAAATAAAAATCAACACAAACCACGCTGCAGCAATTATCGAGACAAGGCAGCATAAGGAATTGCAGACTTCAAAAGATAACGAAACACACTCAGTTGGGAGGACGCCAGAACCCCGATAAGCCTCGACAAACAAAGATAATTCACGCTTTGCTTCCAGCAAGGTGCTGTGTGCAAACGCCCTTTTTAAATCCTGTTTTCCCAGCTGCAGCTAATGAAGGGAATCAGGGCCCTTTTCTCCCCTGTAACCCATGTAACTCACGTCGCTCCCTTCTCCCTTCCTCCCTGCATGCCCTAGGATGAAGAGGGGGTGGGCCTGGATCTTCCTCTGAATGCCCAGCCAGCCTGTGCCCTTCCCCAGTTTCTTCCACAGCCACCGGAGCCACACTCCCACTCTGTGTCAGCTGCTCGACCTCCCCCTCGGAATCAGATTCCAGCAGGGGCATGACACTAAGCCTGCTTCTAACAAGCATAGTCAATGGGGGAAGCCAGATTCACTTAACAACCGCATGATTCACTTAACAACTGTAGCAAAAAAGGTGAGCAGGGTTTATTTAACAGCCACCTTGGCAATTCTGGTGGCAATTCAAATCCTAAATTGAGGACTACATATAAAGGAGGAGATTCCTTGCACTTGGAGATAGTTTGTTTTCAGCCAATCTTTACGGCTTTAATTTTGAAATAGTCCCCACCCTCAGAAAGCCCTTTTCTTGTTTTTGTCTTTCATAAACCCCTTGCAGAGGCTGTCCTCACATTGCATTTCCTGCAGGCTGATTTCCTATGCTGGAAAACATCCATTGCCATTAAAAGAACATTAAAGTTCTTTTCTAAAGGCACCGATTCCCAAAAGCTAATAGTAATAATCAGATTACCCCAACGACTCACGATATTTTAAAATGTCTGCTATAGCCCATTGCTGAAAAGCCTGAATCATAAGCAAAAATAATGAATGTATTTACTCAGGAAAAACAACTATTGTTTTGCAATTCATCCCCAATTCCTCTGGCTCCCCCCCCCCCAAATAAATAATTCCCTCCCTATAATGTTGGAGATTAAACTATTGCACTTACTCCCCAAAGAATCTGGGGTTTAAATCCCAAGCACTGTGTTAAATTCATGTACAAACTAAATTCATGTACAGACTAAAGTCATGTACAAACTAAATTCATGTACAAGCCATGATCCTTGGACAATCACAGCCTAAATTTATTCATTGCACTGAAGTATGGTTTTGTTAACCGATTGGACCAATAATCCACAACGTATTCGATAAGATTCACCTATTGTGCTGCGAAACAAATGACTGTTTACAAAGCAGGATGGTTAGGATCCCTCCCTTAGCCAAACCCAAGCCATATTGGGTCTTAGTTCAATGTTACGAGTGACCTCAGCTGCTGTTTCTGAGATTTGATTCCAAAGCTTTTGTTCAGCGTTTTCTATTTCAGGATATTTAAGAATCAATAAAAAAGAGCTAAGAGACTAAAACAGCCTACAACGTTAATGGATAAATTAAAACACTGAAAGCACTAAAGAGCACCACTGCCAGCATCGGATGAGTTACAGAGTGTGTGTGATTCCTTCTCCAAGCATTAAAGCTAAGCATGGAGGGAGTATTTTGTTCTGTCTCCTTCAATCGCAACCATCTAGGATGGTTTTCCTACCTTGGAGAACGCCGGATGGAGGAGGTCTCCGACAATCAACTTTCTGCTTGGTTTTCTAGCAAGAAATCATGTAGTCCTTGACTTACGAATGCAATCGAGACCAAAATTTCTGTTGCTAAGCGAGACATTTGTTCAACATTTTACATTTTGCCACAGTTGTTAAGTGAATCACTGCAGTTGTTCAGTTAGTGTTGGAAATAATGCCAACAACAACAACAACAAAACTTGGATCGTTGAAAACAAAGAGGATTTATTAAAAAAAGAAATATTAAGATGGTTCGCAAAGCGCCGGTGGTCTTTAGAACCTCAACAAGCAGGTTCAAAATCAAAAGCCACCCCTTTAGAATCTCAAACCATACTTTATATACAGTTTCATCTCGTCACCCAAGTTTCCCTCATTCTTTGAGACTCATTCCCTCCCAAGTTCAAACTCATTGGATTTGCCCTCAAGTGTTGCAGCTAATCCCAGGATGTCTCCAGGGAAAATGGTCTCCTTCCGATATGTTCTCATCCGTGCCCCTCCGTACCTCTTACTTTGGCTGCCCACCTGGCATCTTTCCTTAGCATTAAGGAATGTAGCATCCCCTCATCGGGGCCTCTTTCTAAGCTCATCATATGCTACCATTTTTCCCAAAGAGATTATAACAACCCCCCCTCCCCCGGAACATAATAAACATAATATAAAAGGCATATACATAAGATAAAAATATAAAAAGGCTTAACAATGGAGCATGTCAAAAGTATAAAAGCAAAGTATGTCTATATACAGGGAGATATATTTCATTTGATAACATATTAACAGAATTGGAAGGGATCCTGCAAGGTCATCCAGTTCAACCCACATTTGTGAAACCTTGAAGCATCTTAAATACCAATTTATTTTTGAATTTACTTATTTCTTACATTAGCAATGTGGTTGTTAAGTGAATCTGGCTTCCCGTTGGCTTTGCTTGTCAGAAGGTCGCAAAATGTGATCCCACGACCCCGGGACACGGCGACAGTCATAAATATGAGACAGTTGCCAAACTTCTGAATTATGGGGTTGCTGCATGACCATGGGGATACTACACTTAACTATAAGGGTAAAAAGCGGTCATATGTCACTTTTTTCAGTGCCATTGTAATTTTGAACAGTCACTAAACGAACTGTTGCAATAGTGGCATGGTGGCCTAGAGGTGGAGCTCTCACCTCACAATCAAAAGGCTGTGAGTTCGATCCTAGGTAGAAGCAGGAATTTCTCTCTCTGGGCACAATTAGAATATATCTGCGGAATAAAACTCTGCATTGGTGACAGGAAGAGCATTCAGTTCAGTTCCCCAGACCCCACGCCACAAGGGATTATGGGATCATTAAAAGAAGATAAGGTTGATTAAGCGAACTGTTGCAAGTTTATTTATTTATTTTATTTATTTGATTTGCCAATTGTTTACAAGATAATAAGTATAAATGTATACATAGTTGTGAATACATGAAATGGGTACATATAAGAAAAATAAAAGAATAAGAGAAACAATAGGACAGGGACGGTAGGCACGTTGGTGCGCTTATGCACGCCCTACAGGCCTCTTAGGAAAGGGGTGAGGTCAATAGTAGACAGTCTAAGGTTAAAGTTTTTGGGGTTTGGGGAAGAAACTACAGAGTCGGGTAGAGTATTCCAGACATTGACCACTCTATTGCTGAAGTCGTATTTCCTGCAATCAAGTTTGGTGCGGTTAACTTTGAGTTTGTATCTATTGTGTGCTCTTGTGTTGTTATGGTTGAAGCTGAAGTATTCATTGACAGGTAGGACATTGCAATGTATGATTTTATATACCATGCTTAAGTCAGACCGAAGACGGCGTAATTCAAGGTTTTCTAGTTCTAGAATTTCAAGTCTGGTGGCATAAGGTATTCTACAACGGGTAGAGGAGTGGAGAACTCTTCTTGTGAAATATTTCTGGACTTTCTCAATTGTGCTAATATCAGATACGTAATGTGGGTTCCAGACTGATGAACTGTATTCGAGTATTGGTCTAGCAATTGTTTTGTATGCTCTGGTTAGTAGTGTGATATTACCAGAGAAAAAGCTACGTAGGGATTAGGTTAACAACTCTTAATGCCTTTTGGCTATGTAGTTGCAGTGGGCTCTAGCACTTAGATCATTAGAGGTGAGTATTCCAAGGTCCTTTACAGAGCTTGGGTCATCGACAAGATCTTGACTATTCAGCTTGTATTTTATTTTCTGATTTTTTTTGCCAATATGTAAGACAGAGCATTTATTTGTTGAGATTTGAAGTTGCCATTTGTTTGACCATTCTGATACATAGTCAAGATCTTTTTGTAGGGTAGCAGTATTGTCTGTGGTATTGAACAGCTTTACATCATCAGCGAAGAGAACGCAATTGCTCTTAATATGATCACAGAGGTTGTTTATGTAGAGTATGAAGAGAGTTGGTCCTAGAACACTGCCTTGGGGAACACCACTATTGACAGGTACTGGATTTGATAGGACGCTACCAATTTTGACCATTTGTTGTCTGTTTGACAGGAATGCTTCTATCCAGTTATTCAGTTGTCCAGAGATACCATAGGATTTTATTTTTAGGAGTAGTTTGTCGTGTACCACTGAATCAAAGGCTTTACAGAAGTCTATGTAGATTGCGTCTATTGCTTTGCCCTGGTCGAGTTGTGTCGTCCATATGTTTTTGCAGTGTAAGAGTTGCAGATTACAGGATAGTTTTTTTCTGAAACCAAATTGTTTATTGGAGAGTAGGTTATTTATCTCTAAGTGGAGGATGATGGATTGGTTAATAATTGATTCCATGACTTTACAGGTGACGAGCATAAGGAGATTGGCCTGTAATTTTCAACTAGACTTGGGTCTCCCTTTTTGAAGATGGGGATGACTGTGGCTTGTGACCATAGGTTAGGCAAGGAGCTGGTTCTGAAAGATTTTTCAAAGATTATGCTTAGAGGTTTGGCTATGGCAGTGGATAGCTTTCTTAAGAAGTAGGCACATATTCCATCCGGTCCAATAGATAGAGATGGTTTTAGATTGCGTAGTGATTTTTCAACATTGTCTTCTGTGAAATCGATATGTATTAGATCATTGTTGTTATCTGTGGTACGGCTAGGAAATACTGGGCATGATCCATTGCTGTTTACAAATACTGAGCCAAGAATGTGTTAAAGATGTTGGCTTTAATGGTGTCGTCGTTGCAGTCTTTACCATCAGGTCCTATCAAGGAGGGATGGACCTTGAGTCTTTTAGTTTGTTGTTTACAAAATTGTAAAAAGCACGGGTGGAATTGGTGCTTAGAAGGTTTTCCTCTTGTTTAATGTGATAATTGGTGCATTCGGTCTTTATCTGGTGGCATAAATTTTTGTATCAGTTTTTGAAATTGGCAACGTGACCAGATTTGTTTTTCTGCCAGAGTGATCTCTTTTTGGATTGACTATCTACACACTCAAAGGATTATTTTTCCATTAAAGATAATAAGTTGGAGTATAAAACCCAGCAACTTCATAGAAAGAAGTAGCATTTCTCCTTATAGGCACCTGTGGTAAAGGTACAGTTGTTCCTTGCTTAATTACAGTCATGGGGACCAGAATTTCCATAACTAAGTCATGTGGTTGTAAAACCTGACAAAATATGACCATGCCATTTAGCGACAGCTGTTCTCGCAGTGCCGGTTGCCATTGTTAAGTGAGTCCTTGTGGGCCCTTAAGTGAAAACCTACTGTGATTGCGATTTCTGACTTCTCACCAATTTTTCCATTGACTTTGCTTGTTGGAAACCAGCAAGGAAGAGATTGCAAATCACAGTTATAGGATTGTGGGATGCTGCAACAGTCAGAAATCTGTTATCCCGATTCATAAATCAAAAGTTCTGCTTAATGATTTTATTCTCTTACTGATTTGCTTAGAGACTCTTCTTCTTTCTTGGAAGCCTCTTTTGAACAAGCAATAAACCAGAGCCATCAATTTTAACTCACTTAGATTTTATATATTTTGTTCGGGTATTTTCCCACGTCATAGTAGTTGTGCTTTTAAAGTTGTAGCGACGTTTCGGCAGAATCTCATCTGCCATCATCAGAATACAGAATGAATGTTCCAGATGAACACAATACAGAAGCCTGATGATGGCAGATGAGATTCTGCCGAAACATTTATTTTTATATATATATTCTCCATCAGTTTTAACTCACTTAGATTTTCTTTTCTCCTTCCCTTACATGATCTAAGTGAATTAAAATTGAAAGGTCTGATTTATTGCTTGTTCAAAAAAAAAAAACTTCCAGGAAAGAAGACTCTCAAAGCAGATCAGTAAGAGAATATGGTAATTAAGTAGAACTTTTGATTTATGAATCAGGCTATCCGTGTTTTTAATGAAGGAGAAACCTTGCCTTCCAGCTCCTTGGAGGAACTGATGCAATTATTTCAGGCTGCTAAAATAATTACCTTGGTGGTGTTTTAATTCTGTAGTGGAGGCCTTCTGCTTCTGAAGTACATCTTTAAATAGGGGCATGGCTAGCAGAAGCAGACAAATGCGAAAAAAAGGCTCAAGTTTAGCTTTCAATTCAGGGTAACCCTCACATAAAACCTGGAGTACGTCATGTATCAGATCAGGGCAGGTTTGCAAAAGCTATTTCATTCTCCGAATTAATACTGGCATAATCTTAAAGTGCAGCCTAAATTCACTTAGCAAATTCTGAAGTTAGACCAGAGGAACTATGTTAATCTGGTTTTTTTTTTAAAAAAAAATCAATATAATATATGCTGCTTGATATGTTTATTCCTGCTTCACATACATCTCTATCCTGAATCCTCTTCTCTAAATTGTTGACTGAGCTTTAACAACAAAGCAAAACAGAAAGACTCTCCCTAAATCCTTTTTTTAAAATGATAGATGAATTAAATTTAAAAGATATATGGAGAGAAAGAAATGCTAAAACCAAACAATACACTTTTTATTCAAACAGACATTTATCATGGTCCAGATTAGATATGATTTGGATCTCAACAGAACTAATATCTAACATTCAAGAAATAAATATTGAAACAAGTACTTGGGCAGACCATAATCCAATGACAATTAAATGGAAAGGACAAAAAAAAAGATTGAGATGGACGCTAAATAATACTATTTTAAAGGAAAAAGATTTTACACAATGGATCGAGAAAGAATTGGCTTTTTTCTTTAGAGAAAATAAAAAAGAAGATACTTCAATTCAGAATGTTTGGGATACAATGAAGGCATACGCTAGAGGCTTGATAATAGACTACATAAGAAAAAAGAATATCAGGAAAAGGCAAGCCACTAAAGTTTTGGAAGATGAGTATAAAAGACTTGAAAAAGAACTACAGAAAATGCCACAGAAAAAAGATATTAAACTAAAATTGGATATAATTAAATTGTTGACTGAACTACAACATCTCGGTTGCAGAAATGGGAACAACTGTTAGATGGCAGCAGACTTTCCCAACTCTTCCCAAACCTGATCAAACACACCTGGGAACATGAAGAAGAAGCACAACAGTAACAGAAAACCATTTCTTAGTCCAAGGGAGGGAAGGAACTCATGAAAGACTTGGGAACTCCACTTTAATTTGGAACGGGACAACTCACCGCAGCCAGCTCACCCTGACCAACTCGTTTGACCCAACTCACCCCGGCCAACTCACTGCGAGATAATTCAACACGGGATAATAACACAAGAGAGGCACAAGTAGAATTGCAGCCTCGAAGGCTTCTAACTCGAGAAGGTTCAAACCTTAAGTAAGACCGCTGCAATTAACTTGTCCCTCTCTTGAATTATCCTGAGTTGAATTGCCCTCAGCGAGTTTTCTCCCACAGGGAATTTTTCCATGGCAAGTTGGCCAGGTTGCCAGGGTCAGTTGTCATAGGCCGCTTTAATTATGCTAGGTATAAGCTGAGCTGGATAATTGCTTTGACAAACTTTTAAGGTTCTTTTTTTTAAAAAAATATTTTTGAAAACAAACACAAACAAACATAAACATAAAACCTTCTTTCAGTTTATACAGTGTGTCGGTTGGTATATATTTCTTGGGCATACTATCTGTCATCTTTCCCTCTTAGTTTTAAATTTATATTCAAATTATATTGATCAACTTTCATGTCATATTATGTTATTATTAAATCATCATTAGATTTTAATTGCAAGTTCACATTATCCTTTTCGAGCAAATCTCAATTTTTACCAATTCTAATTTTTATCATAATAATCAATTATGCTATTGTATTATCTTTGCTATTGTATTATATTTATATTATAATATGTTTCATTTTCCTGTTTTTCTACCTAACCATTGATAAAACAAGTCCCATATTTTATAATGTTCTTTTTCTTCTTTCTCTCTAATTGCCAGCTTTAAACTTTTAAGGTTCTGTTATTGTAATAGAATGTGGGAAAAACCACTTAAGATAAGAGACAGCATAGCCCTCAGCTAAATAGGGGATGGAACAAGAGGCTTAGGGGAGACCTTCCCCAGAGAATATTGTGATTTCAGACTTGCAAGATCGATATTGCTTTCATGAGATAAATCAAATGAGTGAATTCTACTTTACTGTAATGCTACATTGACAGAATCTTGGCTGCAACTATTCATATGTCAGGTAGAGCAACTTTAACCTTAGACTTTTGCCCAATTGTCATCTACCTTGCCAGCCATTCCATCCGGTCCTATTTCCATACAGAGAGTTTATATCCTTAACCATGACTTATCCAGCAGCCCTTCCATAACTCTGTTTCAATTCTCCTGATCAAGGAGAGAAGGAAGCTACAATTAAGGAGAAATTTCCTAACAGTTAGAACAATTAAATCAGTGGAACAACTTGCCTCCAGAAGTTATGGATGCTCCATCACTGGAGGTTTCTAAGAAGAGACTGGACAGCCATTTGTCTGGAATGGTATAGGATTTCCTCCTTGAGCATGGGTTGGACTAGAAGACCTCCAAGGTCCCTTCCAACTCTGTTATTCTTCTAAGCATTTTCATTCCAGCTGATCTGGGTAACCTGAGAACTGTCACATGAAGGATGGGGGCCTGAGAATGGCGTTGACCAATTCCCTTGGTATTCCTTTCCTAGTTGCATTATATCATCAAGATTATAAATAGGAGTTGGTGCGGTGGCCTAGATGTGGAGCTCTTGCCTAACAATCAGGAGGCTATGAGTTTGGTCCTAGGTCTACTGAACAAAACTCCGCATTGATGACAAGAAGGGCATCCGGCCAGTAAACACTCTGCTAGCTTCATTCAGTTGCCCAGACTTCAAGGGATTATGGAGTCTTTAAAAGAAGAAGATGATCAAGATTATAAATCGGGAAGCAGAACAATATCGCATTTCTTGGGCTATAGTTATTTTTGACCGAAGTGCAGGGTAAAAATATGCTGGAAATAAAATCACAAATATAGACATGGCCATCTGCTCAGGTGGCTTTCAAGAGGAATGAGGTTCAAATGAATCCTGCAGGAAGAATGCTATATATAAAAATAAAATGGACTCAACTAAATGCCGAGAAGTACAGGATGATCAGCTTCAGCAGCAGAGTTCTCACTTTTCTATCCTGCTTCACAATCTCAGCTGTTTAGCCGAAATCCAGAAAGAAAGAGAAATAGAGCTCCATGGCACATAAACAAGTCTTTATTCGTCCATATATCAGTCCGGGTTCGGGTAACAACAAGCACCAAAAAATGATAGTAAAGTCAGCTCTGGCACACCTTGCAGCCAGAGCTGTATTTATCCACCAGATAATAACGTAATGAGTTTATCCACCATCCAGTGGCTGCTACCACTTAATTTCCAGTTATCCTCGATCCGTGCATTCTTCTGTTAATTAACCACCCTCCTTTCCTATACCCTCACCACAGCACGCTTTCCATATTCCACCAAGCCCCCTGTGCCCTCCTGGTGTATATGCGCCCCCTGAGGTCATTGTTTTAACGGTCAGCCGGTTCATCGCTCTGCCAATAGCTGCCCGCAACTTGTGATAGTTTAGCGTCTAATATCATTGGGGCTCATCGTCTATCACCGTTGGCAACTCCGACCCAGTGTCGGTTGGCCGGCAGGTGTTTACTACTGCGGTAGAATACCCAGACGCAGCGGAACGCTCGGTGTCACGGCTCCAGCATGTCACGGGGCTGTGACAGTTCTCTGAAGTGTCTCTGGACACAAGAATGCTCTACTAGATAAACTTTTGCTATCACAAACCCTCACACACACAAAATGTAGGTTGCGCTACCTGCCTCTGATTCTTTTAAAGCAATAAAGTACCACTTATATTCACCTACAAGGAATAAAAGGAAACAGGCAAGGTTTTGTTTCCCTGGAACTACAAAAATCCTAACTACTAGATGGTAGCAAAGAGGCAGAGTTTCCTATATCTCTTTGCTGCCATCTTCTGGATCTTTGCAATGTCTTCTGGATCTTTGCAATGTCCTCTGGATCTTTGCAATGTCTTCTGGATCTTTGCAATGTCTTCTGGATCTTTGCAATGTCTTCTGGATCTTTGCAAGCCAAATTTAATAGCCCTGAGCCACATATCTCTGGAGATTCTCCGTCATCCGGGTCATGGTTGCCCCAACAGTGCTTTTTCAAGAGGCCACTGGAGTTCCTTCATTTTTTCTTTGAAAATGTTTCGCTTCTCATCCAAGAAGCTTCTTCAGAGCTGAGGATGAGAAGCGAAACGTCTTCAAAGAAAAACCAGAGAGTCCAGTTTCCTCTTGAAAAAGCAGCTTTTTGGGATCTTAAGCAACACCTCAAAAACTAACATCACAACTGGAGTTTGTAAACGACGTCGTTTCTGATACTTAAAGTTTGGGAGCCGCAGAGATGCCACAGTAAACCACATCAATAAAAAAGGTTCATTTTAACAGGAGGAGACATTGCCTTCAAGCTAAGGACTTTCAAGGGATGGATGGAGACTTACTGTCGCTACTTACCTCACCCATTTGTGGGCATGATCAGGTCCCCTCCTGATAGTTTAGACTTCAGCTCCCATCCAATGCACCCTGCAGGGCCTGTGGCAAATATTTTTGAGAGTCACGGCCCCACACACCCTTTCCACTGACGTCAATATTCACTAGCCTGTCTTTTTCTCTCCTAGCTCAGTCTCTGTTTTCCATCCTTGGACCTCTGCCAGGGATAAAACATGGAAACCTTTATATTTCCACTGGAAACGTTGCCTGGGCTGCAACCGACCTTTCTCGGTCCATCCTGGTGATGCATGGCTTGTGTCCAGTTTTTTAAATGTCGGTTTCAATTACTCTGCTGCGATTGTGTGCACCGGGGCGGAGATCAGACGCTGAGTGGATCATAAATCTCATGGCACTCAAAGGATAAACGAGCGAGTCTTTTTTCTCCTTTGAGCCTGTGTCACACTTGCCAAAATAAGATGGGCTTGGAATTGTCCCACCCAGTGGTAGGATCAGGATGCGGCTGCTTTCAAAGGCATCTCTTTAATGGAAGACAAAAGAAGCTCTTCAACTAATAATGACCCTGGCAGCAAAAGAGGAAGACCAGCTATTCTGCACCCAACCCTTGTACGTTCTGTCTCCTTTAAGCATCGACCGTGCAGGTAGCCTTCGACTTATGACCTGTTGCTAAGCAAGACAGATGTTAAGTGAGTTCTGCCCCCTTTTATGAGTGCCACAGACTGGACAACCAGTGTGTAAAATCTATCCCAGCCCACAGAAGGAAGGAGGATGTAGGAAGCATTTTCGAAAGGACCGTTCCTAGTTTTCCAAAGACTAAAAAGAAGGAGAAGAGAAAGACTTTCAGTCTGGCAAGATTCTGTTAAGGTGACCTTACAAGAAAGACGGAGCCACGTTAAACATTTTCAGTGTGTGAGTATTTTCACAAAATAGCTGCCATGGTGGGTATTATACCCATCACAGAAAATGAAACCCATCTCGCCCACCTTTTGCTTCCCGGAATAGCCACTTTGTGTATGTTAGGCATTTGTGTGCCTACGTGTCTGTCCGGAGGGAGAGTCACATTTCCCAGGAAAATGCCAAGATGTGACCTCTTGATATTTCTTGAGAATGTTTTTGGGATTAGGCAGACCCTAAAGCATTCTTAGAAATAAAACTGAGGTATCGAGCTGAGGTTTTGTGCTTGCTCTTCATTTTAAACAAAGCACTGGACTATATATAAAAAGACAAACCAGGAAGGACAAGGTACTGGGGGGAAAGGGTGTCAACACCAGCCTCTCCATAGAAAGATTTGGCTTTGCAAAGGAAGATTTATGTCTGCAAGAAGGATTTGCGTTCGCAAGCATTACACTGGGGACATGGAGCATAAGACGCAGCCAGGGACAATGAAAAAGCATTACAGTCCCTGCCATGACATCAGTGAATTGTCTGCGGTCTTGGCCAGCCATCTATCATCCTGGCCAAGAGATCTGGGCTAGCAGATGCAGACAGACAGCAGGTGCCTATCCTTCTATCACCCAAGCTCAGACTCTGTTTTCAACCAGAAAAGGCTGCAGGCAACAAATCAATCAGTTGAGGGAAGGGGAGAGAGGAGAGGAACGGAAGAGCAGCCTAAAAAGCAACTTCAAACCGAAGAGGACAAACACAGCAAGTTAAAAATAACTTTTACCTTTTAGCAAGCTAAACCACCATTTAAGTTAGGCAGAAGTATTCTTGCCAGGGTATTTTATACCACCATGTACCCCAAATGCCATACAGAATAAGAGTTGGAAGGGACTTTGGAGGTCTTCTATTCCAACCCCCTGCCCAAGCAGGAGCCTCTATACCATTCCAAACACATGCATGTCCAGTCTCTTCTTAAAAACTTCCAGTAATGGATCACCCACAACTCCTGAAGGCCAGCTGTTCCACTGGTTAGTTGTTCTCACTGTGAAGAAATTTCTCCTTAGCTCTAGGATGGATCTTGATAAGTTTCCATTTGTTACTACTTGCCCTGCTCTCAGGTGCTTTGGAGACTAGGTCAATTCCCTCTGTGCAACTACCGCTCAAATATTGGAAGACTGATATCAGTCTTTACCACCTTCTTCTTTCTTCTTCTTCTTCTTCTTCTTCTTCTTCTTCTTCTTCTTCTTCTTCTTCTTTCTTCTTCTTCTTCTTCTTCTTCTTCTTCTTCTTCTTCTTCTTCTTCTTCTTCTTCTCCTCCTCCCTCCTTCCTTCTCCTTCTCCTTCTCCTTCTCTTCTTCTCCTTCTTCTTCTCCTCCTCCTCCTCTTCTCCTCCTCCTCCTCCTCCTCCTCCTCTTCCTCCTTCCTCCTTCTCCTTCTTCTTCTTGATTCAAAAAATTTCATTACTGGTTCTGTGTTCATGGCTTGGTGGGCCTGGTTTGGTGGTCATGTGACTGGGTGGGTGTGGGTGAGTGGTCATGTGACTGGGTGGGCGTGGCCAACTTGACATCACTCATGTTAAGGGGCACCTTACCTGGCCTCTCCTTGCCTCAAAGAGATACAATTTCCCTGTTTATTTATTTACTACTACTGAACATCCCAAATACACTATTTAATTCTATGTATATATGCCATATGTGCACATACATATTACATAGTATATAGAGTGTGTATAGACACACAAAAAGATACATTATCTACTATATATACAGATAGATAGATAGATAGATAGATAGATAGATAGATAGATAGACAGACAGACAGACAGACAGACAGACAGACAAGGAGGGAGGGAGGGAGGGAGGTAGTAAGATACATGCACCGTTTCTGTCCAACCAGTTTTATTAAAAATTTGCAGCTTCCTCAGAGGCAATGGCATGGCTAAACTGATGGAGAATGTAAACTGGGATCCAACATGAGAAGACAGGCTGATTAGCAAGATGCATGAAAGCTTTGCCTTTTAATCAAAATTTATTAGCGGGAAGGGGAGGGAAGACACCTCTTGTTTGATGGTCAAATGGATGTTGCTTTTCTTTTGGTTTTAGGGCCAGAAGGAGAGGAGAGCAGGGCTGTTTTCCAGCATTCTCTGTGGGAAGCAGCTTGGAAATAATAGTTGTGTCAGCTGAGGCTGTTATTTTCCCAGTGAGTGTTTTGCATCAGAGCCATTCAAAATTAAAGTTATCAAAGGGGGGGGGGGAAGGTTTCCTTTAGACAGGTTTCATAAGAGGCCCCATCCATTCCAGCAGGTGGGCGAGTCTTTAAACTTCTCTGAGCAGACCAGTACTAAAAGATGTGGCTTTTTAAAAAAAATTCCTATAGGGCCTTTAAGGACCAGTCTTCAGAAGTTGTGGGGTGCTTCGTCACTGAAGGTTTTTAAGAAGAGAGTGGACAGCCACTTGTCTGAAATGACACAGGATCTGCTACTTGAGCAGGAAGCTGGACTAGAACAGGGGTTGCCAATCTTTTGGACCCCAGGGACTACCAAACTCATAATTTTAAATTCCGCAGACCAGAGACCCCGAGAAAATCCCCCCAAAAGTCTGCAGGAAAATTCCCCACCCTGTTTTCCTATCGATCGATCATTCTTTATTTGGGATCAATCATTCTTTATTTGGGATCGTAGGATACCAGCTCCAGCTCCATTCTCGGGGAAGTGGGGAGAGAGAGACTTTTGGCTTCATGCAAGGAAAGCAGCAGAAGTCTTTCTTTCTCTCCCCCAAACTCCACCAGAATGGCGCAGCCTCTTGGAGCAGGATGCCTTGCAGGGTCCCAAAGACTCATTTCTGATGGAGTTGTTAAGTGATTCACTTAACAACTATGGCAAGAAAGGTTGTAAATGGGGCTAAACCCACTTAACCACTCAGCAACAGACATTTTGGATTCACTTGTGGTTTGTAAGCCAAGGACTATCTGTATAGATCAGTGATGGTGAACCTTTTTGTTGTGGTATGCTGAAAGCGCGCGTGTGCTGGCACCCACAATGCAATGTGCCCCCCCCCCGCACACGCAACACTCCCGCCCTACCGTCTTATCTGCACTGCGTGTGCCTCCCAGCTGAGATTCGCCCCGTTTGAGGCCGTTTTTGCCCGCCCCCGGAGGCTCGAGGGAAGCCTCTGCAGCCTTGGGACGCAGAAAAACAGGCCTTCTGGAAATACCAGAAGTGCCGAAACGGGCCCGTTTTTAGCCTCCCAAGGCTGCACAGGCTTCCCTCGAGCCTCTGGGAGGGAGAAAACAGCCTCAAACGAGCCGAAAATCAGCTGGGAGGTGTGCGCATGCACAGTGCAGGTAAGTTTGGCTGGGGCTCGCATGCCCGCACAATTGGCTCTGCATGCCACCCGTGGCACTTGTGCCATAGGTTCGCCATCACGGGTATAGATCCAGAACATTCTTAGCAGAACATTTCATGCATTTGAAAAGCTTTTCCTCTTTTAGCGGGTGCACAACTTAGGAACTGCACTTGTCATAGAACAAGAAGGTTTTTTAATGACCAAAAAAAAGGCTTGATGGTTTGTTTTGTGAATCGCAACCTCTCCCTGCAGATCCATAAAGGGACAATTTTCTCTCAAAATGTACTTGACTCCTACTGAGACTGCAGACCAATAAAAATGGTGTACTTATGAGTCATCACGGTTTTCTGTTCTATTTTATTTCTTAAGGGAAGGTTTTTGAAGAAATAAATCTTTCTGTTTGATAGAATAATGCAGTCTTGTTTCTGAAATTATACAGACAGACAGACAATAAACATATGAGATGCCAGTGAGATGATAGAGAGATGGTAGAGAAGATAGAATAGAGAACGAAAGGAAGAGAAAGAAAGAGGGAGGGATGGAAGGAAGGAAGGAAGGAAGATGTATCTTTCATTCCTAGTGTTTTTCGAAATATGTATACTGTTTATATCCGTGATGGCGAACCTACGGCATGTGTGCCGGAAGTGACATGCAGAGCCATCTCTCCAGGCATGACAGCCATTGCCCATTGCTCTTCTGGGTTCCGGTGCATGCTGGCCACCTGGTCTTCCGGTTTCTAAAGTGCATGTGTGCACAAAGATCAGCTGGCCGGCACACATGCACACAGGAAGACCAGCTGGCCAGCATGCATGCGCGTTAGAAAACGGCCGGCCATCTGGTCTTTCGGTTTCTGATGTGCATGCATGCAAAGACCAGCTGGCTGGCTGGTTTCTAACACTCATGCGTGTGGCAGTCAGCTGGTCTTTGTGGAAGCATGCACATTAGAAGCCAAAAGACCAAGTGACATGCATGCGCACGCCGGGAGTTGCTCTTTCATTTTTCAGTGCGCACACAGGCATGTGTGTTTCGGCACTAGGTTTCTTTGGGGGTGGGTGCTCCTGTTGGTTAACCACCACTGGTACATAGGCTGATGAGAGCAGTGCAGTGATGCTCTCACCTCACAATCAGGAGGCTGTGAATTCGTTCGTAGGTAGCATCAGATATTTCTGGGTGCAATGAGTTATTGTGTGCTGCAAGCTCCACCTAGGCATCAGGGAAGGCATCCAGCCAGTAAATGCTCAAATTCCAATCAGTCACCTGAATGGTTTTTCCTTAACCCATTTACTCTTTTATGGAAAAAAGTATATAATAATTCCAAGATTGTTGTGTTACTTATTGAGTACACTGTCCAGTAGATTCCTACCAAAATGCAAATTTTTCTCATGGTCTTTCTACCTCTGTCCCTCTATGTGTACCTCTGTGTCTGCATGTGAGAGAAAAAGAGTTGTGGTGTCATCTATGAAACAACACCAAGGTTTTTAAAACTAGTCTGTCAAAGAAGCCATTGTAGCATAGTTCAGGCAGGCAATTAAGTCACAATTACATTTTGCAGCAAGTTTACATAAAATAACAATAACATGCATCCAGCTTCTGGATGTACGTCAAGCCTGGACAGTGGTCACTTATTCAGTAAACCACAACAAAACACACACATGCTTAGTAAGATATATGGACCTGGGCATTATACAGAGAACCATCTTTGCTTTCTCCAGGAAATAAATTTGAGAATTAGGTAAGACATGCAAAATAAGTAAAAAATGGACATTGTGGCACCCAAAATAGCCCTGAAATGTCTGAATATGCATCCTTCTGCCACAACTTAAGATAACCTAAGCCAGAGGTCCACAAACTTGGCAACTTTAAGACTTGTGGACTTCAACTCCCAGAATTCCTCAGCCACAGGAATTCTGGGAGTTGAAGTCCACAAGTCTTAAAGTTGCCAAGTTTGGAGACCTCTGACCTAAGCAGCACCACACCCTTGAGGCCTTCTGGCCTCCATGGGGTTAAGCAGACATTTAAGATGTTAACACATACATGTTGCTGCTTAGAGTCTGAATTTGTTCTGTACTATTCTCCCATCTTTCCCCCATGTTGGTGTCACATTGAGCTACTCATGGAATTCTGGGAGTTGTAGTTCCAACACAACCAAGAGACAAGCACCTTGGGGGGAAAAACTCCTAGTAGTCGGAACTCAGTGGTTGCTTAGCAAGCCAGCAGTGCCCTCTGCTGGTGGGGTCCAGAACCCACTCTTTTTTCTAGCAGTTGATTTCCTGGCTATTGCAAGTAGAATTTACTAACGACATTTAACTTCGTTGTACGAGGTGCAATGACAATAAAGTAATGAAAATCACAATGTCATGACATGCATGGTATCACTTCTCCTCCCTCATTTCAATTTGCAGATGTCAGGGACTGTGTTTGTCCCATACTCTGGGTCTTTTCCCACTTCTATTTTTACCTTGATATACCAAGAAGATATTGAGACCCTAGAAAGAATGCAAAGTAGAACAAAGATGATTAGGGGACTGGAAGCTAAAGTGTATGATTAACGGTGATGGGAACTGGGGTATGTTTACTGTAATGAACATAAAGACTAGGGGTTGACATGACAGCAGTCTTCCAATATTTGAGGGGTACCCAAAGTGAGCAGAGGGTCAATCTATTCTTCAAAGCACCTGAAGGCAGAATATGGAGTAACGGGTGGAAGCTTAAGGAAAAGTTCCAACTAGAATTAAGGAGACATTTCCAGACAGTTTAACCAGTTGAACAGATTGTCTCCGGATGTTGTGGGTACCTGGAGATTTTCAAGAAGAGAATGGACAACCATTTGTCTGAAATGGTATAGGTTCTCCTGCTTGAGCAGGGGTGGACGGGGGTGGACTAGAAGACCTCCAAGGTCCCTTCCAACCCCGGCTATTCTATTTATTTATAGTCCACCTTTATTTTTTACAAACAATTCAAGGAGGCGAACATATCCAACACAGCTTTCTCTTCCTAGTGTTGCGTGGATAGAAATATTTATATTAGATTTACATTTATATTTTGTGTATTTTTGTAGTACTATTCTTTTTTTGCTGACTCCAAATTATGACTCATATTTACAAGGGTTGTTGTGTCCCTTGGTCACACAATAACCTTTTGCAACCTTCTGAAGAGCCAAGTCATGGCGAAGCCAGATTCATTCAACAACTGTTACTAACTTAACAACTGCTGTGATTCACAGCTGTGGCGAGAGGTCGTTTAAAAAAATGGGGAAAACTTACTTAACCGTTGTCTCACTTAGCAACAGAAACTGTGGTCGTAAATAGAGGACTACCTGTGTGGAGGCACCAAGATTGACTTTCAAACTTTCCAATAAACTCCAAGGTCAAATACACCACCTCAGTCTTACCCACCACTTAAACTATTAAGCTACGACAAACACAGTTGGTAAAGTCAGGATTTTTTATTAACTTTCTGTTATCTTATCGGCTGCGAGGCAGGAAGACTTAGCTGGAGGTCTCCATGTCTCCAGCCCAACCCTTGTACTTTTGAACCATCTAATCTCTGAGGACTTTCACTAATATCAAAGGCAGCAGGACAGCTTCTGGGAGATGACCAACACCAGACGCCCAGGGAAAAAAATGGGTGGAAAAGAAAAGAAAAGAAAATCTGTACAAATAAAACATAGACGTTGGAATTAAGGCTGTTGCAACCAGCTTCCAGATCTATCTTATTAACCCTCTGGGTTTATTTCAGGAACAAAGCTCATTCTAGCCCAGAGAATTATGGACTTCAAACTTTGGAATTATATTCATCAGGATGGAGGGGGGGGAAGTCGAAACGATTCCTGATGTCCTAAGAGAAGCCACAAACATTTTAATTTACATTTGTGGGCTGCCTTTAACTCAATTGGAAGAAAGGCAGTATTTTTGCCCCCCGTTGAAAATTTCCTCCACCAGCTGCTGTGCCAACTTCTCTTTGTGCCAGTAATTTGGGGCCATCTATGTCAAAGAAAGTAGCTGGGTACTGGCTCAGCTTGCCACCTTCTAGCTATTCTTCCATGGATTTGATGTATTTTTCATACGCATCTTCAGTCAAGAGTTCGTCCAGTTCAGAAGGATTATCCACAGTCATTTTGATAAGCCAACCTGTGAGCCAAAAAAAGACAAATTAGGGCGTGTGTGCACCATGATATCCAGGGCTCTTGTAGTTCTAGTAAATGCTACTCTTAGGTCCAATGGTTTCTAGTCTTAACTCTACAGATTTTTGTTCAGTCATTAAATCAGGTCCAACTCTTCACCATCCCATGGACCATAGCATGCCAGATCTTCCTGTCCTCCATTGTCTCCCAGTTTGCCCAAGTTCACGTTCATTGCATCAATGACACCATCTGTGATGATTGAGGTGTAACACAAAAATAACCAAGTCACAAAAATCCAATAAAATTCCTTTAAAGCCTCCAACTTGGCCTCAATGTCCAATTATCCTCGGCTGGAAATCAAACTCTTAAAGAAAACAGTTTATGGAGAAGTAAAAGTAGTCCACACCCAAAGTAAAGTTAATTCGAACCCAACACAAACCACACTGAAAGAATTACTACGGCAGGCAAGGATGATTAATTGGAGACTTCTACCAGATAATGCAGCAACCACAATTGGGAGGAAGCCAAAACACAGATAAGTTCCAACAAGAATAATGCATGCTTTGCTTCCAGCAGCCTTGCCATGCGCAGTTTGTCCTTTTAACCAGTCCTCCCAGCTGCAGTCCATGAAGGGGATCAGGGCCCCTTCCTCCCCCGTAGACCATGCCACTCACATTTCTCCCTTATCCGTTCCTTCCTGCGTGCCCTAGGATGAAGAGGGGATGGGCCTGGATCTTCCTCTGAATGCCCAGCTGGCCTGTGCCCTTCCCCAGTTTCTTCCACAGCCACCAGAGCCACACTCCTACTCCCTGTCAGCTGTTCCATCTCTCCCTTGGAGTCAGACTCCAACAGGGCATGACACCATCTAACCATCTCCTCTGCCATCCCCTTCTCCTTTCGCCCTCCATCTTTCCCAACATCTGTGTCTTGTCCAAGGAGTCCTCTCTTCTCTTCTCATTAGGTGGCCAAAGTATTTGAGCTTCAGCTTCAGGATCCATCCTTCCAAAGATCTTGACAGGTAATCCTTGCTTAACTTTGCAACCAAACTGACTTTCCCAGAGCTACTTGCAACCCAATTTCAAAGTTCTGGCAGCCTTATACACCCTGTGGTCACATGGTTATATTTTGGGGTTCTTAGCAAATCGGCTGTCAACTCATAAAACATTTCTATGCCCGTTTTATAGTTTCCAACAGAAAGGGGAGGGAGGAAGGAGTTTGAAAGAGCAATTTGGAATCAAAAGTGCATTCCATTCATATTTTTTCAGAGATTGTAACTAGGCGACTGAAGTTTCTGCCATGCAAAGATCTAATTGGAGAACATGATTGATGACTCTTGGCTATGGACATGTTTCATTGGAGAATATGAATTATGATACACTCAGAGGGGTGGGGAAAAACCAGGCTCAAGGGTGACAGCGAATTACATGTCTCAGAGTTGGCCATATCCAGGTCATGCCAACATGTTAACTCCCAATAAATCCTTTGTAGTTTTGGAGATTTGGCTCAAGACTCATGATTTAATTGGGGTAACTGCCGGAATCCTGACATCGGCTTGCATTTAAGGCTCTTTGTAGCACCCCAGACACGTGACTACAAATTTTGGCATTATTATTTTTTTGCCAGTTTCCATTATTTACTTCCAATTCTGGGCCAAAAAACCCCCAAAACCACCCATTGGGGGACAACAGGCTTGCTTAACAACCATCACAAAAAGGTTGCCAAATCAGTCATGTGGTCCCATGGTGATCTGCTTAAAGACCATGAGTTACAATTGTAATTCCGGGTTCAATTACAATTGTTAAGTTGAGGACTGACTACCTGTCGTGTTGATCCCACAACACTCTGTTGGGTAAGTTCCAATATTATCATTGCGATATTCTGCAAGCTACTGTTCAGAATCCTTGGGATCCTTCCTCTTACCATCTTGGTAACAAGATTTGTTGACAAGTCCAGGATTATCAGCAAGGGCGGTGTTAATTTCTGTGACTTCTCCTGTGACGGGAGAGTAGATTTCACTAGCAGCCTTCACACTTTCCAAGGCTCCAAACTCATCTGGAACATTAAATGGGAAAAGGCCTTGGTACAGAAATCCCAGAACGAGAATTTGCATTTGTATGATGTGTCATGCTACAAGTGGCTGCTGGATTGATGGCGTGCGCACACACACACACACACACACACGTTCTCTGCTCTCCACCTGTCCATCTTTCTTTTTTGGTAATCATACAGTTGCATTTCTTTTTCATTGTTTTTTTCTGGATCTATTATCTTCTGTTCACGCTCTTTTCATTTCTTCCTTTTTATTGTTGTAAGCCACCAAGAGTAGCCCCACAAAGCAAGATAGGCATCAAATAAATTTAACAAATTAATAATAGTAATAGTAATAGTAATAGTAATAATAATAATAATAATAATAATAATAATAATAATAATAATAAGAAGAAGAAGAAGAAGAAGAAGACAAAAATGCCAAATCCAGTCTGAACATCTAGCTGACTCTGTGACAAACAGGGGCCTCAGGTGCAGTTCCACTGGAGCATCACTTGAAAGCCACTGGCATTGACAAACTCACAATCTGTCAATTGCCAAAGGCAGTCGCTCAGAACAGCTAACATCCTGCAAGGATTCCTGTAACACTATCAAACGTCCACATCTGAGTATCCCACTCGTCCTTGGAAAGGACTCAACAGGCAGTCAAAAATGCCAAATCCAGTCTTGAACATCTGGCTGACTTTTGCAATGACGCATAATAATAATAATAATAACAACCGTTAATCTGCAGCTATGGAACCAATCTAGTCCTTGCCTACTCCTAGTGCTTTGTCCTATCAACAGAAGCTGGTAGAAGCTTAGCAGGCTGTTCACTCTTTCTCTCTGGAGAAGGTTTAAGAGCTGCATATATTTGGGGGATGGGAGGGTACTCACAGCCTTGCTAAATAAACATAGAGGTCCACCTTTAGTTCTTTCCTTCAAAGACCTTTTGATCTGCCTTCCTGAAGCAGTTATCATTTTGGAAACAGAAGTCTTTCATAACTTGTTTCTCCTCTTGACAGCTTGTAAGACAAGGAACTGGGGGCCAGTTTTTTTTCTTAATGTAAAGAAAAAGAAATATTTGGGGCATACCCTTAAAAAAAGCCTAAAATAACTTTATTCCTCCAAAGTATAATGTTATTGCTGCCTAATCTAACATTTACTTTTGGGTGGGGGGGAGAGACAAGATTGTTTTAAAAATATGAATAATGCTCACCTTGTTTGTTCAGCTTTGTTCCAATTTCTGGAAGACTGCAATAAACAACATCCCCTAACGCTTCCTGAAATGAAAATTTCCTGCATCAGCAATCATCTAGAGAAGTGGAAACCACTATGGAAAGAAAGTTGAGCATCTCATGGTGGAATTTAAGCAGAAAACATATGGAGATTCTCAATCCTCCAGGTCATGGTTGTCCCAAGGTGCTTTTTTCAAGAGGCAACTGGACTTTCTGTTGTTGTTTTTTCTTTGAAGACGTTGAAGCTTCTTCAGCTCCGTTTCAACTTCTTGGATGAGAAGCAAAATGTCTTCAAAGATAAACCAAAAACTCCAGCTGCCTCTTGAAAAAAAACACCTTTGGGACCAGCAGAAAACAAGTTCATACCCCTCCCAGTCAGTTTGTGCCAACTGGCTGACCCTAAATATGAGAAGCTTTCTTACACTTCTCACGTTGTCCTAAAGAAAGAGAGCCAGTGGAGAGCCAGTTTGGTTTAATGGTTAAGGCTCCAGGCTCTAGAGAGCAGGAGGCGGTGAGTTCGAGTCCTGTCTTATCCATGAAAGCCAGCTGGGTGACTTTGGGCCAATCACCAGGAGACGGTGAGTTCAAGTTCTATTTTGGCCTTGAAAGCCAGCTGGTGGATGACTTTGGACTAGTCACTCTCTCTCTCTCTCTCAGGCCAACTCACCTCACAGGATTGTTGTTGTTGTGGAGAAAATAGGAGTAGCACAATTGTGTTGGATATTGTTGCCACCTTGAGTTATTTGCAAAACATAATAAAGGCGGGATACAGAATAGAAGAGAAGAGAAGAGAAGAGAAGAGAAGAGAAGAGAAGAGAGAATAGAATAGTTAGAATAGAATAGAATAGAATAGAATAGAATAGAATAGAATAGAATAGAATAGAATAGAATAGAACAGAACAGAATAGAATAGAATAGAATAGAATCCTTTATTGGCCAAGTGCGATTGGGCACACAAGGAATTTGTCTTTGGTGCATAAGCTCTCAGTGTACATAAAGAAATGATACATTCATTAAGAATCAAGAATCATAATGTACAACACTTAATGATAGTCATAGGGTACAATAAGCAATAAAATCATACTAGGAAACAGTCAATATAAATTGTAAGGATACAAGCAACAAAGTTACAGTCCTACAATCATAAATGGGAGGGGATGGGTAATAAGGAGTGATGAGAAGATTAACAGTAATAGTAGTGCAGACTTTATAATAGTTGAACAGTGTTGAGAGAATTATTTGTTTAGCAGAGTGATGGCTTTCGGGGGAAAACTCCCATCACTTGAGACTTTCAAGAAGAGATTGGATTCTCATCTGTCAGAAATGGTGTAGGGTCTCCTGCTTGGACAGGGGGTTGGACTAGATGACTTACAAGGTCCCTTCCAACTCTGATTATCTGTTTAATCTGTTTAAATAAAGTCTTAAAACACTTCAAGACATACAACTTGGAAAAAATTCCTCACCAATCCAGTGGTCCCCAGCTGAGAGTGTTCAGAGCAAGCACAGCCTGTTGTGTTGTGTTTCACAAAATAACAGCTTTTGACATTAAGAAAGTGCTGCTGACCACTTGGTCAATTTCAGGTTGACTTTGAAAATGCTGACATCATAAAACAGCCTTAGGTTCCTTCTTAGTGAATTCACACCACTTTATCAAATATCCAGAAGAAGAACCACAAGATTGCTAGAATTCCCATCACAAGATGTGCCTTGGCTGCATGGACCCCTCAAATATATCTCTCACACTTTCCAGATACTTGCTCCTTTGACCACAACTGTCAGAAACTATCAGCATCACTGTCACCAGTTTAAGATGAAAGCATGCCAAAAAAAAAAAATCTGCCCAGAAAACCCTAAAATGACATTTGGAGGAAATAATTAGGATATCTTGGCAATATCCATGGATCAGGGACAGCCTCACCTATTTTGGAGCACTGTTTAGCCATCCTCTCCACTAAAATGTTAAGTTACAGGTAGTCCTTGACTTAGAACCACAACTGAGCCCAAAATTTATGTTGCTAAGTGAGACATTTTGCCCCATTTTACGACCTTTCTTGCCACAGTTGTTAAGTGAATCCCTGCAGTTGTTAAGCTGGTGACACAACTGCTAAATGACCATGGCTTCTCCATGGACTTTGCTTGTGCTGTGGCCCGCCAGTGGCTAGCGGAGCTGGCAACAGAGTCAAACAATGAGAGGACATTGGGGAGGAACATGGGCCGGTCCTGGAGGTTGAGGAAGGCTCGGACGAGGGCTCTGCGTCAGAGGCAGAGATGGGGCCAAGGCAGACTGGCAGTTATCAGCTGCCTTCGGAGTTGGACAGCAGTGAGGCTGGGGGAGCAGCTGGAGCCGGTTCCCAGCCTGCCCATGCAAAAGAAAAGAACAATGACGAACTCAGGGTCGACGTGGGAGGAAGGCCACAGGTGGATGGTGAATGGCCCCTCCCATAGGGATTAAAAGAGGAGCAAAAGGGGAGGGGGCTTCTGCAGGAAACCATTCGTTCGTTGCAGCAGCGTGAAGATCTGTCTGTGTATCTCAGAGGCTCTGTGCAGAGTCCTTCCTTGTCAGCACTGCGTTTGGAAATACTTACTTGGCAACTCTCTAAGCTAGGTAAGGTCTGTGCTCCTAATTACAACCTTGAAAGACTGTTTGCCAGGCCTTTGGCTGAAGGTGAATGCAAGAAATTCACCTTCGTTTAATAAAAGGGGTTTTGCTGGGACAAAGAGTCTGCTTAGTGCCTTTTGGGGAAGCCCAGGTCAGAACAGCTTGTCAGATCACAAATGGTGATCGCATCACCCCTAGGACACTGCAACCATACATGCCAGTTGCCAAGCACCTGAATTTTGATCACGTGACCATGGGAATGCTGCAACAGTCGTGAGTATCAAAAGCAGTCCTAAGTTACTTTTTTCAGTGCTGTTGCAACTTGAAAACAAACCGAAGACTGTATTGCTCCTAGTGATCTAAAGGCTACCTGGCCCTCTCTTACGTGACAAATGTATTTTCTCCAACGAACCAAACAGAAACCAACAGAAACTTTGGGGCTCGATTCCCTCTCGGGTTCCTAAGCTTTTTTTGGGACGAGGCCAAGCCAGCGAGGCACAGCCAGGGCTTTCAATCGTGTTTTCCAGGCAGGAAAACACCGCTGAGGTCCAAGTCCACAAACTGGCTTTGCAGGCAGAAACGGCAGTTAGGACAATCAAGAAATCAAAGAGCAAGGCCAACCGACGAGGCCAAGATCACCAGGGAGGGCAGGAACAGTACCTGTGCAAAGTTGCTAATTCCTATCGTTCCAATTCCGTTTTCGACGGCGATCCATTCGTGCTTGTCTGTAAACCGACGAGCTAAAAAAATAATAATAACCCCAAAACAAAACAAATGGGTCAGTTTTAAGGCTCTGTATTTGCATATAGTCCACGAGTCTTAAAGTTACCAAGTTTGGAGATCTCTGTTCTAGTATAAACCCCAAAACTGAAACTCGAGCTAGGAAACTCCTTTTTATGTATGGCGTAAGTGGTAAACGATATTTAAGAATTGTTTTTTTTAATGTATTATGTCACTTATACTTCAATGCTTTCCCTGTCTGATCAAAGTGAAACTTTGTCGAATTTCCAATCTCTGCTGGATCCGGCTTTTGCTTCCTACAATACTCATACTATGATTCCCCTTCTGCATGGAAAGTACGTATCTCCATAACATGCTTCATTATTCTACATGATGATGATGAATATAATTCTTATTCATGTGCAAAGGGCTAGCTCCTTGGGAAGGCTCTAAAGATGGGAAAGGTAGAAAGAGAGACCACCACTGTACTAGCAAAGCCAAGCTATATAAAAGTTTTTGTGGTGCCTCCTTTTGGGCCTGGTGTCCTAAGCACGTGCTTAATGGTTAATACACCACTGATCACGGGCATCTCTGGGCGCATTTTATTGCAAAAATATTAACATAGCAACACTCCATCTAGCTAACCCACAGAATATGTCTGTCTTTATAGAATTACAAGAGTGGAAAGGGGTCATTTTGGTGACTAAGCCCAACCCCCATCAAGGCTGGAATTCAAATGAATTCATCCCGAAGACATTACGACCCAACTTCTCTTTAAACCTGTGCTGAGATGAAGAGATCACCCTAAAAAAATGGTTGGAAGACCAGGTTAGTGACCAAATCCTCGTTTCGGACAATCTATGTGATTGCTAGGGGTCAACAGCAACTTGATGGTACATAACCACTATCACATTGGCCTTATTGCTAGGAATGTTTTTCCAAACTTTAAATAGGAAACTCCCTTCAAAACTTGGAAAGACCTCCAAGCAGGTCTTCTCCCATGACTCATGGCTAAAGCTAAATAGTTCAAATTCTCTGTCCTCTTTACTTTAATCCCACCGGTTTACTGGGCGCCCCACGGAATGCAGGACCCAAAAAAGTATAAAGATGGTTTATGCATTTAGATCTTGCACGAGAGCAAGCCAGCATTGTTTGCAGGTTGCTTTTCAAGAGCCCCATGGAATCCTTTGAAATCTCCTGGCATGCCAATGCCAGAAATCCAAAGAAATTGTTTACGGTTTGATTGTTTAAATTGTTGGTCTGCCTTTCATACTTTATAATCAACTCAGGACCGCCAACATACCTAACACTCCTCCCTCCTCCTATTTTCCCTACAACAACAACCTTGTCAGGTGGGTAGGGCTGAGAAAGAGGAACTGGCCCAAAGTCACCCAGCCGGCTTTCTTGCTCAATTTCTCCCAACAAAATTCTCCGCACCCCTGCGGGATGAGAAGTAGCCTAGAATCCAGAATGATGTATTGGAAAGGGGGGGAGGGGGAATAGGCTACAATGCACTTCATAGTAACGTTTCGCTGGTTGAAAGATTACCAAAAACGACCTTCGCTCAACATCGGAAGCTTAGCCTTGCCTGGAGGGGAGGATCGGTACGTCCTGGGGTTAATTTGTTTTTTCCACCCTGCATTGCAACAACGGGCCTGTCCAGGTCCAGGAAGCCAACTTCCTGGGGGCGCTGCCCATGCGTGGAAGCAAAGGCCCTTGACTTCCAGGAAGCGGGCTTCGCTTCGGATTCCAGGGAAGCCTAATCCAACTCTTGGCATTCCCCCCACCCCAAAACTCCCCGAAGCGTGCAGCTCAGCCCTCGCCAAGCTGAGTTGCACGGATATGCGACCCGGATATGCACGGACTTTCGCTCCAAGTCAGGGCGCACAGAGGCGTACAGGGGCAGCAAGGGGGCTGGCAGCCTTGGAAGCTCTGGAGAGGCCTCCGGCTAAGCGCATCGGTGCCCGGGCTTTGGCTGCGATCCCTCGGCGCGGTTGGAACCGGAGCAGAGCGACGAAGGGGGCTGGGTGACTCCCGCCGCGCTTTGGCGCACGCCTCTCCTTGCAATGGCGCAAAGGAACTCCGGTTCCCCGCCCGCCGCCCCTTCAACCGCGCCCCGGTCGCCACTCACCGGCGAGCAGCAACGCAGGACTGGTGCTGAGCCGCCGGGCCTCGGGGCTGCGTACGATGCTGCTGCTGCTGGGCCAACCCAGCAAGGAACCGCGCGGCCCGGTCCGTGCGCCAAGCCCGACCCTCCGCAACGCTCGCCAAGCCGTCGCCGCCACTGCCATCGCGGGGCCGCTCCACGAAGAGGCGGCCCGGGCCGGAGGGCAAAAGCAGCCGGGGGAGAGGAGGGGAGGGTGGAGGCGGGCCTTCCCGGCCCGAGGGGGCCTGGCCTGGCTCCTCGGCCGGGCGAAGGGAAGGGAAGGGGTGCCGCGCCGGGCGGAATCGCTGCGCGCCGCCGCGGAGAGGGTGGTGTGGTTTTGCCTCCTTTGTCCCGCGCGATGCGCTCTGGAGTGGAGGGACTACAATTCCCCTCTTTCCCGGCCTGCATAAAGGAAGAATCCGGGCAGCCAGGATTAAACCTCCGGCCGGAGAGGTTTTCTGCTGCTTCAAAGAATAGCAACAAAGGAGAGAGAGGCAGTTGCAAAACTGCAGAGGTTCCCATTTTTAGGGGATGGCGACGGCCCCCCAGCTGGGCAAAATCAGGCCTGGTTTATGGACCGGGATGGAAAGCTCAGTAGGCAGGATATAGAGTTGGCCAAACATTTGGGAGTTTAATGGCCAACCAAGTCCAAAGCCCCTTTAGAAAACTGTGCATGGTGTCGACAGTCAAGCTGGACCTGAGAATGCTTTGCTAGTTAGTCTTCAGTGTAAACCTTTTTTTACTTAAATTGTATCTCTTATCGGTTTTTGTTTTTCAAAGCACTTCTCCCCAGTAGTTTGCAACATGTCTGTTTTCCTTAAAAAACCCGAATAAACATCCTCTTTTGTTCTCTGGAAAGTAGGTTGGAATCCCCAGACAAAGAGTGTTGAGGAATTGTTTTGGCTAGAGGAAAAAAATGGGTGAGAGATTTGTGAAGCACCACACGCACGGCTGCAAATCCATTCTCCCAAGAAGCGGTGTTTGGTTTAACCTTTTACATTTTGTAATTATATTTACTAGGCCTTTAGTGGAAAATGTCATATCAAAAGGACTGGTTCAGCTTTTCTTCTCAATCATTTCAATTTTTAAGGCCTTTCACTCACACATGATGACTTTTGAACGCGAGCCAAACATTTCCATGGGGAAATTTTTACAGGAATGTGAGACACGCCAGTTGCAAATTGATAGCAGACTTCTAATTTTAAATAAACTGAGCTACAATTATGCTTTAACACTTAACATTTATTACATCACACTGAGAAATAGTAACAGGAAACAGCCATGTCATACCTGTTCCATATAGCTTAAAGTATTTCTATATCTATAGTGAGAAACCACATTCAATTATTGGAGATCAAATGAAGCTTTTGATTCCTAAAAATGAGCTCACGTTTTCTACCACAGCATTTCACAAACCCCAAAATCACAACATTTACAAGTAATACAACAGCTACAAATTCACAGGAGAAGTAAAATCTTGGCTGAGTCATTAGATGTCATTCCCAGATGCTTGCAGATGCTTGCCACAAACTGGAGTTTGGTCATTTTTATATTTAATTCCAAGAAAACTGCACATTTTCTTCATCATGAGGTCCACTATCTCTTCTTCTTCTGAAGCCTTTAAAAAAGAGAGAGAGAAATGTTATCAGTGTTTTATGATGCTTGATTCCTAGATAGAAAACTGTTTCTCAACCTTAGCAAAATTTAAGATGCGCAGACTTGAACTCCCAGAATTCCCCCAACCAGGCGGCTGATTTGACAGTGAATGGATGCCACAAAATCAAGAAAGGGGAAAGAAATCCATCTTGTAAATCAAAATGTGTTATTTAATGCAGAGCATCCTACCCTGATGTTATCCAGGTGTGTTAAAATTCCAAGCACCCCCAGTCAAGCTGAATCAAGAGTTGGATTTTCCATTTTGGTGGCTTTTTAAAGAATGGTTTTTGACATTTGTGTTTGGGCAACTGCGCTGCATCCATCTTCAGCCATGCATGCTCCCCCCCTCCCCCCTTTTCATTATTTCCTTCAACAAAATGGCAAAAAAAACAAAATACTCAGAGACAGTTCCACCAATCACGCCGGGTGGTGACAGAGTTGCAGAAACTCCAGAGGCCTCTCTCGTGTCTCCTTTAAACGCTGAGATTCGGTGAACAAACCTGATAATGTTTCTGCTCCTCACTAAAAGCCACCAGGATGACAGAAATGAAGAGGTTCAGGACCACAAATGTCATAAAGATTATGCAGGAACCGATTAAGAAGGACCCCAAGATAGGATTGTAATCCAAGACCTGTAATGCGAGAAATATGATTAAGTCTACGGAAAAAAAATAGAAGAAAAAAATGTTTTTATAAAGCTGTTTAAAAACTTTAAGCAGGGCACTAGGTGCTGGATGCATCAGAGCCTCCAATTCTGAACAGGAATCTAGCTATCCTGTGTACATTGAATAGACCTATTTCAATGCTTATGATTTTATTTACCTGTTCAATTTTTACTTTTGACATAAGTGAAACAAGTTTTTTTAAAATTGGCATAATAATAAGTAAAATCTGTTTTTTAAATAGAATAGAATAGAAATTCTTTATTGACCAAGTGATTGGACACACAAGGAATTTGTCTTGGTGCATATGCTCTCAGTGTACATAAAGAGAAAAGATACATTCGTCAAGAGTCAAGAATCATCAGGTACAACACTTAATAATAGTCATAGGGTACAATAAGCAATCAAATCATACTAGGAAACAGTCAATAAAAATCACTAGGATACCAGCAACAAAGTTGCATTCATACAGTCATAAGTGGGAGGAGATGGGTGAAAGGAAGGATGGGAGGAATAATAGTAATAGTAATGCAGACTTTGTAAATAGTTGGACAATGTTGAGGGAATTATTTGTTTAGCAGAGTGATGGCATCAGGGAAAAACTCCTTGTGTCTAGTTGTTCTGGTGTGTAGTGCTGTATAGCGTTGTTTTGAGGGAAGGAGTTGAAACAATTTATGTCTGGGATGTGAGGGGTCTGTAAATATTTTCACAGCCCTCTTTTTAACTCATGCAGTGTACAGGTCCTCAATGGAAGGCAGGTGGGTAGTAATTGTTTTTTCTGCAGTCCTAATTACTCTGAAGTCTGTGTCTGTCTTGTTGGGTTGCAGAACCCAATACATACATACATACATACATACATACATACATACATACATACATACATACATATCATTACCACTATTGTCATAATTTTAGCCATTGTCTATCCACTGTAGACAATGTTTCCAACCCATACGGTCCCAAGATTTCTTTTGCCAATTGGCCCTGCAATACTTGCTAATATTTTCAATCCATTTTGTTTTAGGTCTCTTTCGTGGATTCTTTTGATCAAGTGGGATCCATTCTGTGATCGCTTTGGTCCACCTGCCATCAGTTCTTCTTGCTATGTGACCAATCCGTTTCCATTTCAATTATTTTACTCTCTTGATGATATCGTATACTTTTGTTTGTTCTCTAATCCATCCATCCATCTATCCATCCATCCATCAAACCCATTTTAATAACAAGAAGAAGCTAGCCCAGCTTCCTGTAACCAAATTATTTTCCATGTATGGATTGCAGCTCCCAAAATTCTCAAAGTGGCTAAGATGATTGGGTAACTCCGACTCCAGATAGTTGAAGGATATCAAGTTGGAGAGACTTAAATGCTACACTAGGTACAATCCTTTGCATGTACATGCAAAAATAAGCTTTGTTGTATGTGGTAAGGATGCATAGATTTGCACCCCAAGTTAGTCTATATTTCAGTTTTGATTTTTCCCCGTGATACATTTTTCTCTCTAGATCTAAACCACATGTTTCTGCTCACAAGATCAGTCCAAATTTTTCCATGCTCTAAATAAAATAAACACAGTTTGATCTTTTCATTTGATTGGTCTTATTTAGAAAGTGTCATACCTCTTCGTAGTTGAAGATTCCTAACTGAAGGCTGACCATAGTCTCAGCAGAATCAAACAGAGTCTTGTATGAATTCAGTTTCCAGCCATATATTAGATTTGTCTGCATTTAAAACAAACAAATAATCATCTTAGATGCCAGTCACTTCATTTACTCCATTATATCTACTGCTCATTTTTTATTCTGACAGGAAAATATCTCAGAATACGGAATAAGTTTGAACCACTTTGATAGGAAAATCTTCTGATTAATGGATGGTCAAGGCAAATATAACCTCATAGAATAAATAGTAGATGAAGTGTTTAACCAGTCTTCCCTCAGCTATTGAAGCTCCTTCGTGAAGTTTGAGCCAGCTGCCTTGTCTTAAGAACACAAACAACCTTGTAGTTGCAGAGAAAATTTGGGGGAGAAATGCTACGTGTGACATCTTGAGCTCCTGGAGGAAGGTCATAAAACTAATGAATGGATGAAATTAATGAATAATGAAAAAATGACAGTTTGCGGGCTGGTGAACAAGAAAGTCAAGTAAGATATTTGCTTCCATTAAGTAGCTTACTCATGCCCTCCTGTTGCTCAAAGTTCACGTGGTATGGAGAAAACATAAGAATCAGTGCAATGGCTTGCCTCCAGAATTTGTGGGTGCTCCATGTAAGGGATGTAAGTCACCTAACAGTTATTTGGGTTGGAAATATATAAACTAGGATAGACATTTTAATACTATGTCTTTAAGAGAATACTAAATCTGTAACTGGGTGTGGTTTCGCAAACGGCCACAAGATGGAGCCAGAAACCTGGGTTGTTTAGTCTCAGTCTCTCTGTTCCTTCTGTTGGAGAGTGTTGCAGTTCCTCCTAATGACTGTTACTGATCGTTGATGTAAGTCTGTTACTGAACTGTTTTTTGATTCTGGACTTTGATATTTGGATTACCCCTGAACTGAACACTGACTGCTTTACCTGTGAATGACTTGGACTGCTTATCTTAGAATTTGCTTAAACGTTTATTGGAAGTAAAGCCCTAAATTTACTGTACAGCAGGGGTCCCCAACCACCGGTCCCACCGGTACCGGTCCGTGGAACAAATCCTACCGGGCCGCTGGTTTGCTGGGCGCCGCCATCTTGTTTTGATGAAAAAGTGCTTCCGGTGAGCTTTTCCGGGTAAAAAGCTCACCGGAAGCACTTTTTCATCAAAACAAGATGGCGGCGCCCAGCTGATGCCGATACCGGGCCGCGGCATAAAAAAGGTTGGGGACCACTGCTGTACAGTGTATCTGTGCGCTGTGTGTTTATTATTCAACATTACTCTCACGACGTCTCCCTGTATGCGCTCATTCTCCTCACGGGGAATTACCTCAACACTCCATCACTGAAGGTTTTTCAAGAAGAGATCAGGCAGCCATTTGTCTGAAATGGCATAGGGTCTCTTGCTTTGGTGGGGGTGGACTAGAAGACCTTTAAGGCCCCTTCCAATCCTGTTATTTTGTTGTTCTTTTATTCTGTAGAACATGGACTAATTCTGCCCGTAATAGTCTCAAACCTGATAATCAACAGGAGCTTCTCAATAGGACCAGATTCCTCAACACATTGTCACGGTGTAATTTCCATAATGCTCCAACATCTTATAATCTTGTTTTGTATCATGAAGGATGCTGCAATGGAGCTCCCAAGGTGATTTGGCACCAGTCCTACTTTCCTAAACCAACTCATAGAAACGATGCCCCAGGAATAACTTTTTAGTTCCCAGAATAAAAGTAGACTGGAAATGAGTATTATTGAATACTCATATTTAGGACATTTCCACATAAGGATTGTGAACCAGTTTGAAATCAGTTCCAGTTCAATGTTGGTATTGGAGAACGAAGCTAGTTTATTTCTAAGGTCTAGTCTAAAGTAGAGTTCTTTGCAAAGGCTCAGGATGGGATGCTAATATACAGTTCTGCTCAGGATTTGAAGTTTGGTAAACAAGTGTCCATTTTGCTCTAGAGTTCTCTGCTTTATGAACAACCCATGTAGTAGATGCTCCCTACATTGAATAAACAAACATAGAAGAAGGCTCAGCCTGGTTGAATACAGCCTTCTGGACTACTCACAGCAATGGAATAAGCTAGGAACATGATAATAATCACGGTGGCAAATCCTGATATGTCACCCCAGGCTCTCCGCAAGGTGGAGGTGATCATGTTCAACTTGGGGTTGAGCCTCAATAGGTGCCAAAGTTTCACCGTGGAAAGGAGCACCAGGAATGCAATCAGGTAGCCCAACACTGCATCCACCGTAGCGGTTTGATTGAAGCTCACAAACCTAAGAAGAAGATTCAGGGATTGTAATAAGCTGGCATGCAGCAGTGGGGAAGGCAACCTTGGTGCCTTGCTTGTGGGAACTGCCATCCCAATCCATCGGTCGGAGCATGGGAACTGGAGGGTTGAGCCACGATTGGAGGAACCTAGGTTCAGCTTCTCAATTAGTCACAAGCCACATTAGATGATCCTGAGGGGTGGTGCTCATCTCTGTTTCCTAGGAGAGGAAGCCAGTGTTGTCTGAAGATGCTTCTGTGGTCATGTGGCCAGCATGTCTAGACACTAAGGCACACAGAGCACCGTTACCTTCTTACCAAAGTGGTACCTATTTATCTACTCGCATGCTTTTGAATTGCTAGGCTGTCAAAAGCTGGAGCAAGTAACGGGAGCTCACCCTATCAGGCAGTGCTTGGGTTTTGAACTACCAACCTTCCGGTCAACAAGCTCAGTGTCTTAATCGCTCGGCCACTGACTGCACCTCAAACTATCCTACATCTTTCTAATAAAAGAAAAACTCACTTGATTATTGACTATATCTGGGTCACCTGCATAAGTGCTGCAAAGAACATTTTCCCTGCATTCTCATTGAATCTGACTGGAACAGAAATTACTTTTCTGTTAATTCATTTTTTAACTTCACAAGAGGAAAAACTGTGTGTGTGTGTGTGTGTGTGTGTGTGTGTGTTAATGAGGGCAGGATAAGATTTGACACAGGACAAAGCTGCAGCATTGCTAGCAGGTGTGTATGAACATCCTGTCTTTATGACTAAATTCTCTTTCCAAGAATCTGCAACCTCCCCAGTTTCTCACACTTCAATCAAATCATCATGGCAGACATTTGGAAATAGTTTCTCTGAGGTTTTTTTTTTCCCCAGCCAGGAAGCGAGAATAGCCAAGGAGGATGGTAGAAAGATACCAGCAACAAAGCAAAAATCACCAAGAGAAATCTTCTCTGCCACCTCTTTTGCAAAAGAAAGAAACTGGATGAAATAGTTTAGCTTGTATGTATAAAGCACAAGCAGACAAAAATACTCATTTGTAAATCGTAACAACCCTGACTCTTAAAAGGAAGAGGCTTGCTGTTAGCAAATTCTCCTCCTTTCTATCTTTGGCGGGGCAGTGTATTTAGAAAGTGCCAGAGCATCGAACGTACTCATCCTTATGTTCCTGGTAGTAACAGATGTCCCTTAAGCCCAAGATCATCCGGCGAACGAAAACGGACAGGGCACTCCAGCTGATCAAGATGATGGCCAACTCCAGGAGGTTCCATTTGCTGTGGAAGTAATTCCATTTCAGAGCCCGCAGGATTTTTCCCTGTTGGAAGAAGACATTCATTTTTCAGTAATACAATCTGCGAGCAGTGGGGAGTAAGGCAGCATTTATAACTCACAAGAGTGCAATGCAGTTTCATTTAGTTAGTTAGATGATAGATAGGTAGGTAGGTAGGTAGGTAGGTAGATGATAGATAGATAGATAGATGATAGATAGATAGATAGATAGATAGATAGATAGATAGATAGATAGATAGATAGATAAAGAGAGAGAGATTAACAGAGTTGGAAGGGACCTTATAGGTCATCTAGTCCAACCTCCCACTCAAGCAGGACACCCTACACCATTTCTGACAAATGGCAGTCCAGTCTCTTCTTGAAAGCTTCCAGTGATTATGAAGCTCCCACAACTTCTGAAGGCAACTTCTGTTCCATGGGTTGATTGTTCTCACTGTCAGAAAATTCCTCCTTATTTCCAGGTTGAATCTCTCTTTGATCAGTCTCCATCCATTATTCCTTGTCTGGCCTTCAGGTGCCTTGGAAAATAGCTTGACCCCTTCCTCCTCTCTGTGGCAGCCCCTCAAATATGGGAAGACTGCTATCATGTCTTCCCTGGACTAGACTAGCCATGCCCAGTTCCTGCAACTGTCCATCATATGTTTTAGCCTCCAGTCCCCTCATCATCCTGG
This sequence comes from Notechis scutatus, assembly GCF_049901735.1. Lineage (NCBI taxonomy): Eukaryota > Metazoa > Chordata > Lepidosauria > Squamata > Elapidae > Notechis > Notechis scutatus. The sequence goes on from NC_142017.1 coordinate 16,519,260, forward strand.
TTGCTCTTCTCTGCACTTTTTCTAGAGTCTCAACATCTTTTTTTGTAGCGTGGTGACCAAAACTGGATGCAGGATTCTAGCAGTGGTCTTACTTATGATTACAGGCAAGTGCGGATATTTTGGTCAATTTTATTTATACACTAGGCAACCCATGGCCAGTTGAATCATTGTTTCAGAGATATTTCTTTAACTAAACAGACAAACTGGCAGGCAAAAAAAAAAAAAAAGCAGAGGGGAAGACTAATGTCTGACTTCCTGCTGGCCTTCCCACTGGCAAGGAATGTCAGAAATTACGACCACGTGACCATAGCTGACCTCAGCAGCACTGAATCAAACACAAATTTCAATTCCATGGGAATTATGAATCCCAGATTTTGGGCACATTCGGTAAGTTGGCCCATTTGAAGTACATTCATTCAAAAGCTGTTTTGAAACAGACCTGAGATTTTTTAGTACATTTAGATATTATCCATCTTCATTCTTTTGCAAACAGAACCAATTATCATACTGTTTTTACAAAACAGTTAAAGGATTGGGACTGGATGAGAAGATAGATGGGGAATACAATTCATGGCTTGTGACAACTAGCAACCAGGAAATCACATTCTTCCTTTGCCAGATAGCCCTGAAGCTGAATCCATGATTATTTATCAGTTCAAATTCTTAGCTCAGATCTTCTTTAGATGTGTATGCTATGATGCCGTTGTAGAAGCCCTGCATAGTGACATCACTGACTGTGACCAGCTGTCATAAAAGCACATCTTATCTTTTGCTTACTGGCAAAAATCTGACTAGCCAATCCATCAGGCTTGTTTTCTGCCCATAATTGGCAAATACCAGTCAAGATCAGACTGGCTACAGTCTGTTTTCCTTGCAAGGTATCATTAATTAATTCATGGCCATTGTATCTCTGCTTGAATTTTTTAATAACTTTTTTGGAAATTAGTTTATGCCCATTAGCTTTCCTCTCTATAGACCAGACACCCAGAATCTAGAACTGGCCAGTTTGGTAATAAAACAATTTGCAGGCTGCCTATTCAACCCAGCAAAGTTCTTCTTACCTGCTCCACCATGTAGTATATAACAAAGAGGAAATAAATTATTTCTGCTGCAACAACAAAGATATGCAGACCATCGGTGTATGGATAAAGGCGTATACTTTGCAATTCTGCCCGTGGAAAGAAAGCTCCTAAAAAAATCAAAGCAGGAGTTAGTTGTACATAAATATTTGTTATCTGTAAACAACGGCAAGAGCTGGAAAGCTGGATTAATATTTCTTTATTTATGCATAAACATATCCCATAGATACAAGGTGAGAAGCTCCTTATAAGGATTGGGAATCACTTTATATGCAGTTCAAACTTACTGTGTTTGAAATGTGTTCTTTCATTGGTAAGCATCAATTGACTCATCTGTCATCTAGTAAGCATGCTCAGTAGCTCTAGAATGTACTATGTAATATTTCATATTCTCCCACCACCTTAGCTTGATCTTGTTAATGCCCAATTGCATATTCACTAGGTGTGGTTCTCATATTAGAATGAGTTTTCAGGTTTTCAGCTTTGGGGGGAAATTCTGGTCTCTGGCCAGTTTGAACCAGTTCTTATCTGAATGTCACATTCTTGCTTGTTACTTCAAAGAACTAGACATCTTCATCAAAAGCACTCATGGTTACTGAAAATATTATTCCAAGAGGCCTCCCTTGCTTGCTCCCATTGTAGTTTTGACCTTTAGGGTGGAAATTTGGCCAAAACAAACAAAAACAATTCTCAGATATCCTTTAGATATCTAATTATCAGATATCCTTTAGATAGCTCTTTCTTTAGCTCCCCTGAAATTGCAGCATTTTTTAAAGGTGTGATGACATGACACAGTGATGACAACTCAGAGGGAATTCCCCAGCTGCCTTAAGCAGCTATATAAAAAATGTTTATTTCTTGAGGGATTAAAATCAGGGATGTGAGAACTCACACTGAGCTGAAGTGATAGAAAATAAAAATTGGTATCCAGATCATTCCGTTTCTGCACGAGGTTGATTTGGATGCTCAGTATGAAAGCATGCAAGTGGCATGAATGTACACCATTCCTTTAGCCTTGACTTATTCTACGGTTTTGCTAGAGTTGGAAACTATTTCATTGAACCTGCAAGTCGTCTTGTCATGCAAAAGCAGAGATCAATGGCAGACTCTGGCCTCTTTAACAGCAACGCTCACGTGGACAAAGCCTTTTCCTGCATCCAGATTGCATTCAACTGCAGTCTTATTTCAGTGGATTTGTGTGTTATGCCACCTGCAGACAATAGTTCTAGAGCAGGGCAGCTCAAGTCATGCATAGTATAAGTGTAATTAAATCAACAGGACAGATAAACCTACATAGACCAATGCATAATTACACTTATATGCATGTTTCATCTTGAGAAGGACAAGAAGCAATGGGTGGAAACTAATCACGGACGGAAGCAACCTAGAACTAAGGAGAAATTTTCTGACAGTTAGAACAATTAATCAGTGGAACAATTTGCCTCCAGAAGTTGTGGATGCTCCAATACTGGAAGTTTTTAAGAAGAGATTAGATAACCATTTGTCTGAAATGATATAGGGTTTTCTGCCTAGGCAGGAGGTTGGACTAGAAGACCTCCACGGTCCCTTCTAGCTCTATTATTCTATTCTATTCTATTCTATTCTATTCTATTCTATTCTATTCTATTCTATTCTATTCTATTCTATTCTATATTTGCTGGACTAAAAGCATGGACAATGAGGGGTCCCTGGTTCTCAGGGCTCTCTGAGCTTCGTTGTTTTCAAGAACAACCAAGAGAGCACCAAAGCCCTCTCATTTCAACCCTCAGCTACAAATATACTCCTTTATTGGTAGCACGGACAACTGCCAGGAAGCTCTTTGCATCACACAAGGAGAAGAAAAAGGAGCATAGATTGCATTAGCATTCTGCATGCTTTGGAGAAAGAATCCACAGCGTTGCATAGACCTAGCCTCAAAATCCAAGGAAGACCCTTGAAGGAAGTAAGACATCAGTAATGGAAAAAGGGAAAGATCTTGGGAGACTGGGCAAGGGATACTACCAAGGGAAAGGTCAGGTAAAAGATTAACCCAATCTAGAAGAGACCCTCCTAATTTCTTGGGCTATAAAGGAGATGGGGGAGAAAATTGTACTTTCCATCTTGCAAGATTCTGTCAATCTAGCTTTACAATGAAGTAGAATTAGCTCATCTGGTTGTGATTCCTATCTGGTACATCCCACAAGGCCGCCATCAATTTTGCACATCTGAAAGTACAATTCTCTCCACCCACCCACCCATCTCCTTAACCCCCTGAGAAACTAGGGAGGGTCTCTTCTGAGCCTCTTGCCCTTCCCACTGTCTACCTATAGGGTATGCTTAATGCACTTATTTTCCTTAAGCCTTCCCCCAAGTAGGGAGAGGATAAGAAGCCAGCAGATTCTGCTCGTCTCCTTTCCAATGGCGTAATCAGGAATGTCTTCAGGAGACAGTCCAAAAAGTCAAGATGTGCTGTCCAGACAGTATTTAGTTAATTGGGAATTGGGAGCTGTCCCCTTAAGGGAATGCCTCACGGGAAATGTAGTTAATGCATCTTGGGAAATGTAGTTCATGTCATGTGGCGACATCTGTAATCCTGATTGGGCACTGAATTGACCCTTGGTTGGGTTGGGTGAGTTTCCATCATTCTTGCTTGGACCCCAGCAGCATCGTGCTGCTTTGCTCCATTGTTATGGGATGAAGATAACTGTATTTTCACACTATGAAGTCAGCTATGCAAAGATTTGGACATTAGATGAATCTCAACATAACTGTGGGTTATACCTTGAGGATGCCTTGTGATCCAATAAAGAAACTTTGTATGGAAGCCTTTGTAGAGTTTGCCTGGCTGTCTTTATATTCAGCCAGCAATTTAAAGACAGAACACAAGACGATGTGAAGCTCCATCAGTTTGTTTGTATGTGTTGCAATCCGGCCATAATAGGCACCCAGGAGCTCTCCTAAATTATCATAGATAGATTCTGGTCTAACATCTCCAGCTCTTACCTAAGGCGTTGGTTTCAAACATCAGGCTCACGATGCAGAACAGGTTCACATTTGCATTGTAGACGGTGAACTCGACAAACAAAGCTCTCGTAAAGCTATCCAGCCAGGTGTTATCGAACAAGTATTGGAGAATTCTGGTGGTATAAATCAATGGACGAACAATTAGTTGCTCCTATGACATTGAGACCTTACTCTTGTTAAGACTTGAGCAGTTGGGGCAAGAACTGGCCACGCCCAATCTAAGGCACAGCCAAACCCTTACCCCAGTAATAGGGTCTCCTGCCTAACCAGGGGGCTAGAAGACCTCTAAGGTCCCTTCCAACTTATTCTATTCTATTTCCTCCACAAAGAGGCAGCAGCAAAGAACCCTAAATTTACATTCACTGCCACTTCATTCTTTCCTCTTCAAATCCAGATTGCTGCTTTGCCCTAAGAACCACAGAGCCAACCCAACCCATGTAGCAGCCAGAAGTTACCTGGAGGCATTGGTGGAATCCATCCCCAGGTGAACGATGTAGCCTCCCCCTCTGTAAACAGCCAGTTTGCCCCAGATGGGGTGTCCTCTCAGCCTTGCCTGGCTCTGATATTGCCAAGCCGAATAGAACTCTGAAGAGTTGTCCAAGAAAGAGCCGTTCCAGTTGACGCCATAATCTCCCATCTCCTCTGTGTCAAAGGAATAGGCGGCGTGGCACTCTCTGACTGTCCTATCTAAGCTTGGATCAATGGGGCAGGAGTCGCCCTTGACTCTCACTTGCCGAACCCGAGCACTCCCCACCAGTTTGGAGTTGCCATCTGTGATGAAACCTGGGGAGGATTTGAAAAGGAAGGAGGGTTTGAATATGCCGTTCAACCCGTACGCATTTGCAGAGCTTCAAAGTAATTTTCTCTCTTCTCAGCTGCTTTAGCTTCAAACCAAGGACTGAAAACATGGTTCGTGATTCCTCCAATTGTACGTGGAGATAATATGGTGTGTGTCTGTGTATCCATCAGTGGTGGGATTCATATTTTTTTTACTACCAGTTCTGTGGGCGTGGCTTGGTGGGCTTGGCTTGGCTTGGTGGGCATGACAGGGAAAGGATACTGCAAAATCTCTATTCCCTCCCTACTCCACTAACCTGCTTTCCAGCTCCGTTCTTCTGTGCAGGGCAACCAAAGAAGACCCAGCCAATCAGCTGGGACTCAGGAGACAGGGAATAGATGGGGGCGGGGCCAGTCAGAGGTGGTATTTGCCGGTTCTCCGTAAAAAAAAATTCAAAATTTCTGCAGAACTGGTCAGAACCTGCTGAATACCACCACTGGTATCCATGTATGCGTCTATGTATTTTGAAATCCCCAAAATCTTCTGAGATCTGTCTGATGATCTCACAAGGCTTGGGTTGCATGACAACAATTAATTGAACTCAGTTATTAGAGTTTGAATTGCATTTTGGCCATTTAAATGTATTTTGGCTCCTTCCTTCCTTCTCCCCTTCTTTCCTTCCTTCCCCCATTATTGAATGATAATGCTCAGCACCCCAAAAGTTTGGTGACCTGTAGCATAAACACTGTAGCATAAACACTGAGTTACCCTACCAACAAAAAGTATCTGCAAAATAATTCAAGACACCCTTGCTGCCTCCTGCCTCCTTGCTGTATATTATGATGTCAGTTAGAGAGAAAATCCATTTAAAGGTACATTAGGGTAAAGGTTGGTGCTGTGGTTAAGGCATCAGGCTAGGAACTAGGTGATGGTGAGTTCTAGTCCTGCCTTGGGTATAAAAGCCGGCTGGGTGACTTTGGCCCAATCACTCTTCATTTCACAGGGTTGCTGTTGTGGAGAAAATAGGAAGAGGAAGATGTGGATATGTTTGCTGCTTTGATTTTTTTGTAAAAATAATAAAGGTAGGATATAAGTGAACAAACGAAGAAATAATTCAGTTATTAGAAGTTTTGTAACCCCGGCCCACGCATCTCAATATATTTTCTTAACAAAGAACTCTGTGAGAATGATACTACATTCAGTTTGGTTTGAGACAGCTGTCATAGGCCCCTATATCACCGTACCTTCATAGGGCCCGTATAAGTTGCTGATTAAGATGGTTCTAGCCCACTTGAAGAAGTCCTGATAACTTAAAACCTCTTCAAATCCTTCTGTGAAACTGTTCTCAATATGTTTGTTGAGATAATAGGAGTTTGGATCACGCTGTCCGTAGGCAACCAAGAGCAACATCCATAAGAATCCCAAGTAGGCTGAAGAAAAGATGCCAAACATAGAAAACAAGTTATATTCCCGAGTCCCAGACTGATGCTGGGAGAACCGTTGCATGATTTTTATCATGGTGCAGGTTGATTCTGTTGCCTAAGGCTTGCTAACGCATTCAAATCAGGGATCCTGACCAATCTTACTTCCTAATCTTTCATGCACCTTCCCACACCCCAAACACTTGGTCAACCAGATGTCAAAGATAGTTCAGGAGGTGGGCAGATTGAGCCCCAGGGGAGGAGTCATGCATGTCATCAGTTTGGAGTCCCTTCACGCTCACAATAGATTTAAGTCCAGCCCTCTTTGAGTTCCTTTGACTCTTATCTACCACCAATTTCACCTGACTGTCAGTCGTTCAGATTCTTGTAGAGCTAGCATGGATTAAACTTGCACTCATTTGAATAACCTTGGTGCCTGATTTCTTGTGCCTGACAGTTCAACAGCGAAAAGAATCACAGCTCCTGGTGCGAATTTTCAAAATAAATGGGAAATGACGCGGATGACATACAAGAGGCCAAAGGCTTGCTAGCCTTACAAAGCCAGGCTTTAATCTGAAGCTTCCTTTCCTTCAACAGTTTTTCAGAGTACAGGCATAAAACATACCCAATATTTCCCGAATCAGGGCAAAGGCTTTCTGCTCCTTGATGTGGTCCATCTTCATTTTCTCAATGTCAGTAGCGGGAGGAGGCTGGTAGACGTTATTTCCACTATCTCTGCTCACCCCAAAGATAGGAGTTAGATCACCTGCCCCACAAAAACACCCAAGCAGACTATTAACTGTTATAAAATGTACTAGTTGGAACCGTGAAGTTTATTTTTAGAAGCCCTATATGTAATAGCATATGTAGACACCAAGAGACATCCAATCACACGATTCTTTAGCGGCGAACTTTGCAATCTCACTTAATAGCATTGAATAGAATGGAAGTTCGTCTCCCTGCTCAAGTCCAACTCCCTGCTCAAACAGACAAGTGATTATTTACAATTATTTCAGACAAGTGACTGTCCAGTCTCTTCTTAAAAAAACCTCCAGTGATGGGGCACCCATGATTTCTGGAGACAAGTTGTTCCGCTGGTTAATTGTCCTCACTCTTAGGAAATTTCTCCCTAATTCCAGGTTGCTTCTCTCCTTGAGAATAGTTTCCATCCATTGTTTCTTATTCTGCCTTCTGATACTTTGGAAAATAAGTTGACCCTCTCTTCTTTGTGGCATATCAAAACTTATCAAAAAGTATATCAAAATTATAAATGTATAGATAAGACCGAATTCCTTTCAGTTACTAAACTGAATGGAACTACTTCCAGGTAAATATGTAGATTATTCTTAAATATACAGTACATGCAATGGAATGTATAAGATATTCTTTTGAATTAATACGTTATTGACCTGGATACCTAATATTTGAAACAATATTAATCAACCACCGATTTTTATTCTTCTTCTTGACTGCCTATTTGAAGCCAAGACTTTCCTTGGATGCCCTTATTTGATGCTGAATTCAGTTTGCATGCAACTTGTTTTATGCTCTTATTGAAAAGGAAAGCAATATTAAAATACACGTTCAGAAGAGAGCTCAAAAGCTCACGTTCAAAAGCTCAACAGAAAAGCTAAATGTTTAGATAAGCAAAATAATGAGACTTACCTAACACTCAGACCCAAAAAATGAAAGAAGAAAATAGATACCAAGCAAAACAAATGATCCTGTGCTCATCATAGCCATCGAAAGGGATAAGAAGAGAGAAAATATTCAACTTAAAGAGGAGATAAAAATAGATAATCAGGAAGAAAAGACGCATAAATGGTGCAGTACTTGCTCTTCAAAGACATTAGGAGAACTGGCAGATGTCCAAAATAGTTGGAAATGTACTCATTCTCTAACAAAACCAAAGTTTTTTGTTTTTTTTAAAACCAACTTCTCATGGAAAAATAGACTTTCCGGAATCATATTTTTAGGATGTGCTCACCCAAGGAATAATCTTATCCTCACTCTTAGAATAATTATTGTGGTACTAAGGTTGAAAGAGACCTTTATTATGTTTTCAGGGTGTCATGATAGCAGTGTTCCAGTATCTCAGGGGGTGCCACAAAGAAGAGCGGGGTCAAGCTATTCTCCAAAGCACCTGAGGGCAGGACAAGAAGCAATGGGTAGAAACTGAACAAAGAGAAAAGCAACTTAGAACTAAGAAGAAATTTCTTGACTGTTAGAACAATTAATCAGTGGAACAATTTGCCTCCAGAAGTTGTGAATGCTTCAACACTGGAAGTTTTTAAATAAGAGATTGGATAACTATTTGTCTGAAGTGGTGTAGGGTTTCCTGCCTAGGCAGGGGGTTGGACTAGAAGACCTCCAAGGTCCCTTCCAACTCAGTTATTCTATATTCATCTAGCTGTAAACTGATCTTCTATTCAAACTCAGTTATCTTTTCACATGCACTCTGTGAAAGTTTGCACTAACCCCAAAATATGGACATGGGGAAAGTCTGCACAAAGATGTGTATATTCATGCATTTCATGTGCAAGTATTTATTCTGGTAAGAAATGGTTGAAAACTGTACAGCTACACAAATCCAAATGGAAGTGATGTGTACAATATTTGGAGAAACATACACAAGAATTTATAATATTTCTGTGCATTTTAAAAAAAATCGGTTTCCGTTGTCTCAGTGTGATAGCCCAAATCTGTAAATGGCAGAATGAGTAACGAAGGAACCAAATTTGACAAATTTAGAAAAACGAGATGACAGAAGCTAAAACTGATGGAATCATCCTTTCCACCCAACCGCTTACCACTACTGCTTGCGGGCATAATTCAAAACATCAAGAATTACTTCTAAAACCACAGCAACACAATTTAGGGGACAGCCACCTGTTATTCTCCAGATGTTTTGGAGTTTAGTTCCCATGAGCACCAGAAAGTATGACAAATAGCAAAATATAAGAAACATAATCTGATTGTCTGTCCATGGCTTGGATGCAGGAAAGCTCAGAGATTATACTTGTAGTAGTGGCCACTACTAAAAACCCGAATGATAGACTATTTTCTGTGTTCCACTTTTGATGGAAATACCATATAGTTGGATAGAATAAGGAAGACCTTTTGCTGATCATATTCAGATTGCGAGGCATCTTATCCCAATAGCATATCGCAGGATCTTCCATGCTGTTTTTCGTTAGTCATTTGAGATTTTTTTTTTTGTTCTAGCAAACTTCTCCTTTGTGAAACAGACATTTTTATTCTCTGGTTTAATTACTGGCATCTTTTTTTATCAATTGATTTTATTTTTTGCCTTGTTCAGGTATATACTACCTCCCCATATATTACTAAACTAGTAATCCCTCAGCAGGGCCTACGACAGTATGTTCAGCTCAACCTGGAAAGACACAGATACTGTGCTCCAGGTCTCAATGAGTTAAATAGATTACCTGTGACCGACAAAGGACCGTCAATAGATGCGTTCTCCTCATCTTCCTCTTCTACCTTTTTCAGAACCAGAGCAAAGAAAGCAGCAAACCCAAGAACCTAGAAAAGAACAGTACATAGTCAACTTTGACTGAGATGTTTGTGCCCACGTCCACAGACTTACCTTTTGATATCCTACAGTCCCTTTTGAAAATTATTTTTAAAAAATACAACATCCATTTTGTTTTCCAAGTGAAGACAGAAAGTTAGTCTACTGTAGTTACTGAATTAATCCACTTTTCTTGTTTTGTCCAGTACAATGAGTAATAAATTAATCAAATTGTCAGGATGTCCAGAATGTACTAACTCACAAAAAAATTATCAAAGTTGAAACTAGCCAGGCTTGGCATGTTATAAGAATGCATTTGCTATGTCTTTGTTACATGAGGTCAAGCATGATACCTGAAGACAACCATATAGTACAACCTTGTGTCCATATTGCAATTGTCTTCTTCTCATATTGTGGATTATATTAAAAATGTTTAGGTTCTGTCTTCCATAGAGAAACATGACATTTTTGGTCTATCCACTTCATAGCCAATCGAAACACACCTTCTTGCACCTTTCCCCTGTGCTTGTCAGCATTTTGTTGAATGACCACCTGTTCCGAACTTCAAAACACATCTTTGGAAGCCAAGCAAGATTAGGGAAAGCTTAGTGGCAATAAAGCACTTTGAAGGCAACTTTCAAATCAAACTGCATTTTCCTAACTAGGGTTGGAGACTTCATAGAGGAGACATACATAACAAAAAAGATACCTTTAATGGCTGGGTGATGAAGAGGCTCTCAAAGAAAGAGATGGCCATGGAAATCAGCCACTTGATGGAATTATCCTTGCCATAATGCAGTCCATACAGCATGGTGAAAAAACCAGAGACTCCACTGGTCAGGACCACCAAGAACCAGCCGACAAATACGAACCACCAAGGTAAACCTTTAGATGTCAATTCTTTCTTGTTATCTCCAGGAAGGGTTGGAGTCGGTGAGTTCCTAGAGTAACAAAGAACATGGGTGGCACCAGGGCCGGATACCACTTGCAATCAATCAATTCCACACCGTGAAAAAAAAAATAGAGAAGGAACAAAAAATAGAGAAGGAGCTGAGCCGGAAGGAAGGAAGGAAGACCAAGACTATCGTACAATGAGAACTTCAACCATTCCTCTCTATGGGTCTTATGGATGAGTCTGATGTGAAGTAGCATTCTGTGGTGCTTAAAGGGCCAATTATTGAGAAATGTATCCCACATTTTCTTTAGGTTGTCAAGGATTATTTTTTTAATTTATCCAGTAAGAACCAGGCTATCTGAGGGGACGTCTCTTGACGGTCACATCTACCCAACCCATTAGAGTGGGGAGGCAGGGAATGTTTCAGGTCCCATCCTTGAGGGAGATACACCTGGTGGGACCCAGAAGAAGGGCCTTCCCTGTGGTGGCTCCCTCCCTCTGGAACATCATTCCCCCAGAGATTACAATGGCCTCCCCTCTGACTCTCTTCCAGAAGGCGTTGAAGACCTGGTTCTGCCAACGAGCCTGGGGAACCCAGAGCGGGATGGAGCCCATTAAATGGCTCGGGTGATCTGCTGTCGCTGGGGTGGGGGAGGTGGGGGGTGATTTTACTATATTAATTTATTTGATTTTACAAGTTTCATTGTTTTACATTGGGGTTTTATATGCTGCAAAGCCGCCTTGAGTCACCATGGTGAATAGGCGGCAGTTCAAATCAAATAAACAAACAAGCACACAAACAAACAAACTCTGGGAGTAGGCTGAGCTAAGAAGAGGCAACTGGCTCAAAGTCCTCCAGGATGTTTCCATGGCTGTTCAGGGAGATCGGAAGCTGTCCCTCATCCAGCATCTCCACTTGCTAAACCATGCTGTATGCTTTGTGGAGTTGTCTATCTGCTTTATACATTCAGTCAGTAATTATAGGGGACAGAATAGTAAAAAGATGGTGCTATCTTCGAATTCCCAAGACTAGTAAAAGGATAAATCTGGACTCCCTCAGTAAAAAGACAGTTAATTTGGACTCCTAAAAGTAAAGAATTATTGTTATATCGGAATCCCTGTGAAGATTAATAGCAATTTGATTTCCTGTGATAAAGAGAAAGATTTATTGAAGCCAGGAGTGAATGTGGAATGCTAAGTTCTCTGTGCCTTGTTGTCTCTTTGAAGCAATTTCCTATGAAACAGGAGCAGTGCTAAAGTTCTGGGTGTAAGTGCACTGTTTCTACCTTTCGCTGTCAGGCGTGGCGGAGCAGAGCTGACTTTCCAAAAAGCGCTTCATGTGTCGCACTTGTCGAACCGCCTGGGAGTAGCTATGCGGGTCCTGGAAGCGCTGAGGCCCCAGAAGCTCCAGTTCAAGCTCCATGTGCTGTAGCTGGGCATGGAGGCAACGCTTGTAATCCCGGTGCTTCAGCTTTTCCTCCATCCCTCTCTCTGGGCTTGGCGTCCTTCTCTTTTCTGGGAGGAAAGAGGCGGAGGACGGAAGGAAATAATGTAAATATATATGTCAGACAAGAGAAGGTGAGGAGAAGAGAGGAGAGGAAGGAAGGAAATGTAAATATATATGTCAGATGAGAGAAGGAAGGAAAGGAAGGAAGGAAGGAAGGAAGGAAGGAAGGAAGGAAGGAAGGAAGGAAGGAAGGAAGGAAGGAAGGAAGGAAGGAAATAAATGTTATGTCAGATGAGAGAAGGAGAGGAGGGAAGGAAGGAAGGAAATGTAAATATATATCAGACAAGAGAAGGAAGGAAGGAAGGAAGGAAGGAAGGAAGGAAAGGAAAGGAAAGGAAAGGAAAGGAAAGGAAGGAAGGAAGGAAGGAAGGAAGGAAGGAAGGAAGGAAGGAAGGAAGGAAGGAAGGAAATAAATGTAAATATATATGTCAGATGAGAGAGGGAGAGGAGGGAAGGACGGAAGGAAATAATGTAAATATATATGTCAGACAAGAGAAGGTGAGGAGAGGAGAGGAGAGGAGAGGAGAGGAGAGGAGAGGAGAGGAGAGGAAGGAAATAATGTAAATATATATGTCAGACGAGAAGGTGAGGAGAGGAGAGGAGAGGAAAGGAGAGGAGAGGAAGGAAGGAAATGTAAATATATATGACAGATGAGAGAAGGAGAGGAGGGAATGAAGGAAGGGAATGTAAATATATATCAGACGAGAGAAGGAGGGAAGAGGAGAGGAGGGAAGAAAGGAAGGAAGGAAATGTAAATATATATGTCAGACGAGAGGAGAGGAGAGAAGGAAGAAAGGAAGGAAATAATGTAGATATATATATGTCAGACAAGAGAAGAGAGGAGTGGAGAGAAGGAAGGAAGGAAATAATATAGATATGAATGTCAGATGAGAAAAGGAGAGAATAGAAGAGGAGAAAAAGAAAGGAGGAAGGGGGAGAGGGAGGGAGGAAGGAAGGAAATAATGTAGATATATATTTCAGATGAGAGAAGGAGGGAAGAGGAGAGAAGGGAGAGAAGGAAGGAAGGAAAGAAATAATGTAGATATATATATGTCAGACAAGAGAGGAGAGGAGAGAAGGAAGGAAGGAAATAATATAGATATGAATGTCAGATGAGAAAAGGAGAGAATAGAAGAGGAGAAAAAGAAAGGAGGAGGGGGAGAGGGAGGGAGGAAGGAAGGAAATAATGTAGATATATATTTCAGATGAGAGAAGGAGGGAAGAGGAGAGAAGGGAGAGAAGAAAGGAAGGAAAGAAATAATGTAGATATATATATGTCAGACAAGAGAGGAGAGGAGAGAAGGAAGGAAGGAAATAATATAGATATGAATGTCAGATGAGAAAAGGAGAGAATAGAAGAGGAGAAAAAGAAAGGAGGAAGGGGGAGAGGGAGGGAGGAAGGAAGGAAATAATGTAGATATATATTTCAGATGAGAGAAGGAGGGAAGAGGAGAGAAGGGAGGGAGGGAGGAAGGAAGGAAGTAGGTTATTTGAGAATTATAAAAAACGTATCACTGTTCTGAAATTTTATATAAAAATGTGCTTAGGGACAAACTTAATTTTGCATTCAACACATGTAATAATATGGTCCAGAACTGTGAAAATCTACGTTCATTTATAGAGAGAGAGGAGGTAGTGCTAACAGCCAATTTAAACACACCTGCCTGTGTGAGACAAGTGGGAAGAATAACCAGCTTAATTACCACCACAACTGAAGGAGATTTTAATTGGCTAATTAAGATTCAGTTTTGAGGTCACCCTCTCCTTCACTTATGGGACTCCTGCCACAAATGACTTACCTTCTAGATCCACCAGCCCGAGACTAATGATAATTGGGTCATCTTTCTTTTTGCTCTCATCGTAAAATTCCTCTCCCACCCTGTTCTGCTGACAGATAATGTCCTCCACCAAGGCCAGCAGTTTGTTGATATCAGTCGATTTACTAAAATCTGGATCCGAGGAAGGTAAAGGGGCCTTCAAGGTTTTGAACAGGGAATTGGCAATCCGCCTAATATCCTGGATAAAATGGTCACAAGAATGATAGTTAAAAAGAAAAAAGAAATTGGACAGAATCACTGGGATGCCCTTTGCGTTCCTTCCACACCGATAACAAACCACATGTTGTGGTTTTTCTTCTAAAGCAAGATTAGGCGACCTATTCTGGATGAGAGTTTTGATCTTTCAGTGTTGTGTTGGGGAACACAGACAGGAGGGGGGAAAAAAATCCCAAAATTCCCTCCAAAATTCAATCCCTGAGGAAAAAAGAAATCCAACTTTTTTTCTAAAATTATTCAGGGGCTTTAAAAAAATATATCAAGCTTTTAAAAGGCCAATCTTTCTGAAACCACAGTTTTCCTGACTTTTGAGGGCCAAAAATGAACCTCACATTTTGGCGGGAATGGAAATGGAAGATCAAGGAGTCACACAAGACAGGAGAAGACAAAGAGAAACGAGGGGTCCTTGATGCTCTCTGAACTTGGTTGTTCAATTTTGCAGACGTTTCATTACCCAACTAGGTAATATCACTGAGTTTGAATACTGAAGCGTCTGCAGGAAAACAACAAAGCTCAGAGAACACTGAGAAGCCTTCATTTCAACTCTGAGCTACGAATAGTCTCCTTTTTAAGGAGAAATGGACAGCCTCTCCATCCCAGATGGTCTAATCTGACCAAAGCAAAACTTATTTTCATGAAAATAATTTAGGGCCTTTTCCTGGTTTTTAAAAATTAATGTATTAGATGCATAGCCCGTTTTTTCCCCCAGAAGCTCAAGAGACTATATATAGCGCTCTTCCAGTTTTTCTCCCAAAATTTCCAAAGGGCAGGTTGGGCTGAAAGAAACTAGCCCAAAGTCACCTAATGAACTTCTATATAGTGGGGTGGATTTGAATCTGGGTCTCAAAGTTCCTCATCCAACACCAAATTCTACTTTCCTCCAATGGGAAGAAATGCAAGTTGAAAAATGCCAGAGAAAGAGCTACCTGAGACTCTTCCACTGAGAAACTGTGTCACTGGGTCAGATAGGCAACCAGGGGTACATGATGCTCCCCTAGAGTAGACTATCTGAGTTACGGAATCTCTGAGATCTCTATGGGCTGAGTGCCCATAGAGGTCAGCACTGTCTGCTCTGACTAACAGAGCTTTCCAGACAGAGGTCTTGCTCTTCAATAGCACTACCTTACTTTTCAGAAGTCTATAAGACAACTGTCTAAGTTCTAATCAAGTCATATGGGCATTCAGCTCCTTGTTTTATTTTATTATAAGTTATTTATATATATTTATATAAGTTATATATTTGAAAGATACTTGTGGGATGGATGCCTTCCTGGGGTTTGGGTACTTAGATGCACCTGAGCCTCATTTTCTGTTTTGCCATAGAAAGCAATATGTCTTAGGCCAGGGGTCTCCAACCTTGGCAACATTAAGACTTGTGGACTTCAACTCCCAGAATTCTGGGAGTTGAAGTCCACAAGTCTTAATGTTGCCAAGGTTGGAGACCCCTGTCTTAGGCTGTTCTTACGCATCATTTGCTACTTGAGCTTCCTATCTGAGATGGCATATCTTGTGTGAATCAAACCAACTGTCTCACTCGCCATAAATAGCTACAATCACTTGCCTTGATCACAGCCTCAGCGGTGAGGGACACATTTGAGGGAGATTGTTGGGGAAGAGAAGGCAAGTCAGGGGATACACGCCCACTTTTCCCTGTTTTCTGTTCTTTCTTAAACTGAGAACGAATATTCCTGAAGATCTGGACGATGAGCAAGTTGATGGGGAACATCAGGATGGAACTTTCAAAACCAATCATCGCTTCTTGCCACGTGAACTCTATCTTGCCTGGTGAGAGCAAGCGAAAAAGAAGAGTCATGTGCTTGACCAGTTTTGTCAATCTATTTTTTTTTTTT
This sequence comes from Notechis scutatus, assembly GCF_049901735.1. Classification (NCBI taxonomy): domain Eukaryota; kingdom Metazoa; phylum Chordata; class Lepidosauria; order Squamata; family Elapidae; genus Notechis; species Notechis scutatus. The sequence goes on from NC_142017.1 coordinate 16,535,379, forward strand.
TTTGCAAAGCCAGTTTTAATGATTTGGAAGCCGTGGTTTAGCATAATGTGTGAGTCTTACTTTAAATAATGCCAATAAGAAACCAAGTGAACCCCATTCAAGTGCACCAGATGATGACTAATATTGACATTAACGAAGCATTTGGCCATGCTGCATAGGAGTCATATGAGTTACAATTAACACAGGTAGATGGTTGGAAGAAAACTAGAGTATTGTTCCAACAGAAGTGTGTGGCTTTGAGTCTTTAAATAAGGGTTCTATTGACAAATGTTTGAGGCTAACAAAAGTTCCTTTGAAGATGATACATAGCTACGCTGGGACACCAGCTTCCTTGACCTTTGACTGTAATGCCTGATAATTTGGCATTTGTAGTTCCAATCTATCTGGAAGGTGCAAGAGTTAGGATGAATGATCCCAACCCATCTTCCCCTACTCTTCTCTCTTTCCCCCCCCCCCCCAATAATAATTGGGAACATCCATCTCACCATCTTCCCTAACTGTCATTCCCTGTTCTTTTCTATTTCTCTTTTTCTTTTCATATGCCAGACTCCTCTTGGTCATCTCCAAATACAAACCACAAACAGGATTCAGTACTCAAAACATGTTTCACCTACCAATGGCAGACTCAATAGCTCTTACTCTATCTGTCCCAGCAAAGCATTTATGCAGCAGGTTTCATACAGATTAAGCATTCTGTAAGTTTTCCTCCAACTTCTTTATAACAGTCATTTAGCATACTGTAGGTCAGTATGGTTTTTGATAAGGGGAGAAATCAAGAAAACATTCTCAAAGTGCCACCAACTTCAAAGCAAAAAGCATCAGATCTAGAATTTGTTCTCTGTGGCTAGATTTCATACTTGGATAGTCCTCTTAACTCCTCTTAGTTGTCCTTCCTACTGTACTCCAAAGCAATAAAGCCATGATGCTATTACCTAAATCCATTTTTTGGTCTGCTGGATCCTTGGGCACTCCCCAAAACATGATGCTGGTCAACATAGTGCACAGAAGAAGCGAGAAGCAACAAGACACTCTCTGGGCTCGTGTAAAAGAGCTGCGTGGACAACGGTTGAAAATGGAGTACCAGATATGGCTGTCACGGAAACCTTTGGAGGTCTTCATGAAAAAGAGATTGCTGAAGAGAAATGAAAGAGACAAGATGAGACTATGAGGAACCAAAGCAAAGACTGTTGCTTTTTGTTTGCCAATTAATTACCTCTAGAGACCATTTTTAAAAATACGAGTAGAATTCCGGAAACTTGACCAAACTTTTTATTTTTTTGAGCCTTTGTTGGGAAGAAAAATATACTGTGTGCTAGACACACCACTCTCCAAAACAAACAAAAATACACACCTGAACTGCTTCATGTCTTGTTCAGTGGCCACAGGGAAGACTTTATCTAGGACGCAATCTCCAACGTCAATGGCCAGCCAAGAGTTACAAAGAAAATACCTCTTCTGATCAGTGGCCACATCATGGACGAGAACACGATTCACATACCTTTGAATAAAAAATATAAAAGAAAGGACACAATGAAGTTCATGCATTATTTTAAGCAATGGCATAGTTAGATGGTTAGCAAGGCAAAGTTATCTGGCTTCCACACCACACAACACAGAGAGCCAGTTTGGTCTAGTAATTAAGGCACCAGACAAGAAACTGGGAGACAGTGAATTCTAGCCCCGCCTTAGTCATAGAATAGCTAGGTTGATAGAAAGGGTGAACCTAGCCTACAAATCTGGGACATTTTTTACTCACCCGGTCCCCACAAAAAAAAAATCACTTGAAGCTGCCTTGCAGTCTTATTCTTGATGGAGTAGATTGGCAACTGGCCAACACGTTCTGGACACAAGCTATTTTTAGACTGGCTTAGTAAAAAAGCAGTAATATTTCATGTCTCACACTGAGGACGCTCTCAACACCAAACTACATTAATTTTTCAACTGGACGCCTTTCAGAAGTCATGGTCTGCCACTCCCACGGATGTCTCCAATCTATAAAGGTTAATCTAACAAGGGCTAGAATTGTAACCCAATGTGTTTGAGGGCCCCTTTAAATTGGGGTGGGTGGGAATCGTGAATTAAAATAGAAGACCCCTTCCTTCAACCTTCAGGAAAGAGAACAATTTTATTTCTTTATTCATGTCTTTATTTCTTAAATGGGTATGGCTGCCCAGCTCACACCCATCATTACAAGTTAAAGGTAAAGGTAAAGGTTCCCCTCGCACATACATGCTTGTCATTTCCTGCCTCTAGGGGGCGCTGCTCATCTCCGTTACAAAGCCGAAGAGCCAGCGCTGCCCGAAGACATCTCCGTGGTCATGTGGCCGGCAGGACTAAACACTGAAGGCGCACGGAACGCTGTTCCCTTCCCACCAAAGGGGTCCCTATTTTTCTACTTGCATTTTTACATGTTTTCGAACTGCTAGGTTGGCAGAAGCTGGGACAAATACTTGTATTTGTCCCAGCTTCTGCCAACCTAGCAATTTTGCATTACTTCAATGCAAAACCATGGGGAAAAAAACTTAACCAGAAAGTAAAGTATTAACTTAACCAATAAAGAATTATTTCAGAAGATGTCCTCTTTACAAAAGGAGGATAAAAGGACATCTTTACTTCTGTTCTCTCTCTTACATACCAGGCAGGGCTCGTTCCTGAATTGTCATGCCACAGTCTGATACTCTGTAGTTCCCCAAGAGGAAAGAGGGTGCATAAGAGAAAGATATCCACACCCCCTCGCTCAAAAACTGGGGTGTCGGGGTCCATCAAATGATGCGGCTCACTCTCTCCTTCCTGGCCATACAAGGTGAGAGTCACCTGGAATAGAAAGGATGCTTAAGAATTGCTTCACTTCCTCATGTATTTCATTTGCATATGGGTAGTCCTCAATTTACAATTTGAGCCCAACATTTCTGTTAAGGGAGACATTTGTTAAGTGGATTTTGCCCCATTTTATGACCTTTTCTTGCCACAGTTGTTAAGTGAATCACTGCAGTTGATATGTCAGATAACATGGTTTTTAAGTGAATCTGGCTTCCCCGTTGATTTTGCTTGCAAAGGGGGATCACAGGACCTTCGGACACAGCAACGGTCATAACTATGAACCAGTTGCATCTGAATTTTGATCACATGACCATGGGAATGCTACAACCTATAGAGCTATAGGGCTCTGCACATCAGAACAACTAGACACAAGGACAGTTTATTCCTGAACGCCATCCCTCTGCTAAACAAATAATTCCCTCAACACTGTTCAACTATTACAAAGTCTGCATTACTATTACTATTAATCTTCTCATCACTCCTTATCACCCATCCCCTCCCACTTGTGACTGTATGACTGTAACTTTGTCGCTTGTATCCTTATGATTTATATTGACCGTTTCTTAGTATGATTTGATTGCTTATTGTACTCCATGACTATCATTAAGTGTTGGACCTGATGATTCTTGACTGTTGACAAATGTATCTTTTCTTTGATGTACACTGAGAGCATTTGCACCAAGACAAATTCCTTGTGTGTCCAATCACACTTGGCCAATAAAGAATTCTATTCTATTCTATTCTATTCTATTCTATTCTATTCTATTCTATTCTATTCTATTCTATTCTATTCTATTCTATTCCATTCCATTCCATTCCATTCCATTCTATTCTAATTCTTTTCTAATTCTTTTCTATTTTATTCTAGTCTATTCTATTTCTGCAAAGGTCATAAGTGTGAAAAGTGGTCATAAGTCACTTTTCTTCAGTGCCATTGTAAATTTGAACAGTCACTACATGAACTGCTTTATGTCGAGAACGATCTGTACATGCCAGTTGTCAGGTGCCCAAACTTTGATCCTGTAACAATGGGGGATGCTGCCACAGTCAAAAGTGTGAAAAACGTTCATAAGTAACTTTTTTCCATCCCGTTGTAACTTTGAACGGTCACTAAACAAATTGAGGACTACTTGTGCTATATGCAGGGCTCCTATTTGTCTATCACTACTTCCCGTCTGTCTTTCTTCTAGCAAATACCAAGGCATGAGTGTCTGAGGATCAAAGAAGAGTATACTATGCAGATAGTTATCATTTTTATTTTTATTAATTAAAGATTGGGCCGTGCGCATGCCATGCTGAGTGGGGAATGCAATGAGGAGGAAAGGAAGTCTTAGTTTTGTCACCTATTCCCATCAGAAAGACGTCCTCCAGCAGTCTATGGCTTTGGTGATTTAGGAGAACATTCTCTTCGGCACTTATTTAGACTCAGGATAAAATAAGTGCTGTGGCTCTTTTAAGCCACAAGATGAGGGACTCCATTTGTCATTCGTTCATTCGTTCATTCGTTCATTCGTTCGTTCGTTCATTCGTTCATTCGTTCGTTCGTTTGTTTGTTTATTGGTTCATTCGTTCATTCATTCATTCATTCGTTCATTCGTTCATTCGTTCGTTCGTTTGTTCATTCGTTTGTTCATTCGTTCGTTCGTTCATTCATTCATTCGTTCATTCATTTATTTGTTTATTCATTTATTCATTTATTTTATATTTCCACCTATTTGCCCATGGCGACTCGAGGTGACTTACCGAATATAAAAACCATATTTAAAATAATAAAAACTACCAAAAGAATCAAATAAATTAATATAGTACAATATAACAAAATTACACCCCCCAACTCCACACCCTGATGAGAGATCACACGAACTATTCAATGGCCTCCATCCCACTCTGGGTTCCTCGGGCCCGCTGGCAGAACCAGATCTTCTGTGCCTTCCAAAAGAGTATTAGAGAGGGGACCATTCCAATCTCTGGGGGACTGATGTTCCAGAGAGAGGGAGCCACAATGGAGAAGGCCCTTCTTCTGGGTCCCACCAGGTGTATCTCTCTTGGGGATGGGACCTGCAACGTTCCCTGCCTCCCTGATCTAATGGGTCGGGTAGATGTGACTGGCAAGAGGCAGTCCCTCAGATAACCCAGTCCCAAGGCATGAAGGGCTTTAAAGGAGACAACCTTGAATTGCACCTTGAATTGCACCCAGAAGCAAATTGGCAACCAATGCAGCTCCCGCAGGAGAGATGATACATGGGGACACCGGGGTCTGCATAAAACCACTGCTACCTTAGAGGTCGTAGCTGCACCTCGGCGATGTCCAGTATAAACCGTCACTAGATAACGATATTGAGCAAAAGGATCATTGTCTTCTAGGAGGGTTATCTTCACCTAGAGAGAAGTAATGCAACTTCAGGAGATGAGGAATAGAAATATGTCAATAAACAAGGAAAGATTCCTTGCTAGATCGGTGCCGGCAGGTTTAAAAACTGTACACTGTTCAAGATCTACAGAATTGAAAACGGGACAATCTTCCACGATGGCTTCTTGGATGGGAAGCGAAACGTCTTCAAAAGAAAAAAAACAACAGGAAGTTCAAGCTGCCTCTTGAAAAAGCACCTTTGGGACAACCATGATTACCTGGATGACTGAGAATCTCCATAGTTTTCATGAATGGTAAATAAACCACAGAACCCATCTTGCAGGTCCCGTAAGAAGCTCAGCCTCTCTTTACAAGCAAAATAAAACTCTTTGCGTTGCAAAAGAAATAAAAGCCAGGCAGAAACCATGTGCAACTTACTTTGTGAAAATATTTCACAAGAAGAGTTCTCCACTCTTCTACTCGTTGTAGAATACCTTATGCCACCAGACTTGAAATTCTAGAACTAGAAAACCTTGAATTACGCCGTCTTCGGTCTGACTTAAGCATGGTATATAAAATCATACATTGCAATGTCCTACCTGTCAATGAATACTTCAGCTTCAACCATAACAACACAAGAGCACACAATAGATACAAACTCAAAGTTAACCGCACCAAACTTGATTGCAGGAAATACGACTTCAGCAATAGAGTGGTCAATGTCTGGAATACTCTACCCGACTCTGTAGTCTCTTCCCCAAACCCCAAAAACTTTAACCTTAGACTGTCTACTATTGACCTCACCCCTTTCCTAAGAGGTCTGTAGGGGCGTGCATAAGCGCACCAACGTGCCTACCGTCCCTGTCCTATTGTTTCTCTTATTCTTTTATTTTTCTTATATGTACCCATTTCATGTATACACAACTATGTATACACTTATACTTATTATCTTGTAAACAATTGGCAAATCAAATAAATAAATAAAACTTACTTTGGCATCATCTTGGATGTCTTTTCTTCTGGCCCAGATCAGAACCAGAAGGTAGACGAGGAAGATGCAGCCTACTGTCGTCACCACAATAGGGTTGTCCACAAAAGTGGCAAACAGCTCCACAGTTTTGCTGACATCAATGCTGTTTGGCATGACAAAGAAAGAGCTACCAAAGAAGGTCAGGTGGTTACAGAGACACTGCGTATCCCCAGGAGTAGATTTGGGACCAACCTAGAAGCCAAAGAAGAGGTGTCATTTTGATGTCTATCTCTGTTTCATCTGTACAGTCACAGACTTCACACAGATGTTTGGGGCCTTTGTTTCCACATCTGTCAGTGTGTGGTTCTGACCCAAACCTGGTTCCAAGGAAGCAAACAGAGACAAAGGTAACAGCACAACCTTTTAATGTTTCTTAACGAATCCTGTTCCTTCATGGGTAAAAGGCTACTTCAAACCAATTAGCTCCGATAAGAAAGAGCCTTGCCAACGTTTTGCAAGGCTGCCAAGAACACCATATAAAGTTACTAAGCAATAATTCCAACACAAAGAGTCTCCGAACACCAACCAAGATATTCTGAATGTCCACCAGGCTCGAGTGTAAAACTTCTATGCTTTCTGCAAAGAATTGGGTTTCTCAGCTGGCTTTTATCTCCTCAGGGAGGGGCCATTACCTTGCAGCCTTATTCCCAAGTCTCTTGTGCTGCTGCAGCTGCTCTTTCCTTCAAGCAGCCCTGCGCATGTGCCCTGGGCACGGGCTTCTCGGGAACCTCTCCATCGCTGCTGCCACCCTCCACAATCTCCGAAGGCAGCCTTCCACTCCCTGATGGTCCTGGCCTCATCCCTACATCACACCCAGGCCCCTCGTCTGAGTTCTCGCTCTCCGAGACCTCAGCCGTCCGCACCTGCTGCCGGTGAACCACAACAGTTTAGTAGGTGAAGTGCCCAATGGAAGAAAAGGGTTGGATCTGGGCCAGGGTCATGGATTGTTTTTAGGGAAGGCTGATAGTTCAGCGCAAAACAAAACAAAAAACACATGAGCAGAAAAGCAGAAGATGCTAAGAATGCCTCTGTAAAGGGGCACATACATGCCATAGATATGGAATATAAAAATAGAAAGGAAAAGCAGAGAAGAAAGGGTATTTCAGATGCTGCAAGATATGTTTTATGTGGAATGGAATGGAGCAAGGTCCCAGCCTGTCACATTTAGAGATTCCAAGCTGGGACATGAAAAAAGATCGGGAGAAAAAGCTTGGAATGTCTTGTGAAAGTGTGAAAAAAACAGTGTAGTGGGACTGAGTTGTGTGTATGGAGATTTTGGAACATTGTGACTTGAAGGCCTTGTTTAGAAGCAGGGCTACTGGGGGGAAAAGAAACTCAGAGACATTCCAATATCAGTAATTGAGATAAGGAGCAGGAGATGAAGCCATAATAAATTGCTTATTATTCAGGGAAAGTGTCATTAGGTGGAGAAACACTAATTATTTTCTTGCTTTGACTTTCTATTATAGAAAGCAGGCAGACCTGGAGGGTGGAACAAAAGGCGTCATCAGTTTAGAATCCTTGCATTGCCCACAGGAGACTCAAGTACAGCCCTCCTTGAATTCAGTTGGCCCTTATCTAGCACCAATGTAGTGTTGACCATTTGTTGACCAGATTTTTGTATTTAGAGCAATAAATCTTTCTGAGCTACAATTTAACTTATGGCCCTGATTCTTTGTGTCTGACAATAAAGGACTACACCTGTTTCTCTTTTAGGCAAAAGAAACACTTCCCATTTAGTCCTAGTTTCAATAACATCTGCATTTAAAATCAGGTTATTTACTTTTGACTGAGAGGAAACTAAGTCTTAAAATAAAATAGCTGTCCATAGCCTGCATTCTCCAGAAATGTTAGTAATATAACTCCCAATATTCAAAACTTGCAGTCCCAGTATATCTAAAAGGTTTTACATCAGAGAAAAATGTTGCCCAGCAATAAATCTCCATTAAGTATTCCAATATTTCTACTTCTCTCTACTTACGCGGCATCCATAGCTATTCCAACTCTTTTGGTGCTCATCCCAGAATACACATTGGGACACAAAGCAAGTGATGGAGATATTCATTTCATTGGAAGCAAGGAGGTCTAGTTCTGTGTCTGGTCTCACTACAAAATAATACATTCCTTCTCCAAATATCAGATCTTCCGAGTGAAGTACCCAGGAATATACCTCATCTGAGTTGCAAAAAACAAACCAACAAAAAACAACAACAGTAAGTATTTGTTAGCTGTTTTTTTCCCCCCACAAATTCAGGTTCTACATTAAATATCATTATGGCCGCACAACAGTTACAAAATAATTGACACTCATTACAAAATCATTTACCCGTTTTTGAATTCTAGAGGGATCAAATTTGAGTTGACTTCATCAAAATCAGATAAAGCCATGTAGAGATCAGATAAATAGTTGAATAAATCTGGGATTTAAACCATGAATAAATACAGTCACCAGTTTATAAATGCAGATCAATTTCAGCCAGAGTGTTATCTGATTAGGAAACCAGTCTTAGAACATGCAGAATTGTTTTTGAAGTCTCTTGTGTATTTATACAAAAAATATTGGGCAAAAACAAATGTTTTTGCCTCACTTCAAAAAGGAATTTCCAAACAAAAATAAAACACTGAAAGTTAACTATTTTATTTTCAGAATGCTAATTTTCTATTTTTAATTAATCACGAAAACAATAGGCAGGTTAGGAAGACAGGTGGATTCAAAGTACACAATGACATCGTCAAACTCAAACCCCATGCTGAGGACCACCAAATGATGTCATAATGTTGTTAAAGATGGAGTTTTAGGTCTGATCCAAGCCATTATGGGTAATCATTACGGCTTACTCAACAAAACATGATTGACTGAGCTTTAAAAATGTGTAAGAGTATTTTATTTTACCTCTGGTATTTGTGTGGTGAGGAAGATGTGCCATCAGTTCATGATCAGTCTCGTTGGGAAGATAATCATATCCCAAATAAAGGATAAGTGGAATATTTTGATCCATCTCCAGGTAAATCACCAGAGACGAGTCTGCTGAAGTCACGTTGACTTGGACAGCTGTGAAATTTCCCAGGTTCAATATATTCTTGTCTTCTTGAGTCGCAGGGCTCCTGGGTAACCTTATCTATGGTTAAAGTTAACCAATTAGCTCTGGAGATCTATTGATACCTTGAGAGCCTTAAAAATAAATCATAAGCATTTACACGTGAAAGGATAGCGCTAACTATAGTCTTGCTCTGTGATTTACGCCAACTTTTTACAAACTTAAGGATGATGGGATAAATAGAGAAGGTGTTTCTGTCTCCTAAATATTGAAGATGGGAGGAGAGAGTGAATAACTTGAAAGAAAACGGAGAGATATAGAATGCTAGTAGAATATTTAGTATTTTCCATTCTGATCTTCCTCAACTCTGGTATTACCAGTTTAATAGAGGGACTACAAATGTAGAAGAAGAAAAAACAAAACCATCAGGACACAGGACAAATTTGTCTTCAGCAAACCCCCTAAGGCAAGGTTATCAAACTCAATTTCATTGAGGGCCGCATCAGGTTATGTTTGACCTCAGAGGGCCAGGGAGAGGGCATGGCCAAGGTGAGTATGGCCAGATCATTGAGACCAGGGGTAGGATTCAAATTTTTTAACAGCCGGTTCTGGGGCCGTCTTTGTGGTTGTGCTTGGTGGTCATGTGACTGGTGGACATGGTTGTGGCTAGGCGTGGCCAACTCAATATCACTCACATCAAGGCCTTGCCTCTCATTACTGTGGGGATGCTGCAACAGTCGTAAGCGTGAAAAATGGTCATAAGTCACTTTTTTCAGTGCCATTGTAACTTTGAATGGTCACTCCACACAAGCAAAGCACCAGCAAAGGAGGGGGAAAAAAACTCCAGAGACGTTCCTAAGACAGGAAGTCTAATCCTGCCAAGAATGTAATAAGGGTTAACAGAGAGGCAGTTTCTGTAAGCAACACCAGAATGTTTCCTTCCTGCCTTCCTTACAGGATTAGGCCAGTAATTTCTTCTAACAACTGATTCTCCGAACTGCTTAGAATGTTAACAACCAGTTCTAGCGAATAGGTGCGAACTGGTAGAATTCCATCCCTGATTGAGACTCTGTTTTCGACTGTGATGGCCTCCTGAAGCCCTCTGCCAGCGAAAACAGAGACCGAGTGGGCCACACGTGGCCCTCCCAAGCTCTGTTTTCACTGGCAGAAGCACCGCGGGCCAGTCCTTCATTGTTTCTAGGGCAGGCCTGCGGGCTAGATCTAAGCACTCTGTGGGCTGGATGTGGTCCACGGGCCTTGAAGAGTTTGACACCCCTGCTCTAAGGGGTGGAAAGCACACAGAGGAGAAAAATTACCTCAATATCTTCTGACAGGTCAAACACTGGAATGACCAGTCCATCTAGGCTGGTGAGAGTCAGTCCTCCAACAGCTCCATTGATATCAAATGAGTCACTTGAGGAAAAGGGATTCACCGAGAAGCTCACCATCTGCAAGAAGGGAAAGTTAATGGTCAAAATTTCTTCAGATAAGGGCCAGTCCCTGTCTCTCAGCCCTTGGAAGGATGCAATGGCAAATGCGATGTCCAAAAGCAACACAGTCAGATAATCAATAAGAGTCCCTTTATTATCTCCAACTCTGTCCCCAATGTCCAGGTTATCTTCTGGCTGGACAAAAACTCTCCCAGGAACAGCCTTTGACTGCAGAAAATTAAGTTCAAAACATGGTCAACACAAACTGTAACTTAAAGTCCAAACAAGCCAAACTGAAGTAATTAGTTAGGCAGGGCAGGAGCAAGAATTTCAGACTTGAAGGCACGGCAAAACTCACACGGTTGGGAAGATGTCAGGAACACAGATAAGCAACGACAACACAAGATAAAGTCACGTTTGCTCCCAGCAGCCTGCAGAACGCAGACTGCCTTTCTTATCAACTGTCTTCCCAGCTGCGGCTAATGAAGGGAATCAAGGCCCTTTCCTCCCCGTAAGCCACACAACTCACATTGCTCTCTTTTCTGTTCCTCCCTGCGTGCCCTAGGATGAAGAGGGAGTGGGCTTGGTTCTTCCTCTGAGCTCCCTCTCCCTTGTTCTATCTCTTCCCTGCTCTGCCCAGCCAGACTTTGCCCTTCCCCAGCCTCCTCCACAGCCAATGGAGCCACACTCCCCCTCCCTGTCAGCTGTCCGGCCTCCTTCTTGGATTCAGACTCTGACAGGGGCATGACAGCAAATCACTTCTGAGATCTTGCCAAGAAACCTGCAGAGACTTTTCCAAAATGGTTGCCAGAAGTCAATCTTGATTTGAATGCACCAAAAGTAAGAAATAAAAGGAGGAGAGATGGTCATATGGCCCATCACTGCTACTTCAACATTTAAACTCTGATTAAAAATGAAGAAACATTTCAAGACCAGAAGAAAACCCATTCCCAGAGCAAAGAAACCCCCCATAAAAGTGCAGGCTTGCCCTAATGTCCACCATCTCATCGCTGTCTCCAGAGATGCTGAGAGAAGAAGCAGAAGGGAGCGTGAAAGCAGCGGAACTGGAGTTGGAGATTTTAATCGCTGTGCTGTTGACATTCTCGGTCTGCAACCTTGACACAAAAGGGTCGGAAAACAAAGACAGGTGAGAAGACAAGGCGGAAAAGCAAACACACAGATCCTCAGTGGCATGATGCACTGGGTGAAAAGGATCAATTTATGAGTAATGGCTCCTCCCTTGATCTTCTTTTATGCTCTCTTAAGAGGAGAAATAAGAAACAAGTGAGAAACCGACTTCGTAACACTCTGTAAGTAAGAATGTGGCTGTTTGACTTTGAGTTATGTTTAGTACATTGTAGGGATCTGGATAATGTTAACCATGGTTTATGATTTAACGTGCCCTGCAATGATGGAAGGGAAGGGAAGGGCTATCAGGTGAGACCAGAAATGAGCAGAAAGGACGAGATAAACCTTGGTTTGTTCCTGGCATCTCCATCTTAAGGAGCCTAAACAGAAGATCTAGGAAATGGAAATCATTCTGAGAAGCTACTTCTAAGAAAATAAAAAAATGCTAAGTGAAATCAGTTTATTTTGGGTATAACACAATGCATAAACTCAGAAATGCACTTTATGAAACAAACTAGGATCCTTCCTTCCTTCCTCCCACCCTTCCTCTCTCCCTTCTTTTCCCTGGTGGTCATAAGAAAGTTTGCAACCCAGGATAACAATGATATAATATGTCTTTCCTAAACAGAAATGGAAAACAGTTGAGATGGATTACCTGTTGATATACATAGCTGCAGAAGGAGCTGTTAGCACCAAAGGCTCGTTGTCGGGCAATTTTCCAAAAAGGAGAGCACTCTGAAGATTTTCAACTGTGGTTATGAGTTCTTGAGAAACTGAATTCTATGGCAGAAGAAATAAACTAGATTCTGTAAGAGTCCTTTAAGTCAGGTAGAACGGAGTCCCCTAAAGATATTTCAATGGATACCAGTGTCCCCACCTGTTGTGCCTCCGAGGTTTGAACCAGGTCAGTCAGCAGATGTAGGCTCGAGTGAGGAGGAAGATCTGGCATTGAGATTCGAGCCTGCATTGCTGAGCGACATTGAGAGGAGTCTGGGGGAAGAGGAGGAGTTGAATCTGAGAGATGAGCCTGATTTATTAGAAGTTTCAGAGGCGTCTTCCTCTTCTGGAACTCCCTCCCTGATTGCACCTCAGGTGTTAACTGTTAATCAGGAAAGTGTATCAGAAGATTCCAGCTGTGATGAAACTGCCGGATGCTGGCTTGATGCTAGGACTAGGAGAAGATTGAGACGTCTCAATTAGAAAAGAGACGTCCAGCCAAGGATTAATTAATGAGACTGACACGCCCCTTCAGGGGATATATAAGGAGCGTGTTAACACCTTTCCCCCGCTCGAAGCAAAGTGGATTTTTAGTGCTTTTTTGGATTCGGAAGAATACGTTTGAAGCAGCCGTCGTGATTTATGGACAATTAAGATTTGCCAGACAGATTCCAGGAAGACTGCCAAGGACTGTGAAAACAGAGCAGTTAACTCTTTTGGGTCTGGTTTTGTTTTGCTTGAATATTTGAACTCTGGAACTTTGTATTCTCACCTGTGGATACAGGTGAGACATAACACCACCTATGATATCCATCAAACGGTTATCTAATGGAACACTGTTTTAAATTTTGGATGCCTCTAACCATTTACCAAGTAGGAAATGGGAAAATCACACCATAAATTGCTACCCTGCAATGTGACTGAAGATCTCTTAAAAAGTACATGCAGCCTGCTAATGATAACTGTGGGTGAAAAGACAAGCACCTATTTTAGGAGAGTATCCAGAACATGCCGTACATCACTTGGGACCATAAATGGAGAACGAAGATACCAACAAAGTTTGCAGAGGCATGTAAATGCAAGGCAACGCACCTGATTCATCACACCCTCACCTGTACCATTTCGCGGACAGAGGCTTCTTCTGTTCCATTCTGCACAGTAGCTTCCAGGACGTTGCTTACTGCACTGAAAAGATAGCTGGCAGCTTCCTTGCGCTTTAGATGATCTTCTCCATCTTCTGTGTCCACCATCAGTAAGGATTCACTAACACTCTTCAGAGTGTGACTAGCTTCCACCTAGATAGGAGAAAAAGAGGTTTCTGGAGATGACCATACTGAGGCTGAGGGAGAGGTCAAGTGTGTTATCAGTCTCAAGTCCCTTCACTCCCAGAAAAGATCTTAAGCCTAGCCCACCTTGAATCCTGTTGACTCTTATCTAGTGCCAATTTGCTTTGACTGTTAATAGTTCCCAATAAAGGAGAATATTTGTAGCTCAGGATTGAAATGAGGGGTCCTCAAAGCACCAATAATATTACCTAACTAGCTCGATACTTGTGCTTCGCTACGAAACTGTGTGATCGGGTTTAGTTTTGGGGGAGGAAAATAAAGGAAAAAATTCCGCCTTTGCCTGCCAGCATCTATTATCGGTATTCATCTGGCTAGTGTCCTGTCAGTGTGTGAGAGAGTTGAGGGCTGTTTGGAAACCAAAGCAGTATTTGCTGTGTGAGCAAGAAGGAGAAAGAAAGAAGCCTGGGCGTAGCTTAGCTCAACTCTTCTGTGCTAAAGCTGCTTGGTGCTCTGAAACTGAAACCGAAACTCCTCTCCTCTGCTTGTGTTTTGCATTTGGAACAGATTTCTTTTCAGGTGGGGAGGGAGAGTAGAACTCCTTAGCATCAGAGCGTGTTAATAATAATATATGAAATGCTAATGCTCTGATGGTCATTTCAAAAAATCCTTTCTTAATGAGCACCCATAAGCCAAAAGGAACATATGTGCCAAATTTCAAGTTTGTAGGCTTTACGGTTCTGGAGATTTTGTGATGATGCGTGAGTGGTATTTCACTTTTATATATATATATATATAAAATATATATATATTGGGTAATGAAACATCTGCAAGAAAACAACCAAGCTCAGAGAGCACCAAGGACCCTTCGTTAATAGTTCAGATTCTTTCACAGAATACAGAAAGTCCTCGATTTACAGCAGTTCATTTAATGACTGTTCAAAATTACAACAGAACTGGAAAATGTGACTTATGATTGTTTTTCACAGTTACGACCTTTGCAGCATTCCCCATGATCACGTGATCAAAATTTTGATGCTTGGCAACCAACTCATATTTACGATGGCTGCAATGTTCCGGGATCGTGTGATCTCCTTTTGCGATCTTCTCACAAGCAAAGCCAATGGGGGAAGCTAGATTCACTTAACAGGTGGGTTACTAACTTATCAACTGCAGTGACTCACTTAACAACTGTGGCAAGAAAGGATGTAAAATGGGGGCAAACTCACTTCACCAATGTCTCACTTAAGAACCGCAATTTTGGGCCTGGCTATTATCATCCAATCTTGCCATGTTGGCAGCTGGTTAATGCTTTGCTCTACTTCTAAAAGACAAATAAATGAAATGGTTCCTATCCATTTCCTCTTTGTGACCCCCCTCTTTTTAATTCCCACCCACCGACCCCTTTTGCAGGCTGTGGACTATTTTCTGAAGTGACCCACATTCAGCTTCCGACCTCCTTGTTACAGTCTGGGTTGCTTTATCTAGAGGTCAGAAGCAGTGGAGGGATTAAAACTTTTTTACTTACAGTTCTGTGGCCATGGCTTGGTGGACATGGCTTGGTGGGCATGGCAGGGGAAGGATAGTGCAAAATCTCCATTCCCTCCCCACCCCACTAACCTGCTTTCCAGCTCTGTTCTCCTGTGCAGGGCATTGAAAGAAGACCCAGCCGATCAGCTGGGACTCAATGGGAGGCAGAGAATAGAGGGGGTTGGCGGGGCCAGTCAGAGGTGGCATTTTCCGGTTCTCCGAACCACTCAAAATTCCAGCTACTGGTTCTCCAGAACTGGTCAGAACCTGCTGAATATCACCTCTAGTCAGAAGGCACCTTCTCAGCTGCCTGCTCACCTGTGCAGAAGAAGAGAGCTCTTCGCTCCTGTACGTGATTTCCTTGAGGACTTCTGACATTTTGAGGGCCGTCTGCATCGATGTGACATTAACCACGGAGAGGGTTGTCAGCATTAGCTCTCTAAGCTTGAGAGACAAGGAGAGGCCGTGAAAGGAAGGACACAGAACAACTGAATAACTGTGATGACCCAGGGTGAGATACAAAACAAACACAGTCACAGAAAACAGGTGAAGCCCCTTTTATTCCTTCACTTTGTTTCCAAGCTCCAAATATCTTTGACAGAAGACAAAAACACTCCCACACAAACAGTTACATGAAGAAGGAAAAAAGCAACACAAACCAGGCAAGATCAGGGCTGGAGGATGTCCCCAGATAACACACACTGGGAAGGATGCCAAACTCAGGGAGGAACCATAAACTAGAGATATTTACACAATTTGTTTCCAGCATTTGCCAGTACGCAGGTGCAAACTCTTATTCAGTTGTCACAGCTGCAGCCCATGAAGAGGATCAAGGCCCTCTCCTCCCGAATAGACCATGTCTCTTCCTTTATCCTCTCCTCCCTGTGTGCCCTAGGATGGAGAGGGGATGGGCCTTGGTCCTCCTCTGACTGCCCAGCTGGCCTCTGCCCTTCCCCAGCCTCCTCCACAACCTCCAGAGCCACACCTTCCACTCCCTGTCGGCTGTTCCTCAGAGTCAGTCTCCACTCGGGGCATGACAATAACATTCCATTGATTAGTTGTTCTCACCGTCAGGAAATTTCTTTCAACCTAGTTCTAGGCTGGATCTCTCTTTAATGATCTTCCACCCGTTATTTCTTGTCCTGCCCTCTGGTGCTTTGGAGAGAATAGCTGAACCCTCTTTTGAAAGAGAAGCTCAAAAGACAAACCTCTTTCCGCGTATCTGTCTGCAGAGATGAATTAAAAGTGGCCTTTTTCGTGTCTTGGTTAAGAACAGAAGAAACCGACTTATACAGCTGAAAGAGGGACATGCTGTTATTCTGTCCTTTCAGGATGCTGCTTGATTTTTCCAAAATCATGGCCTGCAAAGTTTGGTTCCCACTGTTTAGATCTTCAGGTTGAACCTGGCAAAACAAGATGGTTTAGGGCAGGGGTGGCTAACCTTTTCAGCACCGGGTGCCCAAAGCGTGTGCATGCGCTTCGCCAAAATGCAACGTGCATGTACCTCCCGTGCATGATACACATGGGCTGATGGATGGAAATGTTGTCAATGCACACGTTTTCTAAGTGCTGTCCAATGTTTATTGCTTATTATTGTTACCGACATACTTACTTAGGTTCTAACTCAGTATGCTCATGAAACCAATTGTGAGTTTATTCAACTATTATAGGTACCCCTCATTTAGCGTCGACGCTAGGGGCTGGCAATAACTGTGAATGGTTGTTAAAAGAGGCAGTCACTAAACAAGGACTGCTTGTATTAAACAGACCTCCTGTCTCTGTTGGGGAACTTTTCTCAGGCAATACAATATGCTTCCTGGACATGAAGGCATTGTTGACTTTCAGAGATCATTAAAAGCAGAGTCAAGACTGCAGTAGAAGTAATGGACTTTTGCTGATTTGTTACGAGATAAGATACAGGAAGAAAATATAGGAAGAAATCATATTGTTGTGTTTTTAAGAGCAGGTAATAAGTTAGTAAAAAATTATACCCATACCTGTGGTGAAAGAGAAAGTTATTTTCTGTATATATTTTTTCTTTTTCTTTACTATTTACTTTTTTCTTTTCTGTTTTTTCTATTTTTCATTCTATAATTTTCTTTTTTGCACTTTTCTTTTTTTCTTTTTTTTACTTTGTATTGGTTTTTATTACTGCAATTGTAATTTCTTTATATATAAAATAACTATTAAAAAGAAGAGCTGACAATGTTGAAGTTTAAATGATGAATGGCCATTTTTTTTTTAAAAAAACTATCTTTTTGTGAACATGAAGGCACTAGGAAGGTTAAAAAAAAGTGTCAATTTGGGGGATAAAATCTTAGAAAGTTGGTTTAAATCATTTATTTCTCCTTGTCCTAGATGATGAAGTCTATGGACATGAAAGCAAAAAGCTGGGAAGATAACCAAGGTCATCACTCACCCTTACGGTGGCATTTGAATAAACAATATGGCCATAATTATTGGTCACTGAAATTTTAATCTGTAGAACAAAGTCATTGTCTTCTTCTCCCAATGGAAGGTAGACCAAGGGTAGGGCTAGAACTTGCCCACAGTGAAGGAGAGAATCTGTAAAGAACAAGAAAGAAGGAAGTGGACTCAGATGCAAGATTGGACTCACCAAATGAAAAAGGAAATTTCCTTAAGCAATTAAGGAAGGGCTAATGAACCAATCTAAGCTGTCTGAACTCTCCTCCTCCCTCCCACACAAATTATCTAAACTTTGCTGTCTCTTGTTCCTCTGGAACGCACTCCCTTCCCACCTGGGAATCCAGACTACATTCCATCACAGTTCTTTAGTTAAAGAAGGACCTTGAGGTATCAACCCAATAACTGATTCTCACTTGGTTCCAGGTAGAAGCAATATGTGAATGAAGAGCTGTCAGTTGGAAGGCACTGGCCCAATAGGCAGGAAGACTGGCAGGAGATGGAGAAGCTCTTGAGCACTGATCCTTGAGGAGGAGAAACAGAACATTCTGGAGCTACTGGAGGAGGCACTGAGCTGACAATGTAGGTTTCTTCTCCATATTTGTTCTCACTCACAACTGAAATTTTGAAACAAAAATTGGTTTACTGTGATGTACATCATGACTGGGCACTAAAATGTACCCTGGCTCTTTTTAAATCAAACACATGTATCTTTACTAAAGAACAGGTTATTTTATTACTATTCCCATCTACAATTCCTTTCTCAACCTTTTTTTACATGTTATTACTTAGAACAGAATAGAAATGTTATTGATATAGTACGTTAGGACTTACTTCAGCTGAATTGCAAGGTTTATGGAGTTAACGCAAAGCTACTTAAAATGTTGGTGTCAACTTTTGAAAAAAGAACTTGGGATTTGAAAGTACCTTTAAAAGGTAATCTCCAAGTTAGCAGGGAAAAAATCGATTTTTGCTCAGAATTGGAAGAACAATAGGATTCCGATAATATCTGTTTGGAAACTTATACCTGGAGAATTTGCAACTACGGCAAATATATATACACAAAAGAAGTTTAATCAGAATTAAACAAGGATGGTTCCCATACATACTACATGTTACACAGCATAATAAATATAATCACTCGCAGTCTCTAATGGAGGCTACAAATATTGCTAATTTAGCAGATGTATAAAAAGGGAGAAGCCAGAAATCCAATAATTCAATTTTTATTTCCTTTCATATCAGCTGAAATTGCTTTCAGATGAACATGTGATTTTTACACAAAACAAATGTTGGCCATTCTCTATTCCAAGGAGGAGTTTAAAATATGGTATTTTCATAATAAAAGGTTAATATAATTTTAGTATCTATGTTACAATTTAATATAGACTGGGCCTCACTTATAGATGTTGGGTGGGTTGTTTTATAAACATATTTAAACATTGTCTTAAACTTTATTTATCATCTCCCAAGATAGATTTTATATATACAGTATATATTCACAGAGCACTCTGCTTGTGCTGGTCTAGGACTACAGTAAACTGGATTGAAATTGAATTACTAATAAGAGCAAGACAGTTGATCTTGTAATTGATCCCAGAATTATGGTCATAAGTTATTTCAGTCATTGAGTGTCACTGTGTCAGATTTTATGACTTTTTTGTGGCAGTTGTTAAGTGAAGAGCATGGTTGTTAAGCAAATTCAATGGGCAAAACAAATCAAGGTCATATGACCACATGCAAACAGCTATAAAGGCAAGATAGATGACAAGCAATCGTTGACTAGATCTAGTCTACAATGGTCACATTCTAGATAGTTGATAGAATGTGATCGTGTGATCTGAATCAAAACTTCAAAATTGGATTATGAGTATCTTTGGAGGGGCCCATCATAACTCTGAATAATCCACTAAGCAGCTTGTTGTAAGTCAAGGAGCACTTGTAAATACTTGGAGAGTTCATGTCCAAAACTAGCCATTAACATAACAATTAACAATTATCAGCGCAACACTAAAAACTGCCAGTTTTAAAAAAAACAACCACTAAATTTTAGTGACCAATACCTGTTGCTTTGACTTGAAAGGCTTCGCCATGTGATTGCAAGAACGAGCTGTTCAGGACAAGAACTTCAGTATCATTCTGAAGAAAAGTGAGTGAGCTTTGTGGGAAACCATTTAAGTTGCATCCTGGAGGAAGCAGATTAGACTGAGAAAAGAAATCAAATGAAAGTCGAAGAAAAACAGGAATTAAAAAATATCCAATTTTTAGTAGCCATCATCTCTTCTAAACATGCTACTGTATGTCCACTAGGCAGGACTATTTGCTTCACCTCATTCTCAAATGGTGAAATTAAACTCTTCTTTTTAAAATGTTCTTTTGGAAAGAACATAATCAGCATTTCTTTGGCTCATGTATATATTTGAATAGCAAGTATGTTTAGGAACAATAGCTTTGGGTTTCTAAAAGAGGGACCTTTTTGTTTAGCTAGCCAAATTTCACACCAACAAAAATGAAGCCTCCAGAGGAAGAAAAACACAGAGTTAAAAGAAAAAGGAAATCACATACAGCCAGGTCATTCCAGGAAATGCTGCCAAGAAGTAGCTGCCTTCAAGGAACTTTCCACACATCCGTGAACACATGATTCATTTTTGTTGAGAGAAGGGAGGAGCTAAGACCCCCCACCTCTCCATTCTGAATATTTTCCAAAACGAGATTGATAATTTCTCTAGAAAGGCGAAAACTAGATGCACTATCTCAGAGTAATAGAATATTAGAGTTGGAAGGCACCTTGGAGGTCTTATAGTTCTGCTCAAGCAAGAGACCCTATACCATGGCCCAAACTCTTCTTGATAACCTCCAGTGATGGGGCACCCACAACTTCTGGAGGCAAGCTGTTCCACTGGTTAACATTTTCACTGTCAGCAAATTTCTCCTTAGTTCTAGCTAGACTTTAGTTCTACCTTCCTACTCATAATCACACCATCATGAATTTGCTATAAGTGAAGATCTGGAATCTGCTCCTGGAAAAATTACGCAGTATAGTTCTTTATAACCAGGGGTGGGATTCTACCAGTTCACACCTATTCACTAGAACCGGTTGTTAACATTCCAAGCAGTTCGGAGAACCGGTTGTTAGAAGAAATTACTGGCCTAATCCTGTAAGGAAGGCAGGAAGGAAACATTCTGGTGTTGCTTACAGAAACTGACTCTCTGTTAACCCTTATTACATTCTTGGCAGGAGTAGAGTTCCTATCTCAGGAACTTCTTTGGAGTTTTCTTCCCTCCTTTGCTGGTACTTTGCTGGTGTGGAGTGACCATTGAAAAAAGTGATTTATGACCATTTTTCACACTTACGACTGTTGCAGCATCCCCACAGTCACGAGAGGCCAGACGAGGAGATGCGTGCCTCGATGTGAGTGATGTTGAGTTGGCCACGCCCACCCAGTCACATGACCACCAAGCCATGTCCACCCAGTCACATGACCACCAAGCCACGCCCACCAACTAAGCCACACCCGCAGACCCGGTTGTTAAAAAATTTGAATCCCACCCCTGTTTATAACCCTACTTTGCTCATCCAATATGTCCATATCTCTTGAATGTTGTTTGTTCTCAGAGGGAACGTTATTCTCTACAAAATATTCTTTTTCAAAGAGTGTAGGAACATATGGAATTTCTGAGGTGGTCATAAACTTACCTTTCTTTCAAAGGTGTGGTCTAAATACCACTTGTAAAGTACAGGCTTTGCATCTTCCCTCATTGAGACTTTAAGGATAACATCTTCACTGATATTCACAGGATTGCAATTCCTCTCACAACTAGGAGGAGCCAAAGAAAATGGCATTTAGTGAACTAAAAATAAGCACCTGCTGAGAAAATTAACCAATCCTACCAAAATGGCACAAGGATAATCTCAAGATGACCACAGGGTTCTCTAGCTCTTTTTCTGCTGAGCACTGTTTCCCCAGTGGTAGCATATCAGCTGATCTCTCTTAGCAACATACAAATTCAATTTTTTTCACTATAGCTAGCTTTTAGTGGTTCACAGCCTAAATATGGTTTGGTTTTACAAGCATAAAATTAAAAAAAATAGAGCTGGTGTGTTAATAGTCTGACTGGAGGTATAGCAGCAGAGAATTTTGATCAATATACTGGGTTACTTATAGTGAGAAGACAGCATATAAACTTAGTAAATAAATACATATTGTGACCTATAGTTCAGAGAGAAGTTCATACCACTCTTAATATAAAGGTATTTCAAATGACTGCACCAGTACTTGTTTGACAGTCTCAAACCGTAGTCAGTTCAGGCATTGGTTTAGACACCTTGTTCATCTATAATTTTTCATAACCATGGTTTGTTGAATAGGTCACAATGGCTAGGTCCATGTATCGCTATCATAAACTTTAAAATTGTAAGCCATTCACCATCACTTGCTTGAGTTAAGAGGCTATAGAAATTAATTGATTGAATGGTTAAAATAAATTAAATTAAAAAATTAAAAGAAAGAAAACAAAAAGAAAATAATGGGACAATAAGATATGCTCAGTAGCAGATTGGCACATCAACCATGTGTTTCAATATAACAATATAACAACTAGACACAAGGACAGTTTTTTCCCGAATGCCATCATTCTGCTAAACAAATAATTCCCTCAACGCTGTCCAACTAATTACAAAGTCTGCATTACTATGACTATTAATTTTCTCATCACTCCTTATCAGCCATTCCCTCCCACTTGTGATTGTATGACTGTAATTTTGTCCTACGATTTATATTGACTGTTTCCTAGTATGATTTGATTGCTTATTGTACCCTATGACTATTATTAAGTGTTGTACCTTATGATTCTTGATGAATGTATCTTTTCTTTTATGTACAATGAGAGCAAATGCACCAAGACAAATTCCTTGTGTGTACAATCACACTTGGCCAATAAAGAATTCTATTCTATTCTATTCTATTCTATTCTATTCTATTCTATTCTATTCTATTCTATTCTATTTAGGTCTTGTGCAACAGAACAGCAAACAATGTGCCTTAGTGAGATTTGTGAAGCGAAAAAGAGACATTATAATTCATAAATATCAGGGCCTTTATTCACAACAGTAACTGGGGGATTAGAAAGATGTCCCTTTTTTTTTTTTTTTTTTACAATCAAATGGATTAACTTTCTAAAGAGTTAATCCATCCATCCTCCCCATCCACCTTAAAGAACAATAATGCAAGGTTGCCACACCTGATCCTCAGGCTCAAATCTTGCTTTGCTGTGACGTACAAACATTGTTCATCCTGCTTCTCCTCTTTCTCTGGGGTTTTCACCACAACCTTCACTGTCACTGCAGAGCTGGGAGGAGGCAAGCAGTTGGGCGGTATCCGGATCTCTCTTTGTGCAGTGTCGATAGATTGCTGCTGCACACATTCATCCCACTGAGGCCAGCAGAACCCTGCAAAGGCGGTTTTTCAGTCAACATATTTGCACTTTCTCATCTACCCCAGAACCAGGATATATATGATGGTCCTGAGTTATCTCAGAGTTGAAGTCATTTGTGTGTGTTTGTGTTTGAAAAAAGATAGAATTTTCCCAACACAATTGTGATAGAATGTGCACCTATAAAAGCAGGAGGAGAGTTTTTTGACAACACAGTGCTGTCCCAAAAGGAAACTAGGATTAAGAAATTGCTGGATGTGGAACAAAAGAAGTAGTTCAGGGTAATCATACCCTAGAATCTCATAGGTTGTATCTAGAAGCTTAGAAATTTATAGCTTTAATCTGGCAAGATTCTGTCCATTAGGTGTAAGCAAATAAAGGATTGGTCACTATTGGATCTTGCTGTCCCATTTCTGGGTTTGAGCTTGAGAAAACTTAGAGGAGGACAAGGCCAGATGAAGGTCACCTGATTTCCTAAGCACAGCCCAACAATGATGTCTTGGCCCTCCTGTTACTTAATTGACAAGACCTTAAGACTTGACAACTGCTAAAAAGTCTTGTGTGTCAGTGAAAGTGTTAAGGATAAGGGGGAAAATTCTAGGGTTCCCCCTTACTTTGGTTCACTAAACATGGGCTTATCTTGTTCTGGGCTGGAGAAGGATGGATTTCTCCTTTCAAAATTCAGAATGTTCTACTTGCAAAAACTGTAAAGCATCACACCACCATTCCACTTCTCAGAGCTTCATGCTCAGCTCATTACAGATCTCCACTTTTCTGGCTCTTCTTTTCTTCAGATATTTGCAACTGTAATAGTTTATGAGAATGACCTTGAGAAACCCAGGAAAGAGATGCCACCAGGGCATGGTTAGATAAGAGAGGTATTATACCCATAGCTGCATAATGGGTAGAGAAAGAGGATCAGAAAAAATCTTTCTTAACTTGTCAGGTTGTAAAGGAGATGATGTGAGATTTTTACTATCAAACTTGCAAGATTGATGTCAGCCTTCACAGATAGATCAGCAGGAAACACAATCAGCTGAGCTAATTCTATTTTATGGTCAGGCTACGTTAAGAGAATCTTGCCTGAGAAATAAGGCAAGGAAGCACACTGAGAGGCACACACTTACCACAAGACCAACTATAGAGTGAATTGTTGCTGTCAATCTCAGGCCAACCCAAGATAATTGTTGCAAAGACACTGGCATGGCGGCTGGGTGAAATGTATATCCTATTTTTCCCCTTGTCATCCTAAAGCCACAGAAATGTGAGGAATTAGGCACAAATATATCTCTGCAAAGTATTTACAGTAGACAGACGCTTCCAAACTTCCTTACTTAACAGGCATAACTGATAAATAGCATAACTTTATAAATAATATAATTTATTTTGCAGCCTGGATTGAACTGCCTCTGTGAGTTAAATGACTAACAAGTAGTCTCAGAGGTGCTTTTTTCAAGAGGCAACTGGACTTTCTGGTTTTCTTTGAAGATGTTTCACTTCTCATCCAAGAAGCTTCTTCAGCTCTTGTTGACTAACAAGTACTTCTCCCACCTGTTGGCTGTATGTGTCTAATATTCCATTATATTCCCATGATGTTTCACAGAGGAATACATTTGGATAAATTGGATTAGGTTTTTCTAAATAAACCAGTAGAGGATAGAAGACTGCATATCTGATTTAAATCATTTAAAGGATTTGGATTCATCACAATTAAAAAAAATTATGGATGCTTAGAAATTATCTCAGTAGGTCAACATGGTTTTTGCAGGGGTCCCCAACCTTGGCAACTTTAAGATTTGCAGACTTATTAGAACAGTGTTTTTCAACTTTAAAATATGTGGACCAACTCCCAGAATTCCCCAGCTAGTATACTGGCTGGGAAATTCTGGGAGTTGATGTCCATACATCTTAAAGTTGCCAAGTTGAGAAACACTAGATTAGAACAACACTTGCAATATTACATTGTTCACTGCACAATTCATCTGTCTTAATATGACACACAAATAGCTAAGATACATTTCTCAGCAATCCATCTCCTCTATACACTAGTTTATGCACTTCCTTTTCTTCCATATTTTCCCAGTACTCACAAGTCTTCTTTTCCCATTTGTGCTGGGTTTTTCTTCGTTCGCTACAGGATCTGTTTGTGCCAAGAACACAGTAGAAGATTTAAACTTTATCATTCAAGATAGGCTTGAATTTCTCTCAGCAAAACATGAATGTTTCTCCTTTGTTCTCTTGGGTTGAGTAGAGTCTACCCATTCTTTTTATATGAAAGACAACTAAAAATGGTTTCTAGAAAGACTGACTTTAGATAAGTTAAGAAGGAAAAGTTTTAATTCGACAGTTGCTAAATCTGGATTTCTTCTGCCCTAAACATTTTTCATCACCAGTCTTGGGATCACAGAACAGTATATACAACAGCAATCTACCCACTGAAGTTGATCCTGAGAGATCACATTGCTTTGTTGAAACCATTTTATTATAGGATCCAATCTGAGTCGGTCATGGAGACCGCAGGTTTAATCTTCTGAGCTTTTGGACACATGCTGGAGCCCATCTTCAGAGAAGTTCTCTCTCACCAGAATGTCCAAAAGCTTGGAAGACTCAACTTCTGCTCTCAGTGACCGACCCAACTTGTATCCTGTAACATTATCCTGGTTAGTTGCTTTCATGCGTGAGTTTTATCCTACCCATTTCCTGCACCATTACAATCAAGGGTTACCTTTTTTGTGAGAACTGTTAGACACCGTGACCGTTCCAACATCAACACTCATGTTTGAGAAGGCGTTGATCACGAACACTTTGACCAGAAAAGTACCTGAGAAGAGCACATGGCAAAAAAAAACCAAAAATGAAATAGAATAAATGAAACAGATTCAACAATTAAAAAATGAATCTTGAAGGTTCAAAGGTGAGCTGGGCTGGGCAGAAAGGTCTTGGTGATTCAGAGAATTCGAGAGAATGGATGGCAGAGACCATGGCAAAGCAAGCAAAGCCTGATGAATAAAAAGTTTAATCTGACAGCAAAACTTTGAGATTATGGTATGGCTCGGAAGAACTCGAAAGAATGAACTTTTCATCCCCAATACTGATGATTTGACAACCAAGCAGACTGCATATTTTGGGCAACTCTCTACTCTCCGCAAGCCACCTTTTTATCCTGTCATTACTGAATTCCTTGTATTTTCTGCTTCTTCTTTTCAGTTCCATCTCATGGTTTAGCAATGGGGGGGTGGGGGGGGCAGACATTAATAAAGCTCAAAAATATTAGTATTTGTTAATGTTCTCTTTGCCAACTGTGAGTCTTGGCTATTGGCCAACAATGCCAAACCAAGAGTCTTTTTTTCCTGAAAATACTATAAATCTGGTAAAATGCTGATTAGTTGGATATGCCGAATAGAAAATGAAATAAGATTTTTATATTTTGATTTAGATACTTCAGAGTTTGCTTTCTTTTTTAACCCTAACCTTCACTTAATCTGTTTGTATATATTATTTACCAGGCAGGGTTTAGAAATGGATAAGTCTAGGTTAATTATTATTATTATTATTATTATTATTATTATTATTATTATTATTATTATTATTATTATTATTATTATTATTATTATTTAGCCTTTAGGCCATGTCATAGTGCAGAGTTCCAGAAAGAAATTATTACTGAAATTTGATAAAAGCAATTTAAAATGGAATTGGATAAAATACAGTTTAAAATGAAATTGGAATAAAATAGGATCTAAGATGAAAATAGAATAAAATATAATAATATTATAGATACAATATGATAAAATTATATTTCGATATCATCTCTACAATCTACCTCAATCAGTCCTGAATATGCGGATGTCAACGGAACCATTTTGCTTAAGTTATGTGCTGTGTTAAATGTTATTTTCAGATTCTGACCGCATATATGTTGTTTTGATATGGGGATCCCAATGGGTCATTCATTTGGTATATAGACCAAGGTACCTGTCTTTCACCCTCTTATACAGGCAATTCATGAAATCCCCTCACTGCTAGATCTAACTTTCAGAGAGAAAAATGGGGAGCATTGTGTTTGGTGTCTCGGATGAATACTTGGAGGAAAGATAGCATGTAAACCAGCTGGATATAAATAATTAGAATCTTTGCATTACAATACCTTCAGAATTCATTGGGATTGTATAAATTTCAGACTTCCCTTCAACGAAGTCTTTCGGGTAAGAAAATGTTTCATTCATCCCCGTCACTTCAAATCTCACTTTTTCAGGGGCGCCATGACGTACAGAGACCTTGATTTCCAGGTCTTCTCCTAATTCTAAGGAGTCGGAGGTTAACATGGCTTGGAGACCAGAAATCGGCTCTACTAAATGAACTGTCAGGATTTCTATGACCTCTGAATCTGTGGTGTTGCTGGTGGCAACTATTTTCAGGGAATGGACCCCAGGGCCAATCAGCCGTTGAAGGACTCCATCCAAAGTCAGATTATGAGGGACAGTTCCTATTTTTGTGCTGGTCTCCATCACGGTCTTGTTATCACTTAATACAGTATAGGTTACGCCAGTCCCTGCAAAAGAAAACAACAACCAAAAATCCAAAATAGCTTAAAAGTGATATAATAAATGCTGTATGCCTTCATTATTATAAATGTATTTGTTTATTTAGCATATTTATCCCAGTGTTTATTATACACATCCAGGGGTCTTCAGACTTGACAGCTTTAAGACTTGTGGACTTCAACTCCCAGAATTCCTCCTGCAGTCATGTTAGCTCAGGAATTCTGGGAGTTGAAGTCCACAAGTCTTAAACTTGCCAAGTTTGAAGATCCTTGAGTCATCGACAAATACTATGCAGTATACATTAAATAAACAAATGCACTTGGATGGATGGATGGATGGACAGACAATAGCCAGGCTGACTGAAGATAAAGGGAATTGCAACATATTTAGAAGCCTCTGTTTTAGAAAAAACAGCTTTACAATCTAAAATAGGGATTCTAACATTCCTTAGAGAATGCAACCTTTTTCAATGAGTGTATGGTTTATTTTCTCCCCATCCTTCCCCCCCACCTTT
This sequence comes from Notechis scutatus, assembly GCF_049901735.1. Lineage (NCBI taxonomy): Eukaryota > Metazoa > Chordata > Lepidosauria > Squamata > Elapidae > Notechis > Notechis scutatus. The sequence continues at coordinate 16,563,620 of NC_142017.1, forward strand.
TGTTATGCTGTATGTTTCATTTGTAAACCTGACAATAGGGTCCCAAGGTAGACAGACTCAATTCCAGTGACAATGTGTGCACAATTGGAACACCTGTAAGATCAGATAGTTAAAATCTATCTATGTAGTTGCTAAGAACTGAAAACAATCAATCAAGTAGCCATTAAGTTCTGATTCCATTTTGAAATATGCAGGATGCAAATACAGCACTCTGTTCGCAGCTCTTTAAAGCAACCACATCTTTTCTGTGTTTCTGGCACCCACCTTGCTAGTGAAGGCTAAGCACAGCATTCTAAACCATAACTATGTAAGAATTTTCTCTCTTTTCTTTTTTCCTTTCTAATTACCTATTTGCCTCCCTTCCTGCGGAAAGCTGATACATACACAAACATACACAGCCTTTATGTTTGTCACCAGGTCTTTCTTTAAAAATCTTAATAAGAAAAGTTGTTGCCAGTAGCCAAAGTCCCAAAATGGCTGTTCCTCCTTCCGGTCCATGAATAAACTTAGTTAGCAATTTATTCTCCTGCTCTCAGAATGTGTTGCAGGAGACACAATCTGTCCAATTTTTCCTATTGGGAGTTTTGGCCCTGATTTCAAAATCATACACTTTTCTTTCAGGATGATTTGTTTATAGAAAAGTTTTGGATATTTTAAGGAATAGTTCAGATTAGCAGAGATCGACTTTATGTACAGAGAATATATACTGTTTGAATGGCAATTGGAAGAGAGTAGAGACACCATACTAACCTCCATCAAGTTCTACTTGAATCCACAGGGATTCCTCATAAAGGCCCCTACAATGAGAGCTGTTCCCCACTTCATATTTGCTGAAGCACCCGGTCACGGTGAGCTTATCCATTTTATCTCGAACAGTGACGAGTTTTTGAGCCGTCACGTGCCACTCACTTGTAGTGCACTCCACAAAAACTGTGAACTCTCCTGGTTCGATGTAACAATGAGTCACATTGCTGTGCAAGCTGTAAACACAAAACTAGGAAAATTATCGGCGGATCGGTCAAGCCCCAAATCAAGAATAACACTTGGTAATTCTTCCAAGCTGAGATCTTTATTGCTTGACAAACTCTGAGATCTTTATTGCTAGACAAACTCTTGCCAGACTGAAGACTGTCCTATCTGCATCTGTAATATATTCTAGGAACTATGAAGTCTTCACCCCCTTTCTGTCACAAATTGCCTGTTATTCTCTGGAATGCGCCCCTCCCTCCTGGAAATCCACCTCCTTAGTGTCACAGGTTCTAAGCTGACACTTCATACATTCCATCCCAAGATCACCAGATCTACAGCAAGGCATTGAAAAGTGTAAGATATTGGCTGTAGGTCCAAATTGACCAAGCATCCCTTCTTAGAGGACATTACATTTAGGGATGAGGTAAAGGTTCCCCTCACACATACATGCTAGTCGTTTCCAGCTCTAGGGGGCGGTGCTCATCTCCATTACAAAGCCGAAGAGCCAGCGCTGTCCGAAGACGTCTCCATAGTCATGTGGCCGGCATGACTAAACGCCTTTGAAGGCACACGGAACGCTGTTCCCTTCCCACCAAAGATGGTTCCTATTTTTCTACTTGCATTTTTACATGCTTTCAAACTGCTAGGTTGGCTGGGACAAGTAATTTGAGCTCACTCTGTTATGCTGCGCTATGTATTCAAACCGCCGAACTACCGACCTTTCTGATCGACAAAGCTCAGCATCTTAGCTTCTGAGCCACTGCGTCCCTTAGGGATGAGGTAGGGGTCAAAAAGGTTAAGACAGTGACTGTGACTCTGTAATCAAAGCTGTGTCCTTTTTTTATATGGGGCATGGAGTTGCATTGATGGGGAAGATGGGGATGGTTATCAAAACATAGTCTAGCAAAGTCCACTCTTGAATCTCACTGACTCTAAGATGCAGCTGCAATCTCTTTAAAGCCTCTGCCTCATTTTTCTCCCCAAGCTTTCTCTGACCTTGAAGGGTAGTAGGGATCCACACTGTTTCCATCTCCAGTGGTGATTATGCAGGAGAGGTTTCCAGTGTATGGTGAGAGCAGCCATTTCAAGGAAATGGTGACATTTTCCAACACAAACGTGGTTTCTGTCACCGCCAAGCTCAAGCCTGTAAAAGAGTAGAGTGTCAGCATTCCGAGTAATGCACCCATTGAAAGCATCACTTCAGGGTAGATAGATTCCTCAAAGGATATGTTTATTGGATATATCATATTGGCACAGCTGGTGAAAAACAACTCTGACAGTTCCCCGTGGTTTTCACCTCATTAAAAGAATCAAACTCCACTCCCTCCTAGATGTCACTGGTCATATTGTCCAATGAAGATGGACGGCAGGCTCCTCTCCACTTTCAGTGGCCACCTGTTTCAGTGACCTTGGTTCCCTCAAGAAAGTATTTTGTTTTGGCTGGAGCCTAGCTATCTACTCCCCGCCTCCCTTCTCCCTTTCTGGCTTCATGGCAACTATGAGGCAGCACAAAATGGCTTCAGCTGGGTTTGCTTCAGAGTTGCCATAGAGAGAATACATCCTCTTTTGCATTCAGAGACAACTCTGAGCCTCGTCAAATCTATATTCCACAAACAGACAAAATATCCTCCATAAAATTTGCAACCATTTCATTCATCGCCATGGAACCTGGGAAACAAAAGCTAACAATATCAACACAATACTCTCGTCTTGAAGCTCCAAGATCTTTACAGAAGAGTCCTCAGTGTTAAGACCAAGCTTGTGAGCAAAACAGTAAAACTATAATAGAATATGAAATAGAAAATCCTAACAGCCAAATGATTAATTTTAATATGAGTGTACTGCAATGCTAAAGTTTTTGAATAGACTCCAATAATATAAGTATTATAAAAAGTATTATATAAAAATGTCCTCGTCTAACCCTGAATTTGTTTACTTCTGATCACAGATCAGGTAGAAATAAAATATAAATCCTACACTGCTAAGTGCACAATTAACCTTTTCAGCTGGAATAATTTCCTGCTCAATAGAGATCAAGGTCAGAGAAGAAATAGGTTTACTTGTCTGTTTGTTTTATTAAATGTGTTGGCCGCTCATCTTGCCACCAGGGCTACAGAGATGTATGGTAAAGGGATTTATTTGGTTGTAGCTTCAGAGTCTAATTAAGGTGATTCTGGAAAAAAAAAATGAAAATCCAGCTTCTTCACCATTAGAAATAATCCCCAGCTAGGAGTGCAGCATTTGCAAGAATCTAAATGATTCTGCAAACTATTACAGGCTGGCACCAAGCTGATAAGTCTCTGAATCTCAGACATCGCATTGTTGTTTCTGGGGGAACAGACTGCTGGTTGGCTATTTTTAAACAGGGTTTCTATGCAGATGTCACTAACCAATCTCTGCCTCCATGGATGGTGTGTAGAAACGGCGACTGCTTACCTTCCATGCAATGGTATTGGACGGAGAGGTAGCTTCCTAAACCTGGACAAGGCTCTCCGAAAAAAGTTCCATCCGCTGCAACTTGGCACGCCTGGAGCCCGTGACATTGCCCTGCGAAGATTAAAATGGCCGTCTGAGCTATGATTTCAGTTGATTTCAGTTTCTCATTTCTGTAGATGGATGGATGAATAGGTAGATAAAAGATTGGGTGGATGGATGGATGGATGGATGGATGGATGGATGGATGGATGGATAGATAGATAGATAGATAGATAGATAGATAGATAGATAGATAGATAGATAGATAGATAGATAGATAGATAGATAGATAGATAATGGATGGATGGAGAGATGGTAGATAGATAATGGAGAGATAGATAGATAGATAGATAGATAGATAGATAGATAGATAGATAGATAGATAGATAGATAGATAGATAGATAGATAGATAGATAGATAGATAGATAGATAGATAGATAGATAGATAGATAGATAGATAGATAGATAGACAGACATATAGATAATTCTGGTTGTGATTCCTGTCTGGATTGCCCCTTGAGGCTTTCCAAGAAGCTAAGCAGAATTGGATTTGTTAGCATCTGAATATGATTAGAAACCATTAAGAAATGTTTGAACTGTAGGATAAACCAGACAGCACCAGGCTGAATATAAGGGAATTTGCCTATTGCTGTCAAGAAAACTACCTGGACATGTTCATGTGGTTACAGTAAGTGAAACGTGACTGAAGGTAATCTTTATTATTACCTTTGGAGGCTTCTAATGTGAGGGGCCACATAGGGTGGACTTTCTAACACTTGCAATATGAATGTTGAGGCTTACCTGCAACTTCATCTTTCACGCTAATCCAACTGCACTCTTCTTCATCGTCAAACTGCAGAGGAGTCTCAAGGAGACAGTAGTGAGGAGTTTTCCGCCCATAGAAACTCTCTCCGATTTGAATGACTTCTCCTGATCCACACTGCACAGTGGCATTCGAGTTGTCACAAGCAATGCTGTGGCCTGATTCTGGACAGTAAGGAATAATGAAAACGTCTTTATCTTCTTAATGCAGCTTCTCTAATGAGGTACTCTCCAGATATGTTGGACTTGAATATGTGAATTTCCAAAGACAGCCAAAGGCAAAATACCTGGGAATTATGGGAGCTGAATTCCAGAACATCTGGTGAGACAATCTGGGAAAGCTTTCCTGAAGTGCTCCAATGAGGAACAGATAGGGCTACTGAGAAACTAGAAGACATGGTCTGTGCCAGCCTTGTGCTGTTTGGTGGCACAGATTCCCATAGTTATATGGCTATAGTTGACATGGTTAAGAAACACTGGTCCTGGTCAGGGGTCCCCAAATTTGGCAACTTTAAGACTTTTGGACTTCAACTCCCAGAATTCTGGGAAGTCCACAAGTCTTAAAAGTTGCCAAGTTTGGAGACCTCTGGTCTAGGTGGTCATATCTGTGCATTTTAAAGGCATGGGTTTGGGCGTAATTTCTTACCAAATTCACAAATAAAGTCAAACTCCTGGCTACAATTCTCAGTTACTCCCCACTGGTAGTCAGCATTCTTCAGGATATAGCCACAGGACGAGGCAAAGACTGAGGGTGGATCTTGGAACCACTTGGTGTAGGTGATGTTCGAAGTATCTAGCCAAATCATAGATCCTGCATGGAAAGAAATTGATATAGCGTATGGACGCACCACAAAATATTTTACGGCTACAAAGAGAAGTGTCCATCAAGATCTCCTTCCTTGGCCACTGACCAACTGGATAGATATCCCTTCAACCAGAGGATCTCTCAGGTTATCCCCCAGAAAGTAGTGGGTGATCAGGTAGCAAACAAGCTAGTGTTGATCCCCTGGCTTCCATGGCAAAGTATACTCATTGGGTTGCTGTTTTATGCCACAGCACCTTTTTAAGAAGAGAATTTAGCAAGATGATTCAGATGCTCTTCCATCAATCCTTTAATCATTCATGGACCGTAATTGTTATTTAAATATTTTAAACTTGGCATTTTTGCTTTCAAATTTGTGAGTCATCTTAGGTGCTTATGTAAATAGAAAGGTGGCTCTTGGTGCATTCTGTCAATAATCAGAACATGCCCGGTAAATTGCTTCAAAGGCCATGCCCTCTCCTGCATTTTGGCCACTCATTAATTGGCCAATATTTAAGAAGTCCATAGGCATGGACAGAGCCTGATGACTTCTTTCTCCCCCACACCTTATTGCTGATATTTAAGAGTGCTGTTTATATGGCACATTTGAATACAATTTATTGAGGATTGGCATCCTACATAGAAAACATGGAAAGGAGGGATGGACAGATGGAAGGAAGGAAGGAAGGAAGGAAGGAAGGAAGGAAGGAAGGAAGGAAGGAAGGAAGGAAGGAAGGAAGGAAGGAAGGAAGGAAGGAAGGAAGGAAGGAAGGAGGGAGGGAGGGAGGGAATGATAGAGATGGATGGGAAGAAAGGAAGGAAGGAAGGAAGGAAAGAAAGAAGGAAGGAAGGAAAAGATAGAGATGGAAGGGAGGAAGTAGAGGAAGGGAGAAGGAAGGAAGGAGGGAGGAAAAGAAGGAAGAAAAATATAGAAATGAAAGGGAGGAAATAGAGGGAAGGAGGGAGAAGGAAGGAAGGGAATGATAGAGATGAATGGAGGAAAAGGGAGAGAGAAGGAAGGAAGGAAAAGATAGAGATGGAAGGGAGGAAGTAGAGGAAGGGAGAAGGAAGGAAGAGGGAGGGAAGCAAAGAGTGACAAACTTATTTAGCATTGTCAAGAAAATTACATAGATATGTTCATAAATGCATCAGAAGCTGAGCTTCTCATTCCCTTTACAATTTACCTCTCACATTTGTATCTAGGATTCCAACCACAACTTTCTGCACACACAACTGTCCTCAGTTCTTCTTACCTTCACTGGTTTCATTTGAAGAGGTGTAGGTTATTCCGATCCACCACTCCTTGTCCTCAGAGATGTGTTCCTCCAAGAATGTTTGAGTCCCTTCATTCCCAATAAAGGCCAAATGCCCACCTCCTCTCTCACACCAGCTCTGGGCACTTGTGAACGTGCGTTGGAGTCTCACAAATTCATAGCATGAGTGATTGAAAGCCACTTGATACTTTGAACAAGGGATCTCTTCTGCCAGGGATAAGTCCTCTCCTGTAGACCAGGAAATTATGAGTATAAAAATTATGCTAAGGAAATACATGACTGGATCAACAGTTGATGCAGTTCCTGCATTGAGAAAGAGAGAGATAAATAGACAGAGAGCCCATCACCAATTCTCTACACTTTCTGACTTGGTTTTGTAAACCAATTCTCTTTTCTACCTCTTCTCCTATTGCCTGTAGCAGCCTACTAAACCCTTTGCTTCCAATTTAAATAAAAAAGAAGCTTCTTTGAATGATCATTAAAAAAACACACGACCTGGTGCTATTGATGTACCAATGGATTTGAAAAAGGCCATTGTGCAAATGTCTGTTACAAATCAAGAAGAATAAACAGCAAGCTTTAATGGACAAATTTCCATGTGAGCCGAAAAGATTACATTGATAAATAAGCACACTTCGCTGTATGGCAGCCACAGATAAAAGAGGCAATAAAAGGAGCTATTGTATTTTTTAAGGTGTTGGGCATTTTATTCCCAAAAAAGAATTTTAAAACCTTGAACATTTGATTCATCACTGTTTTCAGTTAAAAATTCAGTATCCATAGTGAGATGTTGACATACACTATGTGTATCTTGTGAGGAATATATGTGACAATTTCAGCAATCCTTAAAAATTGTGAACAAAGAAAATAGGTGGAAATTAAATGTATATCCATAGAAAGAAACAGCACACATCAAATTTCTGGAGAGTTAGGAATAAGAAGAAACCTTCGTTCGTCACTTCCTTGCATCTCATCAACCTGCAAATGCATTGGCCAGTCTAAGAATTGCCGGGATGAAAGACGTGGACATTTTGAATAATAGTATTATCTCAAAACTGGTAAAAAAAACCTTTCTGTAAGATCCAGTCCAGTGATGGTGAACAGTTTTTAACCAATTCTTCTTTTTCTTTTTCTTTTTCTTTTTCTTCTTCTTCTTCTTCTTCTTCTTCTTCTTCTTCTTCTTCTTCTTCTTCTTCTTCTTCTTCTTCTTCTTCTTCTTCTTCTTCTTCTTCTTCTTCTTCTTCTTCTTCTTCTTCTTCTTCTTCTTCTTCTTCTTCTTCTTCTTCTTCTCTGATTCTATCATCGTCACATTGCCCTGTTCTAGGAAAACTACATTCTAGCTTGCTTATGGTCCTTTCTGACATGTCCACCTCTCAGTTCAGATGCGGAAGAACCAAGCTTTAGAGACAAAGGAGACCTCTTTGTAGGAAGAGGTTCTTGACAGAAGGTGAAGCTTTGCAGAATATGACCTTATCAAACCAAAGCTGTTTAGCTTCAGCTGTGCATAGTGGACGGGGAATAGGGGCCTTGGGTTGGCTATGTAAAGCTCCTGGGGAAATATATTTTCTTTCTGGAACAGCTTGAAGATAGACCTCTCCTGTGGTGGTGAGTACTTGCAATGGTCCTTGATCCAATACTGAAGCCTGCATAATTTACTTGAAGACCTATACACAGATCCTCACCTGTGACCCATGCAATATACAAGATAATTGAGGACCTGTATACTGCATGGGGCAGAAAGGGGGCTGAGAAAGTATCTAGAGATCCCTCACATCCCTCACATAAACTGTTTCAACTGCTGCCCTGCATGCCAAAACACATAGACACAGTTTTACCCCATGCCATCATTCCGCTGAACATCAAATGATCATAGTATTGTCTTATGTCTAAGGATATTTACCCATGAATTACTGAATTACTATTATCCTTCTCATCTTTTCTACTACCTTCTCATATTGGTATCTTATGATTATATTATTTTGTTGTTTGTATGTACAGTGAGAGCTTATGCAATCAGAGACAACTTCCCTGTGTGTCCAATCACACTTGGCCAATAAAAGTATTCTATTGTTGTTGATTCTCAGGCTTATGAATAGCTGTTGCTGACTTCCTTCAACCCAACGAAAACTAGCTCTTGGCTTAGTACATTACACACAATATTATTGTGAGTTTGATTATTAGTTTGAATATTCTTCAAGAGCTTTGCTAGATTGTAAAATCTGGATATGTTTTGGCATATGGGCTACAGGGATGATAGTTGAGAAAGCTTGGAATATCTTCAATGACCACAAGATGGAGAGAGATCATTAGGGATGGGTTGAGTAGCATGTCTTTAGAAAAGAATAGAAACTTTCTCCCACTAGATGGCGGGTTAGTAAGTTTATTTGTGGAAATCCAACACCAGTTAATGGCACCTGTTTGTGAGGGCCTGACCTAAGCACTTACATGCTGGTGTTATTTACTACTATCTCTATCCTGGTTTTTATATTTATGCCAAAGGCTGAATACTGGAGACAAAATACTTGGCTGTATATATGATTGTCTGGACCAGGTTGATCTTGATCTGAGATCAAGATTTAGATCTGTCTTTGGATCAGACTGAAGGTCAACTGTTGGATTTTCAGAAATTCTTTTAATTGCATTTGTTTCTTTTAACCATTTCAGTTATCTGTCAAACCATTTCAATTTTGCTATTATCAATTTTGTTACTATTCTTCTCATCTTTCCTATTATCTTCTATTGATATCTTAAAATTTATCACTTTGCTGTTTGTATGTACATGGAGAGCTTATGTTTGTATGTACAGTCTATGTTTGTATGTACACTGAGAGTTTATGCACTAGAGACAAATTCCTTGGGTGTCCAATCCAATCCAATCTTTATTTGACCAATAAAGAATTCTGTATTATTTTCTTCCAATCAATCCAACTGTATCTATAGAACATATTCAGCCACATTAGTTACTAACCTAGTAATTATGGGCACCCGATGAGCTGAGTTTAGTTAGTTTTAATTTTAATTAATAGAAATAACCTCTCCTCTCCATATTCCATGCAGAAGGCCTATAGTTATAGCTGCCTTTTGCAAGATTGTGCTTTCTATATTGGAATAAACATCTGGAGCCATGTTGGGGATTAACACTTGTAGAGCCCTTCAGGTGGAAAAAACAAGGACTCCCAAATTTACGCTAGACCAACAATCAAGTAAACAACACCCCAATCAAGAAGAAACTGCCAAAGAAGCCAACAGTAAACAGCCCAGAGGTGGTATTCAGCAAGTTCCTACCAGTTCTGGAGATTTGGTAGCGGAAATTTTGAGTTCGGAGAACCAGCAAATACCACCTCTGACTGGAGTTTTTACAGTATCCTTCCCCTGCCACGCCCACCAAGCCACGCCCATAGAACTGGTAGTAAAAAAAATGAATCCCACCACTGAAATAGCCCAACCTTCTAAGACCATCCCCACTAACACTGATAGGGCAAGCCACTAGAACAAGGGTCTCTAACCCCAGGTCCGTGTACCCCCACCGGGCTGTGGCATACCAGAAACAGGGCCATGGAAACAAGCGAAGCCCCATCACACAAAACCAAGCTCCCTTCGGTCCCTAGTGCCCTGAAGGTTGGGGGCTGCTGCACTAGAATAACAACTGACAGCAAACCACACTCTATACTAGCACTGATGACATTACCTAGTTTGAGTAATGAAAGGTCTGCAAGAAAACAACAAAGCTCAGAGACCACCAAGAGCCCCTCAAAACCTTTGCTACCCAATATTAGTCTTCATCCCATCTGTTCTAGCTTTATTCCCAAGTCATAAATGATGGTTTAAAGACCAGAATGGGCTGATTGTGTACACTCTGCCAAGGCAGAACAAAACGGATCCATTTATGGTTTTGAGTAGCTCATAACGTCCTCTCAAATTCACCTTACTTTGTACTTACAAAAATACCTCTATTTGTAAAAACCTTAGGCTGAAATAGAAAGAATTAAAATTAAATCAATTTTTCAGAAGAAACCAAATACCACGAAGACTACTGTTTTTCTCTGGTAATATCACACTACTAACCAGAGCATACAAAACATTGCTAGACCAATACTCGAATACAGTTCATCAGTCTGGAACCCACACTACGTATCTGATATTAGCACAATTGAGAAAGTCCAGAAATATTTCACAAGAAGAGTTCTCCACTCCTCTACTCGTTGTAGAATACCTTATGCCACCAGACTTGAAATTCTAGAACTAGAAAACCTTGAATTACGCCGTCTTCGGTCTGATTTAAGCATGGTATATAAAATCATACATTGCAATGTCCTACCTGTCAATGAATACTTCAGCTTCAACCATAACAACACAAGAGCACACAATAGATACAAACTCAAAGTTAACCGCACCAAACTTGATTGCAGGAAATACGACTTCAGCAATAGAGTGGTCAATGTCTGGAATACTCTACCCGACTCTGTAGTTTCTTCCCCAAACCCCAAAAACTTTAACCTTAACTTATACTTATTATCTTGTAAACAATTGGCAAATCAAATAAATAAAATAAAATAAAATACTACTCAGGATTGGTATGTTTTCATTCATTCAATTGGTTGATTTGGGCAATGTCAGCTTGTTATTGACATTATTGCCTTTCCTTTGGCATTTTTTACTAGCAGGGGATGATTTACATCAGTTCCAGCACTGATTTCAACAAACGCTCCTTTTCTCTAAGGAAGACTCCAAGGTTTCTGTTTGAAGCCAGGATGAAAAGTAGGCCAGTGAGACAAGGAGGCCTGTGGAACAGGTTTTACCCAATTCCTTGGAATGGCCTCAGTTGAGGGCCATAAACAGCTTCAGGATCCGCCTGGGGCAGGAACCTCATGTGATGCTTCCTCTCTTGCTTTATCTCCGAACTTTGCCATAGATTAAAATGCTTGGAAAAGCCTGGGCCTGGCTCTTGGCTTCAACATCTTTCCAAGAGTTTTCTTCACCATTTTTTCCCCAGAAAATATATTTTCTGCCTGAAATGGAAACTTTAAGTGATGCAACCTCTGCTTTTGTTGTAGAGTGCTTGGAAAACTTGGAAATATGTGCTCTAAGATACAATCCAAGCTGTTATCAGAGCAACAGTTTGAAAAATTGCATCCTTATTTTAAAAAAAAGAAAAAAAAACACCCATCCACAATGGAAATATTCAAGAGTAGCCTAGAGCTATTGAATGAACTGGTCTTTGTCCCTCAACCTCTATAAAAATGGCAAGATTTAAGTTTAGGGTATTTGGGCTAAGTATTGTGAATTTTCTGCAACTGCTGATTGTGGCATTCTTATTTGGTTCTCTGTGTACATAATTATTTACTTGATCATTTCCTTTAAAATTCCATACTTTCTATTTAAATTTTGTGTGTCTAACCTAAATATGATTGTTTACAATTTACAGGGTAGCTCATAAGGATTCGCTAGTGGTTATACCATGCTCTCCCAAGAACTCTTGGCAAAGCAAGCTCACTTTGACCAAAACATGAAATGTTTACTGCTCAGGGTTTGGAAATGTTTGCAGGTCTGTTTCATTGGCCCTAACAAATATAGTTTCCCTTTTGTTTGTACTGAAACAATAGTTGTGATCAAAGAACCAAAGCAATGTGGCTCAGCTTTTCAATAGCAACTGGAACATGTGTCCTAAAATCACAAGGATTTGGGAGTCAAACTCCAGGTTATTTTAAACTCATAGCTAATTATTGACTTGCTGGCCTTCTGTGACGAGCAAGACTGCCCATGTAAAATCATTGCTGCATTGTATCTAACCCTAGGGCTGAAGATAAGTCCTGCATTGTCCCATCCTAATGAAGATCAAATGGGGGAAGAAGAAGAAAAACGGAGATTTTTCTGCTGGAAAATATATTTGTATAGCAAATTAAACAGAGAAATGGCAAGTTCTGATTTTGCAAACAAGTTCTTTGTGTAGATGCTTCTAAATTTTTATGATTCAGTTGCAGAACCAGGAAAAAAATATCTTTGCTACTCATTCTGCTTCTGTGTTGGATTACATATGTTTTTTTTAGCTCAATCCCCCAGATGACTATTGTTTACATTTACTAGCAAGAACTAGTCTGATAAATGACAATTAACTATTGTGAGTGCTCCCACAATTTTATAGAAAAGATTGGACAACGATTTGTCTGAAATGGTACAGGGTCTCCTGGTTAAGCAAGGGGTTGGATTAGAACAGGGGTTGCCAACTGTTAAGTATGGTCGGTGGGTCCCATGAATAGACGAGGCTTGAGTAGTGAACAACAGCTCTTTATTTAACAGATAGATTCTGAGACCAAAACCCATGCGCGGCAGCTCTTCTTATAGAACTGGGCAGCGTAAGCTGGGCAGCCAATGACAACCCTTTGAGTTTGCTGCGCTTGGTTTGCAGCCAATCATTGTCAGCGGCATGAACCCTGTATGAAGCCAATCAGGAATGTTCAAGCCATCCAATCACAATCCGGCTTTTCCGGACCAATAGGAACCTCAGGGTTTAAGCCTGCTAATATGGGAACACCAACCTTTTGGACCTCAGGGACCACCAAACTCATAATTTTAAATCCCGTGGACCAGAGACCCTGGGAAAATCCCCCCAAAAAAGTATGCAGGGAAATTCCCCACCCAGTTTTCCTACCGATCGATCATTCTTTATTTGGGGTCGCAGGATACCATCTCCAGCTCTGTTCTTAGGAGGAGAGAGAGACTTTTGGCTTCATGCAAGGAAAGCAGCAGAAGCAGCAGAAGTCTTTCTTTCTCTCCCCCAAACTCTGCCAGAATGGCACAGCCTCTTAAAGTAGGATGCCTTGCAAGGGTCCCAAAGACTCATTTCTGGTGGAGTTTGGAGGAGAAAAAGAAAGACTTTTGCTGCTTTCCTTGCATGCAGCCAAAAGCAGAAGAAGAAGAAAGCAGAAAGAAGCAGCCCGGTGGCCAGGCGAGGCACTTGGGGCAAGTGGGGCAAGTTCCCCCCTCTGCCCTTTCCTCTCTCCCCTCACTGCCTTGTGTTGTTCGCAATGCAAGCGATGCAAGCCTTGTGTTCCCGCGTAGCCTGGATTAATTGCTTTGGGGGGTGCTTTGGGGGAGACATTTCTCTGAGGACCACCCCAATTTTCTCACAGACCACCAGTGGCCCCTGGTCCACTGGTTGGCAACCACTGAACTAGAAGACTTCCAAGAACCCTTCCAACTTGGTTTTGTATTCTGGTTATCTGGATATCTTGGTCACTACTCAAGTATATTAAATGATTCCCCCCCCTCCCCCATTCTTAAGTAAGTTACATATTGGACTGGGTGTTGTGGCCAGGTTTTGGCATTTGTCATAGACAATTCTATCACTTTGACATTGAATGAACTTCTTTCTGTTTCTCAGGTAGCCTGCTCTGATGCTTACCTTCCTGTATATTAGATCTAACTCTACTATTATGGATTTTTAAAACTGTTTCTAAGCTGAGGATGAGATGGGTAGATAGTGTCATTAATGCATTGAACAAAAATTGGGGCAAACTCTGGGAGACACTGGAGGACAGGGGACGCTGGCATGCTATGGTCCATGGAGTCATGAAGAGTCACGCTTAGCAACTGAACCACAGCACACACAAAAATACAAGTTTCATAAAGCTGTACCATCATAGCCCTTTTCACATTCATGATATTGCCTTACCTGTTTTGCACCATTGACCTCCCCGCTGAGGTCCTTCCCCCTCTCCCATTTTAAACATGTTCCCCAGGGGTAGAATGAGGTTTGCCATCCTAGAATGAAGACGCCATTATATCATGGCTCGGGCCTAGCTGAGTTTTGAACCAAGGACTTTCCAATCCTATAAAAAGGGCATCTGTTATACAAGGTTGGTAGGGTGGGACTCTTTTAACAAAGGTGTCTGATGCAAGTTGAAAGCATTTATGGTTTTCGAAGTTGCCCTGTCCTGGCTTATTTTACATTGTCATTGAAAGGGTGGGATTTATTTACCTAGATTTCAGCCTTTTACCCGTCTAACAAGTTTAAGCCTGCCATGCTGCGATGTTTGTCATGCTTTCAAAATACTGATTTATGAATGCTTTTGAATGTCTATGGAGATTCTCAGTAACCCAGGTCATAGTGGTCTCAAAGGTGTGTGTGTTTGTTTTGTTTGTTTTTTTCTTTCAAAAGGCAACTGGATTGTTTTTATTTTATTTGAAGGAGAATAGGAAGACGTTTCTCTTCCTATCCAAGAAGCTTCATCAGTTAAAATTGGATGGTGGGGGGATGGAAGAGTAGGTTGTGACAGTATGAGGTGGGTGGGAATGAAAGGATTGTATTTCTTTGCGGTCATCTGATCATTAGCTCTCTCTCTCTGAGGGCTTTTGAGGCCACTTGGAGGTTTATCTGTGTCCTCAGGGTCACCTGAATCAGAGTTCAAATGAGGCGGAATAGCAATAGCAATAGATTTATATACCGTTTTATAGTGCTTTACAACCCTCTCTAAGCCCTCTTGCCTCCAACAATCTGGGTCCTCATTTTATCGACCTTGGAAGGCTGGAAGGCTGAGTCAACCTTGAGTCGGTCAGGATCAAACTGTTGGCAGTGGACAGAGTCAGCCTGCAATACCGGGTGAATAGATGGGTGGGTGGGTGGGTGGGTGGGTGGGTGGGTGGGTGGAAGGAAGGAAGGAAGGAAGGAAGGAAGGAAGGAAGGAAGGAAGGAAGGAAGGAAGGAAGGAAGGGCAATAGCTATAGCCCTTAGACTTATATACCACTTTACAGTGCTTTTATAACCCTCTCTAAGCGGTTTACAGAGTCAGACTCTTGCCCCCAACAATCTGGGTCCTCATTTTACCTACCTCAGAAGGATGGAAGGCTGAGTCAACCTTGAGCCTGGTGAGATTTGAACTGCTAAACTGCAGGCAGACAGCTGTCAGCAGAAGTTACCTGCAGTACTGCACTTTACCACTGCGCCGAGAATCCTCTGCAATATAGACAGGAGATCCCTCCCTCTCTGTTGAGAGGGGGCTGCTCAGTGTTAACATAAATGGCCTCTTTTACCCTTCTTTCAAACCAACAATCTTCTCTATCCAAAATGTGGACATTGCTTCACTTCAAAAGAGTGACCTTTGTCTTTCAAATGCAGATGGACTGCTGAATCTTCTCCTGGTAGGTTTGTTCTCCTATGTTGTGCCATGCATTTGTGAAATGATTGTTTTGTTTCTCCAATATATAGATCTGCATGAGCTGCGCAGCAGTGGTGGGATTCAAATTTTTTTTACTACAGGTTCTGTGGGCGTGGCTTGGTGGGCGTGGCAGGGGAAGGATACTGTAAAATCTCCAGTCAGAGGTGGTATTTGCCAGTTTTCTGAACTACTCAAAATTTCTGATACCGGTTCTCCAGAACTGGTCAGAACCTGCTGAATACCACCTCTGGAGCAGCGGTGGTGCAGTGATTAGAGTGCAGTACTTCAGGTTACTTCTGCTGACTACCAGCTGCCTGCAATTTGGCAGTTTAAATCTCACCAGGCTCAAGGTTGACTCAGCCTTTCCATCCTTCCAAGGTGGATAAAATGAGGAGCCAGATTGCTGGGGGCAATATGCTGACTCTGTATACCGCATAGAGAGAGCTGTAAAGCACTGTAAAGCAGTGTATAAGTCTAAGTGCCATTGCTATTGCATACGTCTCAGTGCATTGTACTGCGTCTATCATATTGCTCAGTTTGTGTCTGGGTCTTTTATCCATAAAACTTAATGTAGCTTGGAATGAATTTGCAGAAATTGCACCGATAGGCTCCTCCTCTCCCATTTTTCTCCTTTCCAGATTGAGTAGTTTTAAGAGTTCAGGAGGCATTTTCAAGAAAACAAATGCAATTTTCTGCTTCTCCTACTATGCTTTTAGTCTTGGCATTAACAGAAGCTTTCCACATCAGTGTAGAGTCAGTAAGTCATTGTAAACAAATAGCAGCTACACAAAAGCAATGCAGAACCGAGGGGAAAGGCCTTGCAATGTACATAGGGAACAGCACAACAGATAAGAGGAAATGTCTGAGCAGCATTCTGATCTGACAATATAAATGGCATGAAGAAATGACATCAAAGTGTTGTTAAAGATCTTGGCAGAATGAAAAAAAAATCAGCTGCCAAAAGGAATCAATGGGATTGTGCAGACAGGCGGTGCCAATGTTGTAGAGGCTCAAACTCTGCCTGTCTTGTCTTATTGGGCATCTGGAGAACGTCTATGTTTTGTTTCTCTTCCATTTGTGATACTTTTAGGGTAGTGCAGAGAAATGGCTTTCTATCCTGTGTCGGTTGTTGCGTTTCTTCAAATTGTTCTGTTTCAGTGGCCCACAGTTCATTTTCTTTCCTTGGAAGTTGCCTGCATTGGTTTCACTAATATTTGCAACCAATGATTAAAATCCACAGGGTCCTTTGCTGCCCTCTGACCTTCAAAATAAGAGAAATAGCCAGAACTATTATAGGAAGGAAAAAACTCTGTAGACCAACTTGTTATAGGAAAGACTACAGATTATTCTTCCCAATACCTGGCTAGATTCACACAACCAGTTAGGCTAAAGTGGGCACTCTAGGAATTCAGCTCTAGATCTAAAATGTAGCATGAATTACTAGCTGATCATGCTAATCTATGATCATTTGTAATGAAGCATGTAATGTGAAGGGTGTTGGGAGAACCCAGTCTTCCATTAATCTAGTTACATCTCCTTGCTAATCAGTTACCCTTTCATTTCAGTTTCTTTACTCATAGGAGTAGGAATGATAGCAGACTAAGTTTACATAACCTAGTTATGACTAAGTTTAGCCTTCCTACAAGATAGTGGAGTAAAGTTAGTTTAACCCTGGATGGACTTCCTGGAGGTTAAATAGAACAGCATTGGATTAGTGGACTGAGTCATTTAACTCTTTTTATGCAATATGCCCATTACATTGAACCGTCCTACTTAACTTGTTATAAAAGCAAGGTCTATGGTTGAATAGCAATTGAAGCAGTTTCTCCCCAATACCATAATCTCTATCTAATCTCCCAGTTGAGCAGCTTCTATTCAATTTAGAAGGACCACACAGCCAATAATTCTACTTGAATTAATATTTGGTCGTTCATATTTATTGTCAGTCTCTTTGTATCCAAGGGGTGTGTGTGTATGTGTGCGTGTGGTGTGTGTGTGTGTGTGATATTCATTTGCCCTTGTCATAGTCAATGGAAGGGAGTTCCATTCTTGGAATTGAAAAATTTGGATGTATGTTGTATATGTGTATCCGTGGTGGGATTCCACATTTTTTCCTAACGGTTCCATGAGAGAGTGCTTTGCATGCACACACAGTGCTCAAAAACTGCACTCTGTGTCAGTGCTGGTGAGTGGAGCTGTTTTTTTAGCTCAGCTGAGGCACGGCAATCTGCTCTGCTCTGCGAATCAGCTGCACTAAAAAACAAGGGAATATAGGAGAAGAAACGGAGGGGGCAGAATGGGAGGAGCCAGCCAGAGGTGGTATTTGCCAATTCTCTCAACTACTCAAATTTTCCATTACCGGTACGCCAGAACCAGTCCGGACCGGCTGAATACCACCTCTGATGTGCGTGTCTATAAACACAAGTCCATATGTACACAAACACATATACACATTTTTCAATTCTAGGAACAGAAGTCCCTTCCACTGACTATGGTACAGGCAAATGTAGGAAGCAATCTCTCCCTAGCTATTAAATGAGAGTTTCTAATAAAAAGAACAAAAATCCACTGCAAAAGTGAAAACGTTTCTTTTTCCTAGCCCTTCCATCAAGAGGAAGTTCCTGTAGACAGGAAGGAGATTGGTGTGTTTTCTGACCATTACCATATTCTGGTTGGCGAAGCCAACTAGAAAACACAGTGGTGGCTGCTAACTAAGTTTAGAGGCAGACTACAGTCTGCGAGACTCAAAAGCAGCATAATAGAGACCTTGTTTATGATGTACATTATTTGTTATATTACTCACTGGCGCAACAAGCTTGGCAGGTTTGTTATAGGCTTCTGCAAAATCTGATTCTATTGACTGAGTGCTCCAGTGAAATAAGAATTGAGAAGATGTGCAATGACGATCTTACATAATTCTGTATGTGCCAGGGATTTGCATGTGCAGATCAACAACTCAGTTATGTTGAGCTTGAGTTACTTGTGTGTACAGGCCAACAAATAGTCTATGTCAGACAGGAGGTAGACAGGCTGTGAACAAGAATGTCAACTTTGTGTTGATAGGTTAAGTTAAACACAGGCAATTTGTAATCCTGTGGTACCCCATAAGGCTGAAAATTACCATTCTATTTTTCAGATATTAGATGGTTTAAAGGTGGGAATAAGAGCACTTTTCCTCGGGGCAAGTGGGGCTGCTGCTCTCCTTTCTTCATAAACATTTTGCCAAGCCAAACATGATTTTTTTTAAAAAAAAAAAATAGCCATACTATCTCTTCCAATGATGATGATGCATCTCTGGCAACCTGCTACAGTTGGTCAAAAGGAGTCTAAGCTTCAGCTGTTGCTTCTCCAGCGTTATCCAGTTCTAGCTTAATGGCTTGTTCAGCAACCATGACTTGGAGGGGGAAGGACGGATGGATGAAGTCAAAATATTAGGATTATGTGGGGTCCCTGTGCTCTCTGAGCTTAGTTTTTTTCTTGCAGATGTTTCATTACCCAACTAGTTAACATCATCAGTGCTAGAAAGGAATGGAACTTCTAGCATTGATGGAATGACCTAGTTGGGTAATGAAACGTTTGCAAGAAAGCAACCAAGCTTACAGAGCACCAAAGGACCCTGCAGTTTAACCCTGAGCAACAAATAAACTCTTGCATTATTAGATTTATGCTAAAGTTGATCAGAAGCTTTCAGCCCAGGAGTTATGTATGGCCCAAATAATAACTCGAATCATGCCAGTGATCAATTAGAATTAATTACCTGCTCTGTCTCTGGTGGCTTACTACTGGGAGGCACAAAGGGGGGCTTGCAATTCAGAGGGGGGGAGTTGATGACCCTGAGAAAATAGGACTTGGAACCGAAAAGAAATTTGCCTATTCTTAAATAGGAGACAACATGGTGGAACAAACTTAGGGCTGCAATTTGCAATCCAAACTTTTGGCTGTGTATAGTTTTAAACCTGAATATCTGAAGGACCTCATCATGGGGATAAGCCTGGAAACTGGAAATATTAATCAGGAGTCCAGCTTTGCTGAAGACATGTTTCTTGTACTCTAAGCTATATGAAGATACTCGTAGCCCACATCACCCCTAAGCCAGGGGTGTCAAACTCAAGAGTCCATGAGGTGCTTAGATCTGGCCCATGCAGCTGCCCTGGAAACAGCAGTGCCTCTGCCAGCAAAAACTTGGAGGGTTACATGCAGATCTCCCAGGCCCTGTTTTTTGCTGCAACGGCCTCCTGCCAACTGTTTTTCCTTCCAGAGGGCTGCAGGAGGCTGTTATGGCTGAAACAGAGGCCTGGAGGGCATGCACAGCCCAACCTAAGTTCCATTTTCACTTGCAGAGGGCTGCAGGAGGCTGTCGTGGCTGAAAACAGAGATCGGGGGGCCCGTTTTCACCCGCAGAATGCTTGGGCCACCACAAGCGCCCCCGACAAGAGTGATACCAAGCTGGCCACACCCACCCTGGCCACACCCACCCTGGACCCTAAGGTCAAACACAACCCTGGTGCATCCTCAATGAAATAGAGTCTGACACCTCTGTGATGACCTGGGGCGTGGCCCAAAGGCAACACAGTCAGATAATCAGTTGGAGTCCCTTTATTATCTCCAACTTTGCCCCCAATGTCCAGGTTACCTTCAGCTGGAGAAAAAACTCTCCCAGGAACAGCCTTTAACCGGAGAAAATTCAGTCCAAAAAGAAAGTACATACAAACTGTAACTAAAAATCCAAACAAACAAAGCTGCAGTAATTAACTTGACAGGGCAGGAGAAGGAATTGCAAACTTGAAAGCACAGCAAAATAAACACAGTTGGGAAGACGCCTGGAGCACAGATAAGCCTCCACGATACCAGATAAATTCACGATTTGCTCCCAACAGCTTGCTGCAGGCAGCTTCCCTTTTTAAAACACTGTTCCCAGCTGCAACTAATGAAGGGAATCAGGGCCCTTTCCTCCCCCGTAAGTGATGCAATTCATGTTGCTCCCTTCTCTGTTCCTCCCTGTGTGCCCTAGGATGAAGAGGGAGTGGGCCTGGGTCTTCCTCCGAATTCCCTCTCCCTTGCTCTATCTCCTCCCTGCTCTGCCCATCCAGACTTTGCCCTTCCCCAGTTTCTTCCACAGCAAACGGAGCTGCACTCCCCTTCCCTGTCAGCTGTTTGCCCCCACCTCCGAATCAGATTCTGACAGGGGCATGACACCCTGCCCTAAGCTATCAATCACTGTTTGCAAACTCCAGTGGTGGCTACATACTCAAACCAGGCACAGCAGGCTTGATGAGGTTTTAGTCTAAAGTCAGCATGCATTTGTAATTATACCATCTGGGTTTAGATTACAGCCTCTGTTATCAGCTGATGTGAAAAACCCACCTGTTATTAGCAGCGTTGGAAGATAATTTCTGCTGGATTTTTATTGACTAACTTGCTGTCAAGCTTCCTTTGGAAACAGTTGTCAACCAAACCATGCAGGCATCACTGTTTGCTAAGTGATTAAGCCAGGCAAAGAACCACGCAAAGCTTCTACTGGTCTTGAGATCTCTTGGTTATCTTCAAAGAGTCTGTACTGGAAATTAAATAGAGCCCTTGAGATGAAGAGATTTATCAAAGGAAAGATGCAGAATCAGCATATTCTACATTTCAAGATTTGCCACCTGTTTTTTTTTTTTTTTTAAAGGTTTGGCAGAGCTACAGAAGTCAAAAGAAGATATAAGTGGTATGATCGGGACTTAATTTAGGAGATGCATTTTAATTGATTTAATAACTACTTTTCAACCTATTGATGAATATCTTTACATTAGGATACATTACCTCAACACAGGTGTGTTCTTAATTGCAAATATGTTGATGGCATCTTGAGATCTTCCACAATTTTAGCATTATTTTAACATGTTGGAAAATCTCAAGATGCCATCTACGTAGTTAGAACAAATAAAGCACCCATGTGAAGTTTCTATTAATATGAACATTATTTTAAAATTGGGGGGGGAAAACTCAGAGGTGACAAATTGTTGTTGTTTTTACATGGCTGTTTTCACAATGGCCCTCAGGAGCTCAAAAATATGATAAAGTGCCGTAGTCCTAGCAATGTTAATGGACAAAACCCTGGTTTTTAGATGCCTTGGATGTTGTAAAATGACAACAAATGGATAGTTTAATTATCATTCCTTGCAGGGATAAATTTTTGAAAGTTCTGTGTATCTCAGCTGGGAGAAAAGGTGTTTTTTCTTGCTCATTGTAAACTTCAAGATATTTCAGGTCAGGCCAGCTGGCAGTAGTTAGAATATTATTGCAGAATCACAACAGAAGCTTAAGGAAATCAAAAATATAATTTCATTTTTCTCTATTTTCAGCAAAATGACCATAAAAAGTTTTCGGTTTTTAAAAAAAGGATCTTATTGTTTGTCCCTGAACAGACTTCAGTACCATTTTATAATGTACTGCATTGGTAAAATCCATACAGAATATGCCTCCAGTTTTGCCATGATATAAAATATATGTCTCTAAAAAGAATGCAGAGAAAAAAAACAAAGATGATTAGAGGACTGGAGGTTGCTGGAATTGGGTATGTGTAGTCTAATGAAAAGAAGGACTAGGGTTGACATAATAGCGGTATTCCAATATTTGAGACAGAAGAGAGGGTCAACCTATTCGCCAAAGCACCTGAAGGCAGGACAAGAAGTGATGGATGGAAACTAATCAAAGAGAGATCCAAGATAGAACTAAGTAGAAATTTCCAAAAATTAACCAGTGGAACAGCTTGTGTGATGACCCAGAGTGTCACACAAACATAACAAAATCCAAAATGTACATAAATGTCCTTTAATGCCTCCAACTTGGCCCCACTGTTCAATAATTCTCAATTGGAGATAAAACATACTCAAAAACAGTCTTCAAAAGAAAGCAATACAGTCCAAACTTAATGAGCAGATAGAGGTGAAATAAAAAACCAAACTACAATGAAGAAATTTCCACAACGGACTAGGATAAGTAATTACCAACTTCAAGGAGATAACAAGGCACAGACTGTTGGAAGGACACCAACCAAGACAACTTCACCTCAAAATAAAACACACTTTGCTTCTGGCAACGCTGTGTTGTAACAGTCTCTCTTATATATTATTCTCCCCAGCTGCCACCAATGAGGGGGATCATGGCCGCTTCCTCTCTCATAAGCCAAGTTGTTTCTTTCTCCATTCCTCCCTGTGTGTCCTAGGCTGCAGAGGGGATAGGCCTGATTCTTCTTCTGACTGCCCAGTGGCCTCTGCCCCCCCCCAGCCTCCTCCACAACCTCCAGAGCCACCCCTCCATTCCCTGTCGGCTGTTCCTCCTCTCCCTCAGAGTCCGACTCTACCAAGGGCATGACAGCTTGTGTCCAGAAGTTGTGAGTGCTCCATCACTGGAGATTTTTAAGGAGAGATTGGACAGCCATTTTTCTGAGGGTCTTCTGTCTGAACAGGAGATTGGACTGGAAGATCTTCAAATTCCCTTCCAGCCTGTTATTCTGTTAAGTAGCTAATTGGAACTTCCAGCTCCTGATGGGCATTGACAAGATGTCATAGAGTAGGGCTGTCAAACATGCGGCCCACAGGCCAGATGTGTCACACGCTGGACATGCCCATGCCAGTTTAGTGAAGGGGGGGAAGTCCCGATATGTCACATGATATATCGTCATGACATGAGTCATGACATGAGTTTGTCATGACATGAGTTTGACACCCCTGTCATAGTGTGTCTATACAGCAAGGTGTATAGATGGAAAACACCATTTTAATAGCACAACAACTACAGAATTTAACTTGCCTTCACAGATGAAGCAGAGGTGACATCTCAAGAACACAACAATAGGCGGTGTGGCATTTTTGTGCTGTTGACATGAGGGGAAAGTCCTGAATCTGTTTATAGGCCAGGCCACGCCACATTCTTAGTTCAGGATGTGCATAATCTTTGCACACCTGTGACTGTTCCTTCTTAGTAGTGTGGGTTGGAGGTGTTGCCATCTTTACGTTTCATCTTTAGACGTGTGTCACTTTCTTTTGTCACCAAGTCCTGTTGCATCAATTTACCACAACTGTGTCTTAATCTCCTCCTGAAAAAAAAGAAAAATTGGGAGGTGTTCCTCAGATCTTCTGTTTTATCTCAGCTATAAAAATTCTTTGGGTGATGTAAGTTAGACTATGAAGAGTAAGAATGTCTAAGATTTAGGCAAGAGAAGGTAGGTGGTTTCCTCAATTATAGCTGACGCAGCATAGGATTTTAAAAATAATCCTTTGTAATGCCTTTCTCAAAAAAGGAAGAGCACGTGCATAACATTAAGTACCAACCAATAGCACCATCTTTGTATATGAGCCCTTTAGGTATTTTTTTAGAAAATGCAAAAAGGTATTTGGTCAGAAGTCAGTCTGTTGTTTGGAAGCGCACAAAATGCAGTGGTGGGATTCAAAAATGTTTACTACTGGTTCTCTGGGTGTGGCTTGGTGGGCGAGGCTTGGTGGGTGTGGCAAGGAAAGGATACTGCAAAATCTCCATTCCCTCCCCACTCCAGGGGGAAGGTTACCACCGGTTCTCCAAACTACTCAAAATTTCTCTTACCGGTTCTCCAGAACTGGTCGGAACCTGCTGAAGACCACCTCTGGTGTGAACTTGCTTCCAGTGAAAAATACAGAAGTAAAATGGAAAATATAAGGGACATCTTGAGAGGAGGAGGTGGTGGTGTGCCCCCCTCATCTGGATATTTATTTGGTGATCACTCAGGAGTCCTCCTAGCACAGCTATTTTGGATAAAAACAATATGCAATCAGGACAACCGTCTCCAGTCAAATCAAGTTTATTACAACCGAAGACCAAAGACCAGAACAAATAATTCATTTGATTTGATTCATCTCCAGTCTCAATTGTCCCACCCAGTGTGGCCATGGTCATCCAAGGAAAAAAATCCTGCTTCTTCTACTCCACTTCCATGAAGCGAGTGGGGCTGAAGCACAGAGCCACTGTTGGTAGTCCTTGTGGTACAACCACAGCTGGGGCCAGAATCTCCATTGCTAAGCAAGGGAGGTGTTATATGAATCATGCCCGATTTTACAGCCTTTTTGGACAGTCATTAAACGAATCATTGCAGTTAAGTGAGTGACTCCGGCTTCCCCTGTTGACTTTGCTTGTTGTATATGGGTGGGAATCATATTAAGAGCAACTGCGTTCTTTTCGCTGATGATGTAAAGCTGTTCAAGACCACAGACAATACTGCTACCCTTCAAAAAGACCTTGACTATGTATCAGAATGGTCAAACAAATGGCAACTTCAAATCTCAACAAATAAATGCTCTGTCTTACATATTGGCAAAAAAAATCAGAAAATAAAATACAAGCTGAATAGTCAAGATCTTGTTGATGATCCAAGCTCTGTAAAGGACCTTGGAATACTCACCTCTAATGATCTAAGTGCTAGAGCCCACTGCAACTACATAGCCAAAAAGGCATTAAGAGTTGTTAACCTAATCCTACATAGCTTTTTCTCTGGTAATATCACACTACTAACTAGAGCATACAAAACATTTGCTAGACCAATACTCGAATACAGCTCATCAGTATGGAACCCACATTACGTATCTGATATTAGCACAGTTGAGAAAGTCCAGAAATATTTCACAAGAAGAGTTCTCCACTCCTCTACTCGTTGTAGAATACCTTATGCCACCAGACTTGAAATTCTAGAACTAGAAAACCTTGAATTATGCCGTCTTCGGTCTGATCTAAGTATGGTATATAAAATCATACATTGCAATGTCCTACCTGTCAATGAATACTTCAGCTTCAACCATAACAACACAGGAGCACACAATAGATACAAACTCAAGGTTAACCGCACCAAACTTGATTGCAGGAAATACGACTTCAGCAACAGAGTGGTCAATGTCTGGAATACTCTACCTGACTCTGTAGTTTCTTCCCCAAACCCCAAAAACTTTAACCTTAGACTGTCTACTATTGACCTCACCCCTTTCCTAAGAGGTCTGTAGGGGGCGTGCATAAGCGCACCAACGTGCCTACCGTCCCTGTCCTATTGTTTCTTTTTTATTTTTCTTATATGTACCCATTTCATGTATTCATAACTATGTATATACTTATACTTATTATCTTGTAAACAATTGACAAATCAAATAAGTAAATAAATTAAAAAAAGATCACAAATGGTGATCCCAGGATGTTGCAACTGTCATAAATTTACGCCGGTTGCCAAGAGCCCAAATTTTGATCACATGACCATGGGAATGCTGCGATGGTTGTGAAGTGCAAGGACTGGTTGTAGGTCACCTTTTTCGGTGCCATTGTAACTTTGGTGATAAACAAATAGTTGTAAGTGAAGGAATTGCCTGTTCTTTTGAGCATCAATGCATTGAGGTAAGGCTTGTTCTCTCCTTGATTTCATTTAGGGAAATGCTCAAAACTGAGTGGTATAACATGTAGAATTGATCCTCTCTAGTTGGGTGAATGAATGAATGTTTTTGTTCTGAAATAATTATTTTGTTTCTTAGCGTGGAGATGTTCTGTATCTTGTTATTGAGATTACCCCTGGATCTGTACAACACCATTAATTGTTGGAAATATTTGGGGATTTGGTAACTGAAAATTGAATAAATATTCTAAGACTGTCCACCAAACCAACGGGCATAGCCTTGCTCCGATGGGATTGGCCTCTCCAATGGGATCCTGTTGGTCAAGGAATTTTGGCTAGCAGAATCAAGGAGAAGAAGCCCTTCCCCATCCTCTGGAACATCTTGGCTCCAGAGGTGAGATCTCCCTCCACCTTTCTGGTCTTCTAGAAGGGCCTTACAACCTGGTTTTGCTAGTTGGCTTGGGACCATGATGGGATGTCCTACGTTGGAGGTGGTTGGTTAAATGAGAGTCAAAAGTCCCTCCAATACCATCCATGTACTTGGTTTTAAAACTGTGCTTCATTGTTTACTTTAATGCTTTAATGTTTTTTACGTTTTATGTCATTGTAAGTTACTCAGAATGTCTTTGAATAGAGAGATGGGTGACACATACATTTAATAAATAAATAAATAAATAAATAGGGTTTCCTCTTCCACAAACAACAATAGCTGGGTCATAGATCCCAAATTACATTATGATTTAGGGTAACATATGAAGTGGTGTGGAAGTATTATTAACTCATTTAGTTGCTTTCATCTTGTGTCTGAATGATCTGCAAATGTCTTTTGGTTAATTAGAATTTTTAGGACTGAGCTTTTAACCAGTCAAATATTCTAGATATAATTGCTATCCATTCCTGCAGTGTGTTTATTAAATAAAGTAGTAAATCAAAATGTCACACTATGCGAAAGATACAAACTGACATGGATGTATGAAATAATAAAAGCATACTCATCTCAATTATGTTGAGATAAGGGTAAATATAATTTACCAACATAACATTTTGTGTATAAGAAAAGTGGGCGGTCCAGAGAAATCAAGATTTGTTTCTATCAAAAGCTACCTGGCTAACTACTACCTAACTCAAAAGCTACCTGGCTAAGCTACCTGGCTAACTACCTACCTAGCTAACTAAGGATGCAATCAATTTTGCAATGCAATATGGGCCAGGACAACAGAAGAAATCATAGTACTGCCCTAAACAATAATCGTTTACATCACTGGGATTTAGTAAATCTCACTGAGCTGACATATAATTAAAGCTAAACTCAAGCAACAAATAAATTCATCACAATCCATGAACATTTCTCCTTTGTTCTAAATTGGATCTCTCTTTAACAATCTTCTCCCGCTTACTTCCTATTCTGCCGTCAGGTGCTTTGGATTCTGTCTTCTATCACATCCCCTCAGATATTGGAAGACAGCTATCATACCACCCCGGTCCATCTCTCCATTAGACTAGACATACCTAATACCCACAACCATTCATCCTATGATTTAGCCTCCACACCAAGGAAGAAACTTTTTTTAAAAAAAATCATTTTAGTTTACTTCAGATTTATATCCTGTTTTTCCTCCAAAGCTCTTAAGGAAGCTCTAAGTTCTTCCGTGGTTCTAGAACAATTCACTTCTAAGCTGCACTGAGGGGAAGAGTTAAAATAAAAGGCATATAATGGCATCCTGTTGTTGAACTCAAATGCCCCATAAACAGTCTTCAATCAGAAACACTTAAAACCAACAGTAGTTTGATGAAGTATCTTTTCAAAAGTGTTGTGGCAGCCAAATTGCTTCTCTTGTGGCCAGAAGTCAACAACTACCCTCAACAACATACAGGAATTGGAGAGGCTTAATAGGTAATCTTGAGCAAGTGTGTTCACCCAGTCTTTGCACAACACTTTATTGTAATCAACACAGATGATCACAGAACTGTGTGCAATCAACCAAACAACCCATATCTTTATATGATCTGTCAGAATTGCAATTAGAGTTATCTGTTTATTGTTTTGATGCTTAACTTCCTAAATCTGATAACCAAAGTGAAACATTAAAAATATTGAAATACTTTTAATGTATGTGTAACAAACATTTATCAACAGACTTTTATTTAAAAAATTGTGTTTCATTATGGGACCTCACATTCCCTCAGCTCTGTTCTTGTCCTAAACAGAATTGTTAATTATCATTTCAAATTCAGCAGGATTTTAATTTATTTCCAATGCTATTTTGTTATTACGTTATTTCTAACAAATTTGTTTTCTTTCAACTGGACCTACCTATGTTCAGGAATGCCAAGTATCAGTTCAATTGGATTACAGTCTCAAGAATACGTAATATTTGGCTGATTTAACAGAAGTGAGATGGATCAGTTTTCTCCATTTCAATAAACAACCTGCTCAAGTAAAATTCTCACTTAAATACAAGCTTTGCATCTAGTAAACCTGACAATTAGCAGTGGCCAACCAATTTTGATTTGACCCAGAATAAACTAAAAAGTCTCTCACATGATATTCTTTAAGGCAAGTAAGGCAAAATATTTCAATAAAACTACAGTACACTTCAAAAGGGACGAAGTGGCTCAGTGGCTAAGACGCTGAGCTTGTCGATCAGAAAGGGCAGCGGTTAGAATCCCTAGCACCACGGAACAGAGTGAGCTCCCATTACTTGTCCCAGCTTCTGCCAACCTAGCAGTTCGAAAGCATGTAAAAAAATGCAAAAAATAAGGACCACTTTGGTGGGGAGGTAACAGTGTTCTGTGCGCTTTGGCATTTAGTCATGCCAGTCACATGACCACGGAGAAGTCTTCGGACAGCGCTGGCTCTTTGGCTTTGTAACGGAGATGAGCGCTGCCCCCTAGAGTCAGAAACGACTAGCACGTATGTACGAGGGGAACCTTTACCTTTACCTTATAGTACTCTTCATTGAAACAGTCATGTTATATATACTGGTAGTCCTTGACATATGACCACAACTGGGCCAGAATTTCCATCATAAGTCATTGCAGTCATCATGTGCCTGGACCTGATTTTATGACCATTTTATGACGGTCAGAAGTTGAGCCACTATGTTCACCCAAATGCAATCACGTGAGAGAGGGGACTGTTACAATCATTGCAAGTGCGAATTTAGATTATGATTTTTTGGGGGAGGCCACTTTAGCTTTGGGCCATAGTTAAATGAAGTTATAAGTCAAGGACTATTTGTATTTTAAGATGTCTAATCCAGCAAGCAGTTGAAAACACAATATTTGGTAAGACTGGAATGCCTAATTAAAGATCAAAGATACTCGTATAATTTTTGCAGTCGCATGGTAAAGTTCAGAAGCAAAGTTATATTGGATAGGTTAGAGTAGCATGCTGTATTCACCAGTATCATCATTGCCTATCTGTTACCAATGAATAGACCCACTGAAATTCATTGCATTTCTATTGCAAGTAAATTGGTTTTTTTTTTTAATAAAAAAATCAGTGGGTTTATCCTAAGTTTTGATTCACAGGAATTAAACCACGATGTAGGTTACCTGTTGCACAGATCTATTTACAATGGTTAAAGTTCAGAAAGGTTTGCTAAAGTAATCTAAGGATGACTCTGATTCATATTAAATGTTTGTTTATTTTAAATGTTGCTTGCTGTATGAGGCAACTGCCATGCTTTATAAAGCTTGTTTTTATAGCTCATTGCGATATAAAAACCTCTTTTATGACTCTGTCTGAATTCAGCTAATATTTTGATATCGTCCTATCCTACAGAGAGAAATCAAACCTGGTTTTCCTTTGACAAGGAACTTGATATAATGCAAAGGGATTATAATCAGCCTGTCATAGCTTAATCATTCCTTTGGATTTTAATTTTGCTTTGTGTTCTGCTTCATCTAGAACATAGATGGTTTTTGACTTAATGCTTGAAGGGAAAGTGTCTGAACTGCTGTCATGTTTATCAATTTAGATTTGCCTAGAATTCTGGGAGTTGAAGTCCACAAGCCTTAAACTTGCCAAGTTTGAAGACCCTTGATCTAGGTTTACCACAAGCCTTCCTGTTTTTTTTAGATCAGCCTCCTCAACTTGATCATCTCCAGATGTTTGGGAGTAGAAGTCCTTCAACTAGTTTGGTCAGGGTGGTTGGGGTTACAGGAGCTGTATACACCTGAAAGGCACCAGATTTGCCTTTGAGATGATCAGCCAACGTAGAATCAACTCTGTCTCTGGCCAACACATGCTCGGTTATGTTTTTAAAGCTTGTCCATGGTAACATTGATAAACATATTCATCGTTAAACACCATGTTCATTAAACTTGAAGGTTATCAATGGCAACATATAGGCTAGGCTTCCTCATTGCCTAACCTCTACTTTGTTTAGATATTGTTTTGAATTTTAGAAAACTAGATTTGTACAACTCTAATAAAAGTAAACCATAAACAAAGGATGCATATACCTTTTTTTTCAGGTCAACTATCTTTGGCCTTTGAGAAAGGGAATGGTTGTTGTACTTCAAAAAGTAGAAGGGGCTGGATAAATAAGTAAGCAAGCTCAGGAATAAATATACATTTGATTTAACATTAATTAAGGTGGTATTAATTTCACTGAATGTGCTTTCCCACATGTTTAATCATTTCCTTCTTTCATCATTAAAATCAGTTTGCTGGGAACTTCTTCAGTGTTTCTCAAACTTGGGCCACTTTTAAGATGTGTGAGCTCAACCCTTGAGTGGGGAATTCTGGATTTTGAAGCCCACACAACTTAAAGTGTGAGAAACACTCTTCAACAAAGTTAATCTCAAATGTGCTATATAGTGGTGTACTGTGGGAAATTACAACGTCAGCTCTCAGCCCAACCTTATTAACATAAACTGATTCAATGCAAGATCCTGTTTTAGGATTAGGTTTATCCTGAAGAAAATCCCAGCAACAATCTGAGTCACGTCAAAATGCCTTTATTTCAGGAACACCCTGTTTCTCCTGGACATTTATGTCTGACCATCTTGATTCGGATCAGTTTTGGCACCTTGTTTCCATTTCCATCGCCCTCTCCTAAGTTTCAGGGCCGAAGGCTTAAGCTTCAAAGGATGTGAGTCAGGATGTGGCTTGAATTCAAATCAATGAAACCTTCTCCAGAAGTTGTACCAGACACCAATATCCTGGAAGAAATTGACTGCAGATTATAATCAGGGTGA
Organism: Notechis scutatus; assembly: GCF_049901735.1. NCBI lineage: Eukaryota > Metazoa > Chordata > Lepidosauria > Squamata > Elapidae > Notechis > Notechis scutatus. The sequence continues at coordinate 16,594,710 of NC_142017.1, forward strand.
AGTTGGCAATGCATTGTCACTTGTATAAAAGGGTGTAGGTGTGTTTGTGAAGCAAGGCAAGGCTCTCTAATTTCCCTGTTGGGTTAATCTGTTTAACCCCACATCTGTGCTATTGTGTTGACTGAGCCGGAGTCAGCCAGTAACACAGCCATTAACCTGCATGAATAAAACAGGAAGATTTGATTCTCCTCCTGACCCAAATACCAGCCTGCCTTTCCATTAGAAGTAATTTTATGTGTGATGTTTTTCTGCTCTGCAAAAACAAAAACACAACCATCAACCCTTCCCACGTGCGATGCCGGTGTTTATAATGGACATTGGCTCTGTTTTGTGGGTAATGATAAACTGGAATTCTTGGCCCTGCTGGCTAAAACTTTGCAAAATGATAACAATGTATTGGTCATCCTTCCAAATTTTCTCCCTGCTTTCTTCACCCAGAAATTTGGGGGCATGGAAAAGCAAAGTGTATTTTATTACAGATACGGTCTTGTTGATGCCAGAAAACATGCCAGTTACTTCCTACTGTATCCAGTGATGGGATCTGAACAGAGAAGCCACTGGCCAAAAAACGGTTGAGAAACGTTGCTATGAAGTGTGAAAGTCTGAATTCAATTCCCATAGTCACCAAACCGGTAGTAACACTGGTTGAATCCCACCCCTGCCTAGATGACTGAGAATCTTCATAGAAGAGTAGAAGTTCTAAGCATATCTACCTAGTAGGAAGAGTAGGGCTTATGACCGTGATGGCAAACTATGACACGTGTGCCACAAGTGGCACGCAGAGCCATTTGTGCTGGCATGGGAGCCTCAGGCAAACTTACCTCCCTGCGCATGTGCACACCTCCCAGCTGATTTTTAACCCGTTTGAGGCCTTTTTCAGCCTCTCAGAGGCTTGAGGAAAGCCTCTGCAGCCTCTGCAGGCTGAAAAATAGGCCCGTTTCATCACTTCTTGTATTTCCAGGAATACCGGAAGTGACAAAATGGGCCCATTTTTAGGCCTGCAAAGGCTGCAGAGGCTTTCTTCAAGCCTCTGGGAGGCCGAAAATCAGCTGGGAGGTGCAGTTCAGGTAAGGGGTGGTGTGGGGGGAGATTGCGTGCCCATGCGTAGGGGGCATGGGGGGGGCATGCGGATTGTCTTCTGGGTGCTGGCACAATTTTTGGCACAGGAGCCCAAAAAGGTTAGCCACCACTGGCTTATGACATTAGAAGCATCCATAGATTTTAACCTCGGGAAAAGAATTTTCTGTTAAACACTCCCTTTTTGCAAACAGCTCAATGTCCCAATGATCTCCTCAGATTTCACCCTGACTTATACAGGATAAACCAGGCAAGCCAAGATACCTGCTGTTTATACGTTCTCAGAAGTTAAAGCCATTGAACTCAATGGGCCATATTCCAGAGGAGGCACCCCCATCTTCAGCTGGGATGGGGCTAGATTTCCCTGCAGTCTATTTGTGTCCTTGTGTGTGAATGACTGGTTTGTGTGTGTACCTATGCAAATGGAGGAGGAATTAATTTTGCAAATGGGATACTAATTTGGAGAGCCAATTTGAGTCAGTTGTCATTAAAGCAATTAATATTAATTTATGTGTTTCTTGTGGCACTACCCTTTACTGGAATGTAGCCTCTGGCCAGTGCATCTATACATACATAGAATGCATTTGTGCAACTTTGCTTGTCACATGCACACAATTTTCGGAAAACAAAACAAAAATCTCCAGTATTGTTTTCAGTGGGAATTAGCCAATGTAGTTAAATAAGGCAGAAAAGCATTATATAGAGTGCATGTATATGTTTTTTTTAAAATAAACAACCTTATTTCATTAGTCTAATATTGCAGGGAGAGTTTATTTTCAATTCACCTTCCTTTGGGATAAATAGAGATTTGGTAACCAAGATGGATTTTCTATTGCAGTGTTTTTCAAACTTGACAAGTTGAACCATAGCTGGCTGGGGAATCCTGGGAGTTGGAAGCCCACCTATCTTCAAGTTATCATGTTTGAAAAGCACAACTCTGCTGTGTTTAAAATTGGGGATAAGGTTGGAAAAGGTTAAGGAGGATGAGCTTGCTCTTCTGTTTTTCCCGTTGGGACAAGAGCCAGAAGACAGATGGGAAAAGAGAGGTGGTGCCATTTCCTGTTTTAGTTTCAGCAGGTGGCTTTCAACTTTTCTGCATTCAAGCCTGCCCTTCCTGGTTTTGTCTGTTACATCATCTGCTGCTTCTGTTGACCTGAAGAGGCTGTTTGCGGAAACGGAGTCATTGTTTGCAAGGCTAAACCAAAAGGACATTTCTCCTCTGTGCCGTATCCATGCGCAGATGGCAGCAAAATTAAGCCAATTACTCCTCTTGAAATAATTGAGTTGCTTAATTGTTGGTTTGCACATGATTTTAGAGTTAAAGAGCATTTCCTTTGGCTACGAAGCCGCTGTAAGAACAGGCAAAAAGCGCTGAGTGCTTTCTTCCTGCACGTTCTCAGCAACCAAGAAAGATACTATAAATCCTTTTTTTCACCCCTTCGGATCAGCTGGAAATAGACTATCCTGAAAGTCTGTGTTGGCACAAACACAGTCAACCTGGTGAGTGAGTGAACCCATGTTTCTGGGTTATGCTATATAACAGTGACCTCTAACCAAACTTTCCAGATTCTAGACTGACTGGTCATTGGATCTATAAAAGATCATAACAGTTGGATTCCGGGCAATAGGGAAATACGCCGCCTACGGTTGGACTTAGGCATAGTGCAGAGGTGGGATGCTACCGGTTTGGTCCGGTTCTATAGAACCGGTAGCTCTGAAGAACAGCAGACACCGAACTGGTTCGCTGTGGCAACTTTTTGGTCATCTGTTTTTCCTATCCGCCCGCCCAGGCTCTTGGCTGTCCTTTATTTCCTGCTTTTTCAATCTCAACTGCTTTGCGCGGCACAGCTGAGGTTGAAAAAGCAGGAAAGAAGAGGATTAACCTCAAACTATCCACTATTGACCTCACCCCATTCCTAAGACATCTGTAAGGGGCATGCATAAATGCACCATCGTGCCTCCCATCCCTGTCCCCATTTATTTGTAGCTATTTCCTGTATTTTTACTCATGTTTATTCTTATACCTATTATCTTGTAAGCAATTGACAAATCAAATAAATAGAAATAAAATAAATAGAATGTTCCTTGCATATGGTTAGCAGATTTCATCTATTGAAGCTGACCTTGAGAATTGTATACCTGTCCTTTATTTAGGGGTTCAGGATGTGTAAAAACCCATATAAATAGTTCTTGCTTTTGTGATGGACCCATTTCGTTTTTACCACCCTTGGTTCATCGTTCCAACTCCTAGTTCTGCTCAGCTAACCTCTTGGCCTCCAAGCCTGGGAGAACTTTCCAGGAGACCAATAAAGTTGGGGATAGTCTAATCTTGGGTGGCCTGGTATTCCAAAAGGCCTGGGTCCAGCTAGATGACACTTTTTAATAGATCATGGACCCCAGATATGCCCCTTCTGCCAGATTGGATCAATCTATTATTATGATTGGTCACATAGTCAACTAGATGCTTTGATGGGATTTAGCATTTTTGTCCGTATTATTGAGTCCTTCCCAAAGACCTCAGATAGGCAGACGTTGCTGTTTGATGGTGTCAAAGCTATCATTGCTTGACCAATAGACTGATGGGAGGTTTTTTTTCTTCAATATTTTTGTTGTTGTTACTTGCAAAGTCATGTCCAACCCATTGCGACCCCATGGACAACATTCCTCCAGGCCTTCCTGTCCTCTACCATCTTCTGGAGTCCATTTAAGCTCACGCCGACTGCTCCAGTGTCTCTATCCAGCCACCTCATTCTCTGCCTTCCCCTTCTTCTTCTATTGCCCTCAGTTGTTCCCAGCATTAGGTCCTTCTCCAGTGAGTCCTTCCTTCAATATGGATGAGGTTAAAATGGCGGTCCAGTTGTTTCAGGATTGCACCCAAGGCGTTATTATTATTAGTACCACCTTTGCTTTCTTTTGCCACAGTCATTCCACTCCTGTTCGGAGATCTTTGTATTTTATGATTTTCTCTATTTCTTTTTCTTCTATTCCACTTTCTCCAGGTACTGCCACGACCACGATGCAGATTTTTCTGTCTTTCTTATTGACAATTGATAAGTCATATTTATTTAATTGCACAGTCAGCCAGATGTCCAGATTGGATTTGGCATTTTTGTCCTCCTATTGGTTCCTTCCCAGGAACCTGAGGTAGACAGATGTGGATATTTAATGAAGTTACAGATATCATTGCAGGATGTAAACTGTCCAAGTAAAGCTAATGACAATTTTTTGATTGAAGGTGTTTTTTTTTACAAAGTAAAACAATGCAAGTTTAATGAAAAAAACTAAATAAAAGTGATAATAGGAAAGAAATGAAAATAAAAAAACACACAAAGCAAAAGAAAGAAAAAAGATACAAAGAAGTGGTCCTAAGTTTACAGCAGGTTAAATCTATATATATAAAAGTGAAATACCACTCACGCATCATCACAAAATCTCCAGAACCGTAAACCCTACAAACTTGACATTTGGTACGTATGTTCCTCTTGGATTCTAAGCACTCACTAAAAAGGATTTTTCAAAATGACCATCAGAGCATTAGTATTTTGTATATTATTATTATTAACACGCTCTGATGCTAAGGAGTTCTACTCTCCCTCCCCACCTGAAAAGAAATCTGTTCCAAATGCAAAACACAAGCAGAGGAGAGGAGTTTCAGTTTTAATTTCACAGCACCAAGCAGCTTTAGTACAGAACAGTTCAGCTAAGCCACGCCCAGGCTCCTTGCTGTCTACTTCTTGCTCACACAGCAAATACTGTTTCAGTTTCCATACAGCCTTCAACTCTCTCACACACTGACAGGACACTAGCCAGTTGAATACCGATGGATGCTCGTAGGCAGAATTTTTTTCTCCTTATTTTCCTTCCCAAAAACTAAGCCCGACCACATAGTTTTGTAGCGAAGCACAGTATTGAGCTAGTACATTTATATTTTATCCCTTCTCACTCTAAGGTTATATCTTGACTCCCTTTTTGCCCCATAGTCTACTCTTTCTAATTGCCAAACTCATCGATCATGAGTTATTTCTTGCGTATGTGTCTTCTTCAGCCCAAAGTCCATAAAGACACTGAGCTGAGTTCATTCTTAAAACGAATAGCCACAAGGACTGTGGCTGGTTACAAAGCCCCAAATTTTGTCTTCTGCGCTGGATGGCAACAAGTCACAGATTTTGTAATATTGCTTATGGATCCTACACGAGGCCCAGAGGCACTCCAGGAGACAAAATCAATGTTGATTACTGGTGCTTTACTTTGCAACATGGCACTTCCCTGTGTATTAATTAAAAAAGAATACTAGAATTTGTGCCAAGGGAGGTGCGTACAAAAATACATTGGGCTCCCTATCCTTCGTCTAGACAATAATCAACACATAGAACAGTGTTTCTCAACCTTGAGCAAACTTTAAGATGTGTGAACTTCAATTCCCAGAATTCCCTAGCCAGTCCAGGCTGGCTGGAGAATTCTGGGAATTGAAGTTCACACATCTTAAAGTTTGCTCAAGGTTGAGAAACACTGTCTTAGAATGATGTGGCCAACCATACTTTTTACAGAAATGGGTCATGCGACAAATAATTGCAACATAAAAAAAGCTGCTTCTGTGTAGCAAATTTGGGCACATTGGACTGAATTTCATTGGACTGAATTCCAGCCATCTTTCACCATCGCTTTCTCTCTTCTCTTCTTGCTGCTGTTCAAAATAACTTCACAGAGTGAACCAGGAAGTGACCAGAGCAACAACAAAATGGTTTTATCAACCTACAGGTAGTCCTTGACCAATGACTACAATGGCGAGCAGTATTGCCATTGCTAAGCAAGACAGTTGTTAGTCACAACCAATTTTAGGATGTTTTTCCCCACCATTGACTTTACTTGTTGGAAACTGGCAGGGAAAAGTCACAGATAATAATCACGTGACCCCAGGATGCTGCAACTGTTTGTAAATACAGATGCCTGAATTTTGAGCACGTGACTACAGGAACTACGACAGTCATAAGTGCAAGGATCAGTTGTAAGTCACTTTTTTCAGCAACATCATACCTTTGAAGGTTAATTCAACAAATGATTGTAAGCTGAGGACTACCTATATGCTACTGAACTATGACTGCTGCTTAGGTCTTCATCTTTGCTGTTTATGGCATTTCACTGCCAAAAGAACAACAGGATAATACAGTTATCTTGAAGGGTTCTTGGAGGTTTTCTAGTCCAACCCCCCTGCTCAAGCAGATCTTACATCCGGGGTGGGATTCTACCAGTTCACATCTATTTTCTAGAACCGGTTGTTAACATTCTAAGCAGTTCGGAGAACCGGTTGTTAGAAGAAATTACTGGCCTAATCCTGTAAGGAAGGCAGGAAGGAAACATTCTGGTGTTGCTTACAGAAACTGCCTCTCCGTTGACCCTGATTACATTCTTGGCAGGACTAGACTTCCTGTCTCTGGAACATCTCTGGAGTTTTTTCCCCCTCCTTTGCTGGTACTTTGCTTGTGTGAAGTGACCATTCAAAGTTACAATGGCACTGAAAAAAGTGACTTATGACCATTTTTCACACTTACGACTGTTGCAGCATCCCCACAGTCATGAGAGGCCAGGCGAGGAGATGCGTGCCTCAATGTGAGTGATATTGAGTTGGCCACACCCAACCAATAACATGACCACCAAGCCATGTCCACCCAGTCACATGACCCCCAAGCCATGCCCACCACCTAAGCCACGCCCACAGAACCGGTTGTTAAAATTTTTGAATCCCACCCCTGCTTAGATCATTCCAGACAAATGGCTGTCCTGTCTCTACTTAAAAACCTCCAGTGTTGGAGCACCCACAACTTCTGAGGGCAAGCTGTTCCACTGATTAATTGTTCTCACTACTGGAAAATTTCTCCTTTAATTCTAGGTTGGATCTCTCTTTGATAAGTGTGTCTCCAAACCCCTACCGGATGGCGAGGTTTGGCTCTGCTCTCGGACAGCAGAAAGGCTCAAATCTGCACTAGTTCGAATCTCTTGTTTCTCTTCTAATCCATGTAGTATGGAAATATCCAGATATATTCCACCAGCTGAACGCTCTTTTTCCACACCAAGGCAACCTTTCCAGTTTGGGCACCTCTTTATTAAAGCGAGCAGCTCAAATCCAAGCTAAGTGCTTGAGTATAGCTTTAAGTCAAATCAACATGTAACGCTTATGCCTGAAGCAGGGGCGCAGAATGGATTACCAAATCTTATTTCTCTTTCCTTTCTTCCCAACTTGTTATTTTCCAGGCTGGCCTTACCCTTAGACAGAGAAGAGGGTGAATCTGTAACCATTGCTGATGAGGGTGGCGAGGGAGAGAACAGATGGAAAGGCAGAATGCCCCTCCCCAGGAATTCTCTCTAAATTCTTGGACTATTCCCATTTTCTTGAATAAAGGTGTGT